>NC_133666.1:170889569-171489569 GCF_037893015.1 Macrotis lagotis
AAACCTAAAGAATGAGAAAGCAAAATTACATAAGATAATGGCTTGTTTTTTTTTTAAATTAAAGGTAACAATCGCTGGGTTTTGCTCAAATGAGGTAATTTTTTTTAACTTAACAAATTCTTTATGAAATTAGATCCGTGAGGATAATCAGGTCAAAGCATTTTGGGAACAAAACTCCTTTGAGTAGATCTGAGGATATCTTGAAATATTCCAGCGATTAAATCCAGAAAGGAGAAGAGTCCCCGTGAATGCTGAGGATCTTCAGTTGCCTTTCTTTGTTCATATCATTGTACAGAAAGCTCCAAGATAAATTCAGTTTCCTCAAAGAATTAATAGCTTAATACTATCTAATTAACTTAACAATGTTAATAGGGAAGAAGTACACTTCATTCAATGATATAGCAAAGGACCAAATCTTTATCATTTCATAATTAAGAGATGTCAAGAAAATAACTTAAGATCTCATTTTGCCTATTGCTTCTTGATTACAAAATAGTGCTGATAGACTCTTAAAAATCTTTCCCAAGAGTGAAACCAAGATGGAGACAGAAGAGCCTCGCTTAGGTGCTCTCTCTCTATAATATTTCAAAACTTAATGATTCGAAATTTTCAAGAGACAGAACCCACACAGGGATCCAGTGAGGCAATTCTCCAACCCAAGGTAACCTGGAAAACAGTGGAAAGGCTCCACTCCACAGGGTTTGAGAGATACCCCACCCCCCCCACCCCCCCCCACCCCGCCAGAGTGAAGGAACTTCAGCCTTCTGGCTCACTGCAACAGGGGCAGTTTCCGGACCTACACCACAGGAAGCAACAGGCACAACTAGATGGGGGGGGGGGGGGAGCCAGAAGTAGGGGCTCTGTCAGAGCTAGTGCATGAAGTCCAGCCCTCAGGGCACTCAGCAACAGGAGCTCCACAGGGAACTGAGACTTGAGTGCTCAGCCTAGGTAGGGGAGTGGAGACTTCCAAGGACCATCCTCTGTCCTTGGAAAAGGACTCTGGGGGTCTGACCACATTCAGATCCTGATCAGTCTAGGCCCCCTCATAGAAAAACAGCCCCCCCCACCTCATTCCCGTGGCAGAGGTGCGTGTCCCAATAATGCTCAAAAGCTCAGGAAGCACCCCAAAACCAGGTATAGGCTGGGGAAATGAGTAAGCAGAGAAAAAAGAGGAACACCATTGAGAACTACTTTGCCTGTGATCCCAAGAAGGATCAAAACACTCAATCTGAAGATGAGGAAGTACAAGCTCCTCCATCTAAAGACTGCAAGAAAAACAGAAACTGGGCTCAGGCTATGACAGAACTCAAAAAAGATTTTGAAAATCAAGTGAGGGAGATAGAAAGAAAATTGGGAAAAGAAATGAGAGAGATGAAGGAAAAACAAGAAAATGAATTAAACAGCCTAGTCAAGGAAATCCAAAAAAATGCTGAAGAAAATAACAGTGTAAAACCCAGCTTACGTCAAATGAATAGAACAGTTCAAAAAGTTATTGAGGAGAAGAATGCTTTAAAAAGCAGAATTGGCCTGATGGAAAAAGAGGACAAGAAAGCTCACTGAGGAAAACAAATCCTTCAGAAGTAGAATGGAATGAAAGGAAGCTGCTGATTTTATGAGAAGTCAAGACACAATACTTCAAAACCAAAAGAATGAAAAATTAGAAGAAAATGTGAAACATCTCACTGAAAAAACAACTGATATGGAAAACAGATTGAGGAAAGATAATTTAAAAATTATTGGGATACCTAAAAGTCAGGATCAGGAAAAGAGCCTTGACATCATTTTCAAAGAATTACTACAGGAAAATTGCCCAGATATCCTAGAAGCAGAGGGTAAAAATAGAAATTGCTAGTATCCACCCATCTCGCCCAGAAAGAGATCCAAAAAAAATAACCCCCAGGAATGTTATAGTCAAGTTCCAGAACTCCCAGGTCAAAGAGAAAATATTACAAGCAGCCAGAAGGGCACAATCCAAATATTGTGGAGCTGCAGTGAGGATCACACAGGACTTAGCAGCAACTACATTCCGGTCTCATAGGGCTTGGAATAACATATTCCAGAAGGCAAAAGAGGTCAGAATGCAACTGAGAATCAACTACCCAGTAAAACTGAGCATCCTCTAAAAGGGGAAAAGATGGACCTTCAATGAACCAGGGGAATTTCAATTGTTTCTGTTGAAACAACCAGAGCTGAGCAGAAAGTTTGATCTTTAAATACAGGACTCAGGTGAAGCATAGAGAGTGGAGAATGGTAAATTATGGGAGACTTAATGATTATGAACTACATGTATTCCTGCATAGAAAAATGAAACTGATAATACTCATAAGAAACTTCTCATTTAATAGAGCAGGTAGAAGAAGCTTTTACAGATGAAGCACAGGAGAGAGCTGAATCTGGAGTCAATGGCTAAAAGGAAAATGTAATGGGAGTAAGAGAAAGGAGAGGTGGAATAGGTTAAGATATTTCATATAGTAAGATTTTTTTTTTTATTACAATGAGTTAATGCAATGACATGAAAAGGGGAAAGGCGAGGGGGAATGAGGGAACCTGTGCTCTCATCAGAGGTGGCTTAGAGAGGAAACAGCATATATATTGAATGGGTTATAGACATCAAGAGTAAGAAGGAGATGGGGGACAATTAGAAGGGGGGGATGTAAGTGATGGAGGAGAGGGTGGACCATGGGGGAGAGTGGTCAGATATAACACATTTTCTTTTTTTTTTTTACTTCTCATAAATGGCTGGGATTGGATGGCCTGTCCGGTACCACAGGGCCAGGCAGTTGTTGGACCTTAGGGGTGGTATATGGTCTAGGGGCCTCTTGGCCTCAGGGCCAGTGATCAGTCTGCTGCGCCACAAAGCTACCCTATAGCACATTTAAGAAGAGGGACAGAGTGAAAGGAAAGAAAAAATATAGTACATGATAGTGGGGAAGTATGAATGGAGGGAGTTGTGAACAGCAATGACAACAGTGGAAAAATATGGAAGTAGCTATTGTGGTGGACTTATAAAAACTGTGATCCACCTGTGACAGAACTGGTGGTATTGGAACACAGACTGAAATACATTTATTATTATTATTGTTATTATTTTGGGGGGGGTGTTACATGGCAAATGGGGTTGTGTGGCTTTCCCAGGACCGCTCAGCTGGGTGATTGTTGGGTGTCTGAGGCCTGATTTGAGCCTGGGTGCTCCTCACTCCAGGGTGGGTGCTCTGCCCACTGCACCACCTAGCCGCCCAGATTATTATTATTATTATTTTATTTTTATTTTGTTTTTACAGGGCAATGAGCTTGGGGTGGCTTGCCCAGGGTCAACAGTTGGGTGACTGTTGGGTGTCTGAGGCCAGATTTGAACCCAGGTGTTCCTGACTCCAGGGCCAGTGCTCTGTCCACTGCACCACCTAGCTGCCCCTACTATTACTATAATATTTTTAATTTTAATTATAGTTTTTTCTCTTTACTTTATTGCTCAAAAGGGTCTATATTTTGGCGGGGAGGGAGTATTTATTTTTAAACAGGAACATTTTAGTAATGTATAAAAAAACATAATTTGTACAAAAATAAAATATAATTAAAAAAAAGTTGTTTCCCTTCCATACATTAAATCATGAAGGAAACCTTGGAAATACTCACATCAGAATCAACTGTTTCATTGACCTGCTGTAAAGAGTCATCAAGTTAGACACAAAATAGGGATGATATTGTTCTCCTGGTTTTACACACTTCACTATTTAATCAGTTTATACAAGACTACCCAGATAGGACTTCCAGCCAAGATGGAGGAGAGAAGACAGGCACAGTTCTAAAGTCTCCTGATTTCTTCCTCATCTATCACATGAAACAAACCTCTTAAAAGAAATCCGAACCACAAAACCCAGAACGAAAAGCCAGGAGAAGGAACATCTACCTCAGGATTTGTCTCCAGCAGCAGCCTTGACGGGAAGCAGAGGCAATGGTGTTGGTGCCGTCCCCCTGGAACTTGGGGAAGGGGCTTCAGGGAGAGCTGCAGACACCATCTCTGGGCTCCGCGGGTCTGAGAAACTCTGAGTCCAAGCCTCCATTACACTGATGCCTCCTCCAAAACAAACAATTGCAAACTACTTCTGCCTCAGGCCCAGGTGTGTGAGCAAAAGAACCAGCCCAGCTGAGGAATGACCTCAGGCCAAGGTAAAGTCCACCATTGATTGAAGGCAAAAGAATTCAATAGCTCCAATTCCTTCCCTCAAGCAAAGGGAGAAGGCCTCTCAACCAAGGTCACAGACATTCCAGAGAAAGCAATCAGCACCTCCTACTGGCCAGCCAGAGAAACTGCACTCAGTAAAGCCTTTGGCAATCCCAAGCCCAGGTGAACCAGCCCCCCCCCCCCCCCAACTCAAGGTCTTAGCATAATGAAGAAGGGTCAGCAGAAAGGTGGATCCATAGAAAAATTCCTGGAAGGGAAAGACCCCAACTCAGAGAGACTTGGAACCTCTGAGGAGAATACAATCTGGTCTCCAGCACAGAAAGACTTCCTTGAAGAAATAAGGAAGGAGCTTAAAAATTTGGGAGAGACAATTAATACCTTGCAACAAGAAAACAAAACCTTAGAAAGTACAATTGGACAAACACAAAAGGAGAATAAATCTCTCAGATCCTCAAATGGGCAAGTGCAAAAAGAAATTAATTCTCTCAAAACCTCAATTGGTCAAATGGAAAGCTCTTTCAAAAGCAGAATTGACCAATTGGAAAAGGAGTTGCAAAAGGTTAATGAAGAAAACTCCTCCCCCAGAAAGGAACTAATGACTCCATGAGACATCAAGAGTCAGTAAAACAAAATTAAAAAATAGAAAAAATAGAAGCAAATGTAAAATACCTCATCAACAAAACCACTGACCTCGAGAATAGATCAAGGAGGGGCAACCTGAAAATTATAGGACTTCCTGAAAACACTGAAGAGAAAAAAAGCCTGGACTTAATATTACAGGATCTAGTGATGGAAAACTGCTCTCATATCATGGAATCGGAGGGCAAAGTAGTTATTGAAAGAGTACATCGATCCCCACCAGAAAAAGATCCTAAAATGAAAACACCAAGGAATGTTGTGGCCAAACTGCAGAACTATCAGATAAAAGAGAAAATCCTGCAAGCAGCCAGAAAGAAACAATTTAAATATCAAGGAGCCACAGTAAGGATCACACAGGACCTGGCTGCATCAACTTTAAGGGATCGAAGGGCCTGGAACAAGATATTTCGAAGAGCACGGGAGCTTGGAATGCAGCCAAGAATCTACTTTCCTGCAAAGCTGAGCCTTCTTTTCCAGGGAAAGAGATAGACATTTAACAAAATGGAAGAATTCCAAAAATTTCTGATGAAAAGACCAGAGCTAAACAGAAAATTTGGACATCAAACAGGAGGTTCACATGAAAAGGTTAAAAAAAAAGGGGTGGTGGTAAAAGGAAAATAAATGCAATCCAGTAAGTTGAAACTGGCTATATCTCAGCAGGGGGTGGGGTGGGGGGGGGTGGAACGGGACTCTCATAAATCCTGAGAAATGTAACTCCAAAAGAGAGAATATACCTAGCCAGAAATGATGGACATCCATGACCTATCCGTGAGACTACAATCTAATGGGATGTAACTGGCTTTAACCCCACTTGGGAGAAAGACTCTAATAGCTCTCAGGAATTTTAACTCTATTCAATAGAATATACTGAACTAGAAGGGACAGACACTCAGAATTTTCTATGACTTAGACAGAATGATCTAAAAAAATACACTACCCCCCTAAGAAGAGGGACAGGAAAGAGACGGTAGGAGGGAGGGGACTGAATGAGACAAATCTCATTACACTAAGAGGTACAAAAAACCTATGGTAATAGAGGGGAAGAAGGGAGCAAAGGAGAAACACCTGAATCTTTTTCTCATCAGACTTGGCTTAAAGTCAACCTACACATACTCAGTTAACTCATAAAACAACTAACCTTTCAAGTATTAAAAGGGGAGGGGGGGAGAGAAAGGGAAGGGGAGTTGGGGAAATAAGGGGAAATAACAAAAGGAAGGGAAGGGAAAAGGGAAAAAGGGAAAGGGGAAAGAAAGGGGAGGGTGTGATATAGGATGGCAAACACACTGAAGGGGGTGGTATTCAGAAACAAAATATTGGGGAATATGGATAAAAGGGGAGAAAAGGGGGGAAAATAAAAACAGGGAAGATAGCACAGAGGGCAATAAAGAATTAGTAATCATAACCTTGAATATGAATGGGATGAACACTGCCTTAAAATGTAAGCAAATAGCAGAGTGGATTAAAAACGAGAATCCTACAAGATGCTGCTTACAAGAAACTCATTTGAAGCAGAGAGATACACATAGAGTAAAGGTAAAAGGTTGGAGCAAAATATATTTTGCTTCACCTTTAGTAAAAAAAGCACAGGTAGCAATCCTTATCTCAGACAAAGCAAACTTTATGCTCCTAAACTTTATCCTCCTAAAAGGTACTATAGACAAAAAAGTCATTTAAATATTGAATATATATGCACCCAGTGGGACAGCACCCAAATTCTTAGAGGAGAAGCTGAAACAACTACAGGAAGACATAGACAGCAAAACTCTACTAGTGGGAGACCTCAACCTCCCTCTCTGAGATCTAGATAAATCGAATCATAAAACAAACAAGAAAGAAATCAGGGAGGTAAATAGACTGTTAGAAAAATTAGATATGGTAGACTTATGGAGGAAACAGAATGGGGATAGAAAGGAATATACCTTTTTCGCTGCAGTACATGGAATTTATATAAAAATTGACCATGTACTAGGACATAAAACCCTAATGATTAACTGCAGAAAGGCAGAAATAGTGAATACATCTTTCTCAGATCACAATGCAATAAAAGTCATATGCAATACTGGGACAAGGAGATATAGACCCAGAACAAATTTGAAACTGAATAACCTCATTTTAAAAAATGAGTGGACCAAAAAAAAAATTATAGAAAGAATTAACCATTTTATCCTAGATAATGATAATAATGAAATAACATACCAAAACCTATGGGATTCATTCAAAGTAACTCTCAGGGGATATATTATAGCTCTAAATGCTTATATGAATAAATTGGGGAAAGAGGAAATCAATGAACTAAACATGCAACTAAAAAAATTAGAACAAATCAAAAACCCCAATCAAATACCAAATTAGAAATTCTAAAAATTAAAGGAGAAATTAATAAAATTAATAAAACTGAAAGCAAAAAAACTATCGAATTAATCAATAAAACTGGTAAACCTCTGGTCAATTTGATGAAAAAAAAGAAAGAAGAAAATCAAATTGCTAGTATTATAAATGAAAAAAGGTGAACTCACCACCAATGAGGAAATTAAAGTAATAATTCGAAATTATTTTGCCCAACTCTATGCCAATAAATTTGATAATCTAAGTGAAATGGATGAATATTTACAAAAATATGAGTTGCCCAGGTTAATGAAGAAGAGATTAAATACCTAAACAACTCTATCTCAGAAAAAGAAATTCAACAAGCCATTATTGAACTCCCTAAAAAAAAATCTCCAGGGCCTGATGGATTCACAAGTAAATTCTACCAAACATTTAAGGAACAATTGGTTCCAATCCTATATAAACTCTTTGGAAAAATAGGGAAAGATGGAACTCTGCCTAACTCTTTCTACAAAACCAATATGCTACTGTTACCTAAACCAGGAAGAGTTAAAACAGAGAAAGAAAATTATAGACCTATTTCCCTGATGAATATAGATGCAAAAATCCTAAATAAAATCTTAGCAAAACGATTACAACAAGTCATCACTAGGATAATACATTATGATCAAGTAGGATTTATTGCAGGAATGCAGGGTTAGTTCAATATTAGGAAAACTATTAGTATACTCAATTATATCAACAACAAACCTATCAGAAATCATATGATCATATCAATAGATGCTGAAAACGCTTTTGACAAAATACAGCATCCATTCCTATTAAAAACACTAGAGAGTGTAGGAATAAATGGACTGTTCCTTAAAATAATTAGCAGTATCTATCTGAAACCATCAACAAGCATTATATTCAATGGAGAGAGGCTAGAGGCATTCCCAATAAGATCAGGGGTGAAACAAGGGTGCCCATTATTATCACCACTACTATTCAATATTGTATTAGAAATGTTAGCATCAGCAATTAAAGAAAAAGAAACTGAAGGAATTAGAATTGGGAAGGAAGAGACAAAACTCTCACTCTTTACAGATGACATGATGGTCTACCCAGAGAATCCCAAGAAATCATCTAAAAAACTACTGGAAACAATTAGCAATTTTAGCAAAGCTGCAGGTTATAAAATAAACCCTCATAAATCCTCTACTTTTCTATATATGTCTAGCAAGAAACAGCAGGAAGAGCTAGAAAGAGAAATCCCATTCAAAGTAACCTCAGACAGTGTAAAATATTTGGGAATCTATTTGCCAAGACAGACTCAGAATCTTTTTCAAAACAATTATAAAACACTTCTCACACAAATTAAATCAGATTTAAATAACTGGGCAAATATCAACTGCTCATGGATAGGTAGAGCTAATATAATAAAAATGACAGTTCTACCAAAACTAAACTATCTGTTTAGTGCCCCACCAATCAAAATTCCAAAAAATTACTTTAATGAGTTAGAAAAAATTAAGTAAATTCATATGGAGAAATAAAAAGTCAAGAATTGCCAGGAGCTTAATGAAAAAAAGTGCAAACAAAGGTGGCTTAGCACTACCTGATCTAAAATTATATTATAAAACATCAGTCATCAAAACTGTTTGGTATTGGCTAAGAAATAGAGTGGTGGACCAGTGGAATAGACTAGGTGTAAAAGCAGGAGAGGATTATAGTAATCTGTTGTTTGATAAACCCAAAGAGTCTGGCCATTGGGATAAAAACTCCCTTTGATAAAAATTGCTGGGAAAATTGGAAGTTAGTATGGAAGAAACTTAGATTAGACCAACACCTCACACCCTTCACCAAGATAAGATCCAAATGGTTACAGGACATAGACATAAAAAAAAATACTATAAGCAAATTAGAAGATCAAGGACTAGTCTCGCTGGCAGATCTATGGAAAGGGGAACAGTTTATGACTAAGGAAGAGTTGGAGAACATCACCAAAAACCAATTAGATTGATTTTGATTACATTAAATTAAAAAGCTTTTGCACAGATAAAACCAATGTAATCAAGATTAAAAGAAAGGTAGTAAATTGGGAAACAATCTTAACAACTAATCATTCTGACAAAGGACTCATTTCTAAAATATACAGAGAAGTGAGTCATATTTTTAAAACAAAAAGCCATTCCCCAATTGACAAATGGTCAAAGGATATGCAAAGGCAATTTACAGATGAGGAGATCAAAGCAATCCATAGCCATATGAAAAAAATGCTCTAAATCATTAATTATTAGAGAAATGCAAATTGAAGCTTCTCTGAGGTACCACCTCATACCTCTCAAATTGGCCAGTATGACCAGGAAGGATAATGATCATTGTTGGAAGGGATGTGGGAAATCTGGGACACTATTACACTGTTGGTGGAGCTGTGAACTCATCCAACCCTTCTGGAGAGCTATTTGGAACTATGCCCAAAGGGCAACAAAAATCTGCATAGCCTTTGACCCAGCAATACCACTATTGGGTCTATACCCTGAAGAGATGAGGAAAAAGGGTAAAAATATTACTTGTACAAAAATACTTATAGCAGCCCTGTTTGTGGTGGCAAAGAATTGGAAATCCAGTAAATGTCCTTCAGTTGGGGAATGGCTTAGCAAACTGTGGTATATGTATGCCATGGAACACTATTGTTCTATTAGAAACCAGGAGGGACGGGATTTCAGGGAAACCTGGAGGGATTTGCATGAACTGATGCTGAGATGAGCAGAACCAGAAAAACACTGTACATCCAAACAGCAATATGGGAGTGATGTTCAACCTTGAAGGACTTGCTCATTCCATCAGTGAAACAATTGGAAACAATTTTGGGCTGTCTGCAAAGGAGAGTATCATCTGTATCCAGATAAGGAGCTGTGGAGTTTGAACAAAGTACAAGGACTATTCCCTTTAATTTAGAAATAAAAAAACAGGTATCTTATTGTCTGATCTCGTTACCTCTGAGAATTCTGTTCTCTTTAAGGATATGATTTCTCTCTCATCACACCCAATTTGGATCAAGGTACAACATGGAAACAAAGTAAAGACTGACAAGAGTGCTGTGGGGTGGGGGTGGAAGCAAGATTGGGGGAAAATTGTAAAACTCAAATAATATCTTTAATAAAAATAAATTTAAAAGACTGAAAAAAAGAAATGTAGTAAATTGGGAAACAATTTTTACAACTAGTATTTCTGACAAAGGACTCATTTCTAAAATATACAGAGCACTGAGTCAAATTTTCAAAAAAATAAGCCATTCCCCAATTGACCAATGGTCAAAGGATATGCACAAAGGCAATTTACAAATGAGGAAATCAAAGTGATCGAGTCCATGAAAAATCACTACTTATTAGAGAAATGCAAATTAAAGCTTCTCTGAGATACCATCTCATACCTCTCAGACTGGCTAACATGACTAGAAAGGGCAATGCTCTCAATGCTGGAAGGGATGTAGGAAACCTGGGACACTAAAACATTGTTGGTGGAGTTCTGAACTCATTCTGGAGAGTAATTTGGAATTGTGCCCAAAAAGCAACAAAAATGTGCATAACCTTTGATCCAGCAATACCACTACTGGGTCTATACCCTGAAAAGACAACAAAAAAATTTTTTTACCATGGAAACAATGGAAAGACTAACAGAGTGCCATCTGTGGGGAGTGAGGGAAGGGAAGCAAGAAAAGGGGAAAAATTATAAAACTCAAAATAAATAAAATCTTTTTTAAAAATGTAATTTCCCTAATTATCTGTCAATTATTTCAATTTTTGTTCGCTAAGATCACAGTTACTATTCCTGATTTCTTTTTTCCTTTAACTTCTGCTGAAGTGTAATATACATTCTGCTCCAGTCTTTTATTTCTGTTCCAAATGTGTTTCACGTAAACTCAAAATTGTTGAATTCTGGTTTCTAAACAATTCTACTATTCTCTTCTACTTCATAGCTGAGTTCTTATGATTGTTAACCATTTCCCTCCATTTTTAACCTGCCCCCCCCCAAGAGTCTTATTTTACTTCTGGCCCCACTTCCATTAAACTTCCCTCCCTCGCTTAACCTGCCTGTTTCCTTCTCTTAGGCTCCTTTTTCCTTCTATTTTTTTTTTACTCAATTGTGGGTACATGTCTATTTTTCCCTTTTTGAACCAATTCTGATGAGAGTAAGAATCAAGTGTTTCCTGTTCCCACAGCTTTACTTCTACACTTTATACACTCTTCCTTGAACATCTAATGGAAATCAAATAATTTTATCCAGTCTTCCCTCTTCTCCCAGTGGATCTTTCCTCCTCACCCTTCATTTTTCTTTTAAATTCATCTTTTAACATATGGATGCATGATGTACCCATGATCTCAAAGTATACTTCCGCTGCCTTAACAACAAATTTCTTAAGAGTTCTCCAAATATAACAAATTTAAGGCAGGTAGATGTTGCAATGGGTAGAGTAGCTTCTCTGAAGTCAGGAAACCCTGAGTTCAAATCGAACCTCAGAAACTTACTGACTGTACAATCTTGGCCAAGTCACTTAACTCGGATTGCCTTGCATCCAAGGCTACCTCCAGTGGTCCTGGATTCATATCTGGCAATTGGACTCAGAAGATTCCAGAGGAGAAAGTGAGAATGGTGACCTAGCCCAGTACTCCCTAATTCAAATCAAATTCATTTGCTTGACATCACTTCCTTGATGCCAAGCTCTTTTTTTTGAAAACAAAGGACAAACATTATAACCAATTTAACTTTTCAGTTTTTTATGATTTCTGTTTTCTATATTTCTCAGGGGTACATTTTGGAATGTCAAATTTTCTATTCAGTGCAGGTCTTTTCAACAAGAATGCCTAAAAGACTGATAGTTTAGTAAATGTTCATTTATGACTTCTAGGATTAATACTTAATTTTGGCTAAAATATACCTGTAAATTTTCATTTTAGAATATTTCAAGAGATCACCTGTGGATTCCTAGATTTTCTACTTTGACAGCTGTTTCTAAGATATCTGGGCAGTTTCCTTTATATTTTCATGAATCATGATGCATAGTATAAAGCCTTTTTTTTAAAATGGCTTTTAAGGGGCAGCTAGGTAGCACAGTGGATAGAGCACTGGATCTGGAGTCAGGAGGTCCGAGTTCAAATGTAGCCTCAGACACTTAATAATTACCTAGCTGTGTGGCCTTGGGCAAGCCACTTAACCCCATTGCCTTTGCAAATACTTAAAAATAAAAAAGATAAAAAATTAAATGGCTTTTGAGTAAACCAATGAATCTTAAATTATCTGACCTTGATCTAATGGCTAGATCAGTCATTTTTTTCACATTTTCTTCTCTTTTTCTCAGTCTTTTAACTTTTTTCTTGATTCTAAAACGTCATTACCATCTATTTGGTAACTCTTTAGAAGCTATTTATAATGAAGTCAATTTTAAGGAATTACTTTTCTCAGAATGTTTTGTGACTTTTTTTTAACCAAGCTGTCAATTCTGCTTTTGAAATTTTCTCACACAGATCTCATTTCTTATTCAAATTTTTCCTTAATCACCCTTATTTGATTTTCACAATTTTTTTTTAAACCTCTTCCCTGATTCAGGGAAGCCTGGAAGGATTTATATGAACTGATGCTGATCGAGATGAGCAGAACAAGAACATTGTAAACCTTACAGCAACATGGGGGTGATGATCAATCTTGATGGATTTGCTCATTCCATCAGTACAACAATCAGGCACAATTTTTGGCTATCTATGATGAAAAAAGAACTGTAGAGTTTGAACAAAGACTATTACTTTTAATCATTTTAAAAAACTGTTATCTTATGATGTAATTTTGCACTTGTCCTGGAGTCAAGAGAACTTGAGTTCAAATCTGGCTTCAGATATTTAGTATGAGACTCTGGACAAATTCACTTAACCCCCAATTGCTACCAAAAACCAAAACCAAAAAATTCTTTAAATCTTTTAGGATTCTTGATGGACTTATATTTTCAAGTCATTGTCTCAAGTGTTAACCTTGAATGTCCTTTTTGTTGTTATTTGCTCATTTTCCTGAATTTGGGATTCATATTAATTGGGTTCTGATCTCCTGGGGGTAAGAAGTTGAGGATGAGGGAACAAATGACTTCGATGAGCTTCTTCTTTCTTTTATCTTATGTTCTTTTCACAGTGAACTCTGAGAGTCTATTAAGTTTTGGGTGCTTCTTATATGGTATGATCCAGAAAGAGATATAGATCTGTTCACTGTCCTCATGGTCTGTGCTCTGTTCCTTACACAGAGAGAAGCCTGTGAACACTCCACTCCACTCCAATGTGCAATTGTAATCCAGAACTGAGTCAGGACCAACACAGTAGATGATTGGAACCCTTCCTGCTTTCAATGCTAGTACAGGAGTCCTCTAAGATCTCTTTCTGAACAGGTATTCATTCTCCTTACCATCCCAGAGCAGTGAGCTGCTCACCATCATAGCCTAATGCTGCATCTATTATGTTATTCCCTGGGTCAACCCCACCACAGAGGTCCTGATTAGACCTTCTAGCTTCCTGATCTTCCTTGGGCTGGAAAATTACTTATTCTGACATTTCTTGACTTTTCCAAACAGAATTTGATGCTTTTTTGGATCACTGTGTAAGACCTTTTAGAGGAACTGTAGAACCAGGGCTAAGCTCACGCTTTGCCATCTTGACTATACCCTTATAAGATGAACATTTGTTGAAGAGGAAATAAGAGCTAACTATAATCAATCTATAAATGTTCAGTCAACAATGTATAGATTATTAGACTTCCTTCTGTGAGGGGAGGGGAAATGTGTAAAATTCAAAACCTTACCAAAAAATGATTGGTAGAAACTACTATCATAGTTTCTATTGTATACTATTGTATATAATTGGAAAACAAATAAAATATTTATATAATCAAAAAAAATTTCAGTCTATCATGAACAGGTAGATTACAGAAAAACCTGGGAAAGACTTACATGAACTGACGCTAAGTGAAGTGAGCAGAACCAAGAGAACACTGTACACATTAACAGCAACATTGTAAGATGATCAACTATTATGGATGCAGATTCACTCAGGAATTCAGGGATCAAAAGACAATTCTGAAAGACTTGTTTTGGAAAATACTATCCACATTCAGAGAAAGAACAATGCAATCTGAACACAGAGCAAAGCATACTATTTTTGAACTTAGTTTTTTAGTAAAATGAGTGAGTTAGAATGGATCTTTTAATTTTCCTTTCAGTATGAATGCTCTGATTCCATTACTCAAAATAATAATTGACAAATGGTTCCTCCTTAAAGTTTACAAATGCTAAAAATGATCTTACTTGATTCTTAAAATGACATTGGAAACTGGGTAGAGAGGCAACAAAGTATAGTGGAAAGAGTACTTAGAATCATGAAACGAATTCAAAAATTGTCTTTTAAACATTTACTAATTGCTATAAGATTACAAGCAAGAACTTTATATCTCAATTCGCTTCACTATTAGAAAAAAAGGGGGTTATGGGGAGATAACACCTGTTTTGCTTCAAAAGAAGTGGTATATAGTAAGTACTATGCAAATCTTAAAGCCCTATATAAAGGTCAAATATTATTATTCTTATAAATATCAAATTCCATTTTACAGGTGAGACTAGGCCTCCTGTACATTAAATGGCTTGCCCATGGACACATAGCTAGTAGTAATCACAAGAAGCTGAATTTTACACAGTTCTTTCCTCACTCCAAAGTCTAGAGGAATTCTTGTAGAGCTTTTACAATGTACTAAGGTATCTTTTCTCAATAAGACCTAAGATTCGGAGATAAAAGGAACTTTGAAAATTATTTAGCTTAGTCCCTCATTTAACAAAGATCCCTCTAGAACAAAAGGACAGGAAGACATTAAAAATGAAAATACTTTTTGTGAGCTTATGTTTCTGAACAAAATTTAAAAAGAAATTCTGAAAAACCCAGAAGTAGGTACAAGATAAATTTACAACCTTCTTCCTCTACATTATTTATTTCTTTGGCAAGTAAGTTTGAAATGTACTCTGAAAAGCCAGCCAGGAAATATTTTACTAATTGAATATTTAGCAATGTTTAAGAGTAATGAGAATAGGGGCGGCTAGGTGGTGCAATGGATAAAGCACCAGCCCTGGAATCAGGAGTACCTGGGTTCAAATTCAGACACTTGATAATTACCTAGCTGTGTGGCTTTGGGCAAGCCACTTAACCCCATTTGCCTTGCAAAAAAACAAACAACAAAAAAACCTAAAAAAAAAAGAGTAATGAGAATGACAACTTCCCAACATCTTTGACTACCTAAAAAAATTGTTTCCCATAAAAAATTAAGAGGGAGTGAACAATTTAAGAGCAACACTTTTTCAAAATTTCAATGAATCTTAGCTAATATTCATTTTAGTTATTTGTATTTATATTTATAGTATAAATACTATAAAATATAATTGAAAACATTAGAAAATAAACATTAAAACTAGAATGAGAAATTCTATTTGACTGTAATGTACCTGTTTAACCTTGTCTTCAAAATCTGCATCATTCTTATCATAGATCATCTGAGCAAGGCGAATCTGTTCAGCTGTTGCCTAAAAAAAAAGAATAATTAAGAATTTTGCAAGAAAAATAATTAAAATATGAAAATTTACATTAATAACTCTGAACACAAAATATTATATCAATTTGAATTATCTAGTAAATAGTCTCATTTTGCAATCATACTTATTATATTCACATTTCCATTTTTGTATCTAAGTGTTCTAAAACAGGTTCCATTTTGTGAACACATGTTTTATTGGCATTAGATAAACACAAACAATAACCTCAATAATGTTTCTCATCAGAAAATAAGCATTAAATAAAAAGGGACAAAAAAGGGGAAGGGGGGGAATAGTAGAAGGTGGATAAGCAGAAAGGAACATTTTTTAAAAGACCAAAGTAAAACAAACAAAAACCACTTGTGTGTGTGACTGTGTGTGTGGGTGTGTTACCAATAAGTATATTATTAAAATATTAAAATGTAATAAAAGTATGGTATTTAAGGGTCTCATAAAGACTCATGAGTTGGACATAACTATCCTAGACAATATATTATTCAGTATTACAATGAATTTTAATATTCCTTAGTAGAGAGGAATTTCCACAAGGATATTATATATGCTAAGAAAATCAACTTCACATAACTGTGTAAATAAGTGAAATAACTAAACATCATTTCCTAAATCTGTAACACATAACATTTTTATAGTACGTCTTGCTTTTTAGATGCATGGCATTTTACAAGTAATTTTATAGAAGATGCTTTACTAATAGTGTCCAAAGTAGATTTAAATAAATGTCATAGGCAAGTAACAGCCAAGCATAATCTCCAAAAGCTACAATGTCTATCTAAACTGCATAAAACAAAAAACTTTGTAGAAAAGGGAAAAATAGTGAGACCTATGAACCTTTTCTCAGAATGTTTTTAAATAAATAAAACACAGCATTACAAGAAAACAAATTATGATGAAAAAAAGTTGGAATTCTATTCTTATCCAATATCATGGACCTCCTAAACACTATTTACTGACCCCTGAAGTTGATATATTCAGGAAATAAAGTCAGTGAATCCAAAGTTCCTTAATAATTCCTCACTATAAAGATAGCAAATATATTGGCAGAAAACATTTCCAAAACTATATTCACAGTAACTACCAAGTTGGCCCTCTAACCATAAAACTGCTAGCATGATAAAGGTTTTCGATATAATATACATTTTGATCTCATAATAGTTTCTCATCAACAGTTTTCATGATTAGCTTAATTAGTCTTTAGACACTATTACTTTTACCATGAGTGGATATAATCAAACCATGAATCAAGGATTGTCTGCTATTCTTCAAGAAGCCTTAACTGCTCACCTCCATGAGGGCGATATTGAAAGCCAACAGATAAACTGAACAAGGTAAAATGTCCACAAGTGACCCTAAAGTGGTCTGAATCAGGAATGTTGCTCCTACTGCTCACAATTCCATGAATGACAGTAGCAAACAGTCATAGGAAAGAAAAGCATTCTGTCTGGGTGTGTACAAACGAATAATGCTGGATGGTTGACTGGTTAGTTCTTATCCTTCGTTATCAAAGAAAACCAACATGCTATCATTATTAGAAGTCACTGTGTGTCTTCACTTTAGCTGATCAAACCAATTTGAGCTCAGAATGCTCTACCGCAAAATGAGTACATAAATAGTCCAGGTGATCTCTCTAAATTTACACATCTCATGTTCAATTCTTGCCTTGCTCATAAAGTACAGCACCCTCTTTGACAAGGACACGTCATGTTGGGCATTGCTGTGTCAATCTGCACAGTTAATTCCAAAGTTTTTCAGAGAAACCTTGAAAAGTGTCCCTGCTTCTTCTGAACCCACTATGAGTGCTTGTCCTATGTGACTTCTCCATAAAATAGTCTTTTGAGCAAGCATGTTTGGCATTTGAACAACATGGTCAGCCTATAGGAGTTGCACTCTCAGTAGTGACATTTGAATGCTTGGCAGTTAAGCGCAAGAAAGGACCACAGCACCTAGTATCTTCTCCTGCCAGGTGATCTTCAGAATCTCCCCAAGACAATTTAAATGGAAGCAATTCAGTTCTTGGCATGGCACTAATAGACTCTGTCTAGGTTTCACAGGCATACAACAATGAAGTCAGCAAAGCTCTGTAGACCTTCATTTTTGGTAGTCAATCTAAAAACCTCTTCTCTTCCACACTTTCTTTTGGAATCTCCCAAATAATGAGTTAGCTCTGGAAATGTGTGTGTCAACCTTATTATGAATGTATACCTCCCTGGAAGGTACAAGGCCAAGGAAAGTGAAATTATCCACAATATTCAAAACTTCATTTGCTACAAGCTATAGTTCCACAGGTGTGGTGCTGGTTGATGGAGCACCTATGTTTTCTCGGTTAATTGTTAAGCCAAAATTAGCACAAACAGAAGAGAACTGATCCCTACTTTGTGCATCTCAGCTTCAGAGGCTGTATTGAGGGCACAATCATCTGCAAATAGAAAATCATGCACCAATACTCCATGCACTTTTGTCTTGACTTGTAACTTTTTCAAGTTGAAGAAGTTACACTGACAGTGTGGTAGCTAATGCTGATGTACATTCTCATGATGTTTTTTTAAAAAGATGGGAACAAGAACACATTCTTGATTTACTCCATTGGCAACTGGGAAATCACAATTATCTATTATCCAGAATCCGAGGCAAGCATGCCATCATGTGACTGACATACAATACTGATGAACTTCTCTGGGCAATTAAGTTTTGACATAATTTTCCATAAGCCCTTACAACTGACGGTATCAAAGGTCTTGATCAGAACTACAAATGTTGTATACTGACCTCTGTTCTGCTCCTAGCATTTTTCCTGGAGGTGTCGGGCAGCAAACACCATATAGACTATTCCTCGAACAATCTGAAGCCACACTCAGGGAGGTGCCCATCTTCCAGGTGAAGGACCAGTCTATTAAAGAGGATTTTGGCAAGAATTCTGCCAGCAATGACTAAGAGAGAAACACACCTGTGATTGTTACAAGACAATTTATTTCCTTTACCTTTAGAGAGATGGACAATGGAGGTATCCGTGAATTCCAGGGGGGTTATCTCTTCATGACATAAAATCTGGAAAGTTTTCGGTCAGCTTTTTGTCCATTAAGAATACCATGGAAGGATTCAGCCCATCTCTCTAGGATCATGTCCCTAACACTGATTTAATGTGTAATTGAGATATACCGTAGGTCTTTGGCCCATTGGCCCATAAATAGCCTTCAGGGCATCATAAAAGCACTTTGGATTGTTTCTATCCAAATGAAACTGAATTTCGGATGCCCTACTGAGTGAAGAGTCCTGTATCCCTGTAAGTTCCACTTGTACTCTACTTTGACAGAACTAAATACTGCTTCTCAGAAATGGATGACTTATCCTGCTGGTAAACTCTGAAGTAGTCTCACTTTTCATTTAGCAGCTTCTGTATTTCCCCATCATTTTCATCAAACCTGTTAAGTTTTGCAAGTGTTCTGACCCAGATTAACAAATACAATGCTGTACACCAAATTTCTGAAAGTTGCCCATTTCTTTTCTGCTCCCTAGTGGCTAATTGTGTGTTAGCTCAACTTTCCCTCCATGTTAGTAACAAACTGTTCCCTCTCACAGAAGTACTCTAATCTCTAGACATTAATTCTTCGAGTAATCATTTTGCCTTGTGGCTGGCTTCAGTTGAATGTGAGTATTTAGCTTGGAGAGGATGAGTCTGTGATCAGCTCAGCACTCTACACCGCCCCCACCACCACCATTTACCATCCATCTCTTCTCCTTACAATCACAGTATATTAAATACCATTATTTGCTATGAGAGTGCATCCAGGAAGTTTATTTCATTTAGACAAACAAAACATAGTGTTGGTGATGAGGTTATCATGAGATGCTCCAGTCTTCTGTTATAAGTGACCATTGCTGTGGTTATTTCCAACTCCATTCCTCCCCAAGTACTTCCTATCAAGTCTGGTAGTCTGAGTTTACTCTAACATTAAAGTAATCCAGAATTATCAGCTATCCTCTTTTTTGATACATTGATGATTAAGAGTCTCCAGTCTTCATAAAATTTTTCTTTGACTTCATCAGGGTTCATATCATGGTGGTAACATAGGCACTGATGATAATGGCATAGTAGTTTCCTACAAGTGGCAATCGCTTTGTCATGAGCCTTTCATTGTTTATTCCTTTTGGCTGGCATACAAAACTTGCTGACTATATTTGTTTTGATTGCAAAAACACACCCCAGCTTCACTGAGCTCCCCTACACTTTTGACCACTCCAGAAAAATGTATATACTTCAATTAAGTCAAACTTCAATTTGCCAGCCTTGTTTCACTTCAGGGTTGTTACTTGGATATGATACCTGCTGAATTCTCTTGTAAAAAGAGTTGTTCAGGGGCGGCTAGGTGGCATAGTGGACAAAGCACCGGCCCTGGAGTCAGGAGTACCTGGGTTCAAATCCGGTCTCAGACACTTAATAATTACCTAACTGTATAGCCTTGGGCAAGCCACTTGACCCCATTCGTCTTACCAAAAAAAAAAAAAGTTGCTCATCCTTCAGGTCTATAGGATCTTGTGCTGTCTATGAGTATGCATATATTCCATGCAGTGATGCTGAGAGGAATTTTCTTTGAAGAAGTTTTTGTATATTTTGGGGGTTTTACTCTCAGGGTGGGATTTCTGCCTGCCATAGTAATCAGGTCCATATTGGGCAAGTAGAAAGTTTTTAAATATTTTTTCTAGTCCCTTCCTCACACTAGGAAGCAAATAGTGTGATCTTAAAAGGGCTGCTCAGACACCCAAATGGACTGCTGAATTGCACTGCTGCTTCCAATGAGGGGACAGCCCTCTCAACTTGTGTGCAGGGTTATGTCTACAGTTCCCAGTGTACCTGCTTCTTCATCACTTGCCTGTTGCCTGTCATCAAAAGATTCTGAGATAGGTATAGTACAGTGGTATGGGTGATGCCTTCTGATTTAAGGATAAATTAGATTTAAGAGAAGCAGAATTGGACAAAGTGCCAGTCTCACTCTCTCCCAAAGTAATCACAGTCTAGTGGAAAGACAGAATCAAGGCAACTAGATACAGTGAGTAACCTTGGCATCTTCTATGTCTAATCAAGGTCCTAAACAACTGCTTAAACTGCCTTCATGGCCTTTGGAAAGAATTCTTCTTATCTGCCCATTCCACCAGTGAAAGACTTCACATTCTTAGGGTAGACATCCTCCCCTAACTCTCCAGTAGGTCTGAGATGACTTCAGTTACCCTCAACCTGGTTTAGTCCATCAGCCAAAATGGTTTACCAGGGTGTGGTCACTTTGCATGCTATGATTTCTTGGAGCCACAGGTGAAGAATTAGGTGGCTCCAGGTGGACAGCAGCCTGAAATGGGCTCAGCAGCCCTCACATCAGAAGTCATGCCTGCACATACATAGTATGTAGGTTGCCTCAAACCTATTCCATAACCTCTTTTCTTTATTTCATCGAAAAGATTCCAGACTTTTCTGCCTATCTGAATAGAAGTCTCAATGACTCTTCTACCTGACAGTCCATACTTAAGAATACCTTAAAATATCTACACTGTTTTTATACTGTGATGCAAAAGTTTTCTGAAATTAAAAATCATCATGGTGAAACAAAAACTCTGTTTAAAAAACTAGCTATACCTTTACACTTTTTAAAAAGAGAATACCAAAGCTTAAATGCATCTACTTTTCTCTAGAAGAGAAAATGTTTTATAAGAAGAGGGGTCATGCTTTGAACTTTACTTAAAAATATTTTGATAAATCATATTTCAATGTGATTAGTTTCCACTGAAATTTGATGCATTTCTGAGAAGGGAGTCATAGGCTTCGACTGTCAAAAGGGCCCATAATATGAAAAAGGTTAATGTTCTAGGAATGAGCAGAGACCTCTTCTCCAATATACTTGAATGAGCGGAGACCTCTTCTCCAATATACTTAACATCTTTTTAAATAGAGTAGCTCTCATGTAACACCTACCCTCCTCAAGAAGTCATTTTCACAAAATGATTTGTGAGACACAGAAAATTCAGACAATGATACAAAAAAACCAAACACTGTGAAACAGCATGGTGCAGTAAGAAAAAGGAGTGTGACGTAGTTCTAAAAGTTACTATTCCTATGCTACCTTTAGAAAAATTACTTCTCAGAATTATCATTAAACTGAAAAGGAACTATACTAATTAACTTTTGTGGTTACTTTCATCTCTAAATATTAAGAGGAAACAGCCAATGGGAAAAAAAACAGAAAAGTCTAGAATAAGGGGCAGCTAGGTGGCACAGTAGATAGAACACAGGCTCTGGAGTCAGGGGGGACTTGAGTTCAAATCTGACCTCTGATGCTTAATGCATGCTTACCTGTGTGACCTTGGACAAGTCACCTAACCCCACTGCCTTGCCAAAAAAAAGTCTAGAGTGAAATTAAAGAGAAATAATAATGAGGAATTTAATAATAATTCTCTCCATTCTAAAAACCCATGTGTAAACACTTACACTAACGTCTGATAATCTCAATTCAAAAACTTGTCCAACCTAAGTACCAATACTGACACTCATTGTCTTCTTATTTCCCTCTTAATATCTGCAAGGGCAAGCTGGAAATCTATGAGTTAAGGCAAAAAAAAAAATTTTTCCAGAGGGCTATCCTCTAAGCCACTCAAAAAAATCTCTTCTACAAAATCCATTTTCTCTGAAAACATACCTATTATATATAAACCCCTACTCAATACCTTTAACACAATTAATGCTACTTAAATTTGCATTCATCTTTTTTTAGCAACAAATCACTAAGTTTGTTATGAACAGTATCAATTTGCATAGGAAGTAATTCCCAGGTTATTTCCAAGGTCTTATGCTTCCAATTCTTTGTAAAGCTTTTCCTTAAGTCAAAAAGGTTTTTAATTTAATACCTTTTGGTACAAACCTGGAATTATCATTAAATTTTTGTGCACATTTTCATTCTATCAATATATCCACTAAAAAGAAAAATTCAGTTTTCATGAAACACAACTGTTCTGTGTTATCTTGATAAACATGTCTATTATAGATTCAATAGGCAAGGTAGAAAAGTATGAGGCAAACAATAAGAAAATTCTCTACAGAATGAATTATAAAATATACAGAATGACAAGTGTAAAGAATGAGACCCAAAGAGATAGTAACTTGATAAAAATGAAATTCAGCTGGTTGGCAAAGCCTTTATTTTCCCTTAGTCCCTAGTCTAAGATTCACTCTACTACATGAGCTCAAACAGTTGTTCAATTATGAAGTAGATAGAGTTAAGATAATATGGCAGCAGTAAGAATTTTTTAAAAAGAACTGAAAGGATTTACTGAATGACCAGACAGAAGGGTGGAAAAAGGAAAGTTAAAATGTCAACATTTATAGAATTAGAAAAAGTTGGGATGGAGGTATCTATTTACAAACACAATGGAAAGCAGCTATGGAGAGCAAATTTGTAAATTCTATACTGAACACGAGAACAGTAGTAGCCCAAGGAAAAATGTGCTGAAAAGTATGGAATATAACAGCTGCAGATATGGATTTCAGAGTCAATATAATAGGTGTTGAAGTCATCTTTTTTTTTCATTTCTTCAAAGCAAAGAACATTGAAAAAACTAAAAAAAGTTGTCAAAGACTGAACCTTGAGATTAGAAAATAGGAGAAAATGAAACAGCAAGAAAGTTAATATACAAAATACTCTACAATCTACATAAAAATACATCATTCCGATCTAACATACTAATTATATTACAATAAAGCTAAGTTCAGTCAAATATATAATTGAACTGTCAAGAAAGTTAAGGTTTCATTTTGTTTACACTACAGAACTAAAATTGATGACTAAAATGCCTCTTCAAACTAGGGTAAAACAAAGCATTGGGCTCAGAATACAATACCGATATGGTTTCAGGGTGTAAAATAAAAAAGACTTTCTCAAAAAAAAAAACTGTACATTTACCCTATGTATCCTTAGACAAAAAACTAAAACATCTATCTCTTTCAAATGAAAGGCCCTATTTACCTGAGACAGACATTTGTTTTGATGTTAAATCCATGTTCTCTAATCCACTGCATAATGACCTATTGAGGTCAAACAAAAATTTTTGGACTCCTAAATATCTCTCCCCCTCCCCTCCATCATAAAAGTTACATTTTTTTTTCTCTGAAGAATCATTCTGTGTGAGTTCAAGGCGGGGGGGGAGGGGAAGCAAGACCTGATAAACCTAAAGGGAAAAAAAATAAGTTGAAAACAGTTAAAATACTTTAACTTTAAATTATATACATAACTTATGAGACACTCCAGATTGTTTTTAGTCCTCTCTAAACTAACTAGAGAAAATTCAATTGGATTTAATAAGCCAAGAAAACTTCATTAAAAATACAAAAAAAGACAGTGGATAGAGCACCGGCCTTGGAGTCAGGAGTACCTGGGTTCAGATTGGACCTCAGACACTTAATAATTACCTAGCCATGTGGCCTTGGGCAAGCCACTTAACCCCACTACAAAATCTAAAATAAAAAAAAAAGAAGTAATGTGTTATCAAGTATCTTGTCATGCTTTAGCTGACAATAAATTGTACAAGATTTCCTGAGGTTTCCTTTTCTTTTGATATGTTAACTGCTCACACATTTCTTAGTAATGAACCATGTTCATATTGAGTTATACTGCCAGCTCTTTCAGATGAGAAAATTTGGATCAAAGAGATATTCCAAATATTAACATTACAAGAGTCATATTTTAAAAATGAAGGAAGCTGTAAATATCATATAATTCAAACACCTTAATTTTATAAGGGAAAAATCCCAAGGTACCAGATAGATTAAGTGACTTGCCCAAGATCACATCTAGGAGAACTGGCTCTATTTAGATTTTAAATTATGGCCAATACCAGCTAGATTACTTAAATGCATTAGATGTACTGATAAAAAGCTACCAAAAACTAATAAGGAAATGTTTGGGGGGGGGGGAGTTTTAAATAAGTGCCTACTATGGCCAAAGCACTGTGCTAATTAAGCACATTCAAAATATTGGGGCATCATTTGATCAATACAATCCTTGGAAGTCATTCTGTAGCTATCCCCATTTTAAAACTGAAGAAAGTGAGAGAAGTAGAAATTAAGAATCACAAAGTAAATAAGGGTCTAGGAAAGAATGCAATACTTTTTTAATTCTGTTACTATTCTATTATTCAGTCGTGTCCAACTCTTCAGAAACCCATAGATCAGAGCAGACCTTCTATCCTCCACTACTTCCCATGGTCTTTCCAAACTCATGTTGGTTGCTTCAACGATACTATCCATCCCATCCTCTGCTATTCCCTTTTCTTTTTGCCTTTAATCTTTCCCAACATCAGTTTTTACCAATTGAGCCCCATCTCATTATGTGGCCAAAATTTTTAAGCTTCAGTTTCAATATTTGTCCTTTCAAAAAATAATCTGAATTTTATAATTATCATAACTATAAGCAAAATATGACCAGAATAAATGATATTAACTTAGGAGAAGAAAGGCAAATGTTTTTTAACTTAGAAACAATAAAAATTTACATGAAAAGCATGAGATCAATAAATTTTCATCCTAGAAAGGGGGGACAATAGCGGCATCAGCCATATGAGAGAATTTCTAAAACTATCCATTTTTTAAAAATTTTATTTATTTATGGCAATGGGGTTAAGTAACTTCCCCCAGGTCATGCAGCTAGGCAATTATTAAGTATCTTATCCGGATTTGAACGCAGGTCCTCCTGTCTCCAGGGTCAGTGCTCTATCCACTGTGCACCTAGCTGCCCCAACTATTCTTCATTTTGAACATTTACCTCTATTAGTAACTCTCAAATACACTCATATTAATGCCTCACTAGCTCATTTTACTGTAATTTAAAATATGCAAAGCTAATTTTGCCAGAAAAAGTAGTACTAACTTTATTCTGCCCTCCATAATTCACATAGGCTATAGTAGTTACAAGACCACATTTAAACAAAGAGTCATCTTTACCACCTGCCCTAAAACCCATCTTTAATATCTCCAGATCAAGACTCAAAACCATAAGTTACTTCTCTACTAGAAAAAATCTTTCTGATTATGTTTCTTTAAGTGGACACCCCAGAACCACATCCCTATTCCCAAGAACCATACCCCAATGGATGAGCAACCACAGGATACCTCAAAGGATACCAAATATTTTCAAAAGGATGGCAAACAATTAATGACCACATAAAAAATGCTCTAAATCAGAGGTATCTCTCTCTACCCATAGGCTACATACAGTCCACAGATAGCTAAATGCAGTGCAAAAGAGACAAAAATGTAATTGGAAAATATTTAACTAGATTAAAGACATGTACATTAGATCAAAGGTGATACATTCCACAAAGATTAAAGATAAAAGCAATGTTGAACAGATTGTGAAGAACTATTGATGGAACTATGAAGTGATCAAACTATTGTGGATGTCATTTGAGAATCATATAAGAAAAATGACTGGAAGTGTTCATATCGATATGGCTCAGTAATTCCACAAATAAGCATATACCACCAAGGAAGTCAAATAGAAAAAAAAAGCCCCAGTATGTAACGAAATATTTCCAGCAGGATTCGTTGAGGTAATAAAGAATTGGATATGTAATGGGTGTTCATGAGTTGAAAAAACTATAGAAAGCAAAAGAATAATTTATACTATAAACAACAATAAAGGAAAATAACTTTGAAAGAATTCAGAACTCTGATGTTGAAAAATGTTTCTAAGCTCTGGGAAGAAGAGTGAACCCTCTAGAGGGGCAGAAGACGAAGACCATTTTCAGAAAAGAGAATTTGTTTTGCTTGATTATACTTGTCTGTTAAAAGGAAGGACTTTTATTTGAACATATGGAGAAGACAGGAATGGTAGGAAAGTGTGGGGGTAGGGGAAAGGAGTTGTGAGGAAGAAAGCACATGGCTGATACAGATAGAAAAAAAGGAAAGAAGTTTCAATGTAACACTTTAAAATAAACAGAAGAGCAGAAAAGTCCAAAAGGGAACACAGACAAGCAGCTCAGGTTTCTAAACAGACTTTCTAGGCACACAGGATGGCACAGCAAACAAGAGTACAGGGCTTAGTCTACAAAGCAGAGATGGAATCCTACTTCAAACACTTACCAGCTATGACGCTGGGCAATTCATTCAGCCTCTCTGGGTTTCAGTTTTAATCATTTGTAAAATGGGGTTAATGAAAGCACCTACCTCACAGGGCTGTTGAAAATCAAATGCCTGAATATATGTAAAGCCCTTTGTAAACCTTAAATATATATATATATATGTATATATATATATATATATTTACACACACATATATATAAAATGCTATATATATATAATTATTGCTTCAAATTTAATATACATTTTAAAACAATTTATATTTTCATATAAAATAATTTGCTTTTTCTATAATGAAATATCATTTGTGGTGTTCATTATATAAAAACTGGTATAGTAACAATATAACTTTGTAGTAAAAAAATTACAAAGAATTCAGAGAAACATGGAAAGATTTATACAGTTAATTACAAAGTAAAATAAGCAAAACCAAGAATACAATTTACATAATGGACAACATAAATACAAATACCACTAAAAGGAAATCTAACACAAAATAAACCAAGGGAAGACAGAGAGAACAGATGAAGAAATTATACTCCTACCTGCCCCAAGGCAGAGAAGTATCATGTAACATATATTCTATCAGATAAGTTATTATATTGTATATTTTTAAATTTTTTGGACATTTATAAAGGACATTTGGCCACTGGACAAAGTAAAGTCCAAGAAGAGTATAAGGTTTAAAATGAATGCTATAAAAAACAAAAGGCATAAAAATATTTTTAAAAGGAAAACAGGTCAGTCTTTTATAGAATCAGAGAATCACAGATTCACAGTTTAAGGATCATAATGGTCACTAATCCAATCCCTTTATTTTACCCAGGAGACTTCAAGTGAAGTTAAGTGATTTGTCCAACTTTAAAAGGGTAAGTGGGTGGCAGAACCGAGATTGCACCCTGCAGGTGCAAAATGATATCACAATTCAAAATAAAGCATCTTATCACCTTCAATAAAAAGGGTCATTTGTTTATCTGAAGTTTTCTTGGTAGAAATACTAGAGTAGTTTGCTATTTCCTTCTCCATTTCACTGGGAGCTGAGGCAAACAGGGTTAAGTGACTTGTCCAGGGACAAAGTTAATAAATTTCTGAGGTCAGATTTGCACTCAAGACGACAAGTTTTTTTGACTCAAGGTCCAACACTCTGTCCATTGAGCCACCCAGCTGCCCCTAAAGTTATTTTAATTCACAAATCATATTTATTTGGCATTTGAATATAATTTCATTACTATGGAAACAATTAAATCAAATAAAAATTTAGTCATACCTGATTCAAATTAGTTATTTGTATACTTTTTACAAAGATATGTCAAGCAAAATAACAATATGGGCAAAATTTTCAGGAGCTAGTTTAACCTATTTAAAATAATAAATAAGGGGCAAGGTGGTGCAGTGGATAGAGCACTGGCCCTGGAGTCAGGAGTACCTGAGTTCAAATCTGGCCTCAGACACTTAATAATTACCTAGCTGTGTGGCCTTGGGCAAGCCACTTAACTCCACTGCCTTGCAAAAACTAAAAATAAATAAATAAAATAAATAAATAAATAAATAATGGAGTGTGTGCTTGTAGTAGATAAAACAATTTTATGTTGCTTACTGAATAAGCCAAGCCTAGGCTGGAAAATATTATTACTTGTTATAGTGCTACTGCATTTGAAAGTTATAAGTTTTTAAAACTATGAATTAGTTATTTTCTCAAATACTCCAAATTGATTACTTTAATGCAGCCTTCATAATTTTGTTATCAAATTCATCTTGCTAAAGTTTTCTTAGTCTGAAAGTAACAACTGATAGTCGTAGGGTCCATAGTCAAGGGATACAAAAACAACAGCCTAGAAGCTACGTGATATCAAGAAGTATGTTAAGAAATGCAAATTTCTTCAGGCAGTATGTCTCTCCATGTTTCAAACCGTCTGCCAATTGATTTTTTTTCTGCTGCACTAGTTCGCTCAAGCTCTCATGCACTCACTCTCTAGCCTTTCCTCCCTTCCTTTCCTCCATCCGTTCGTGCTCTCTCTCTCTCTCTCTAGCAGAGAAAGGTCACTTCAGATTTATATTTATGACTAAATTATTTTATTACACTAGAGAGGAAAAAAACTTACCTGTACTACTTGTTTCTGCGGCTGTGTCATCTGTGTAGTTGAAATCTGAGTTTTGTCCCGAGTGCCCCGGGAACGTTCATTGCCCACTGAAGTCATCATATACAGTATATACAAAACAACGTATGTACAAAATAGAAAATCTGTAAAAAAAAAAATCAGAATAAAGCATTTTAGACATCTGATTAAATCAAATGCTCCTATTATGTGAGAGAAGGGCAGTAGTCAAAAAAAAAAAATCTAAGACCCAAAGAAAAGAATACGTTTTATTACTAGGGGAAATAAAAAAATAAACACATACAAGCCATACTCAACTGGTTCTGCATTTTTAGCAATTCAGAAGCCCTCACCCAACAAAGCAAATCATAATTCATCCCTGTCAGACATGCAGTGCAATTCTTGTACTTGTCCTCCAATTGTTCACCAGTTTGGTCCATTTGCCAGAGACTTTCATTACTTTCTCTTTTTAAAAATACTTATAGTCTGATAATCCACTAGTTATCCTTAATTCTCATCACATGACCAATCTCTCTCCCTATCACAATTTCTCAATATCTTTTATTACTATTCTTATTCAGTGTTCCTCATCAGATAATGTGTATGTGTGTGTGTGTGTGTGTGTGTGTGTGTGTGTGTGTACATATATATAGAGAGAAAGTTGATTATAGAGAATATAAAATTTTAGACTTGGAAGAAATGTCAGAATATCTTAGTCCTATTCTTTCCTATGAAAGATGATCAAACATAAGATGGCTTGCCCTAGGTCACATAGTTAATTGGTAGCAAAGCTGAGATGAGAATCTATGTATCCTAATTTGCAGTCTGATGATTTCAAATATTTTACATAGTGGTTATTAATTTTAAGAATTACATAAAATGCCTTCAGAAAAACCTAGAAAACCTTACATGAACTGATACAAAGTAATGTGAGCAGAACCAAAAGAACAGTGTGCATTTTGTAAATTGTCATCTGTGAATGATTTAGTTATTCTCAGCAATACAATGATCTGAGTAAGACAAGTAAAGGACTTATAAAATCCTATATAGCAAATCCCTTTTTTCCCCTAATTAAACATTCTAAGAATGTACAGTCCTTCTGCCCAATTTCAGGGCAACCTGTTCTGTTCAATAGAACTACTATGGAAAAACAACAAGATAGCATGAAAACTAGCAGAATCAGAAATGAGGCTAAAAGATTTATTTTGGCCCAAACCAGTTTATATACCCTCTCCCCTTCATAATTTCCCCAATCTGTGTTTTGTATCTAATGTCTACATGAAGTAGTGTGCTTCGGCAAAGGCAGAGAAAAATTAACTCTTAAAAATCAGATTCTGATTTACAACTTAATACCTTAGTTCTAATATATATACAAAAGTCAAAATAGAACAGGGAAAAAACTTCTCACTACCTATAAGCTATACTAATAGAACTGTATTTGAAACAAACTGACTTCAACTTAATGTTAAGGTACTTGGATAGTCACAAGGGATGCAAGGATACCATCAAGAATTCAAAAAAAAAAAGAAAAGAAAAACAACTTTCAAATAGTATAGGGATAAGAAGTATGCAAGTAACTATTAAAATAAAGGAAAATATGAACAGTGTCCTTAAAAATTTAAACCACTATGGTCATTCAGAGAGGCAGAATATTTCATTTAAAAAAAGTATAATTTTAGATAATCCTTTAAAGGAAAGAGTGGGATTTAGAGAAAGATATGCAGGCATTCTTTAAGGCAAGAGTTATCTAAGTATAGGATATCTGCAACTATACTGGACAAAATAAAATTAAGGTACGCTGGAAGTCAGATTGTAGAGGATGATGAATTTATTAATTCAAGGATTTCTGAGCAGAGAGTAAATAAATCAGTCTTGCTTTAAGAAGACTAATTCATCAGATAGATTAAGCAAATTCCAAATAAGGAAGACCTTCCTTAACTATGTGCTGGCAGGGAAAGAATATGACATTTACTACTGGATAATGCAAGGTACTCTCACTAACATGAAACCTATGGCTACAATCACTAAACAAGAATTTATTTGAGGGTCTATATTTGCTAAACACTGATATAGAGTAGTATACACATACACTGCACAGAAGTAATCACAAGCTCATAGATTTAAAGACAGAAGAAACCTTGTAAGTCATCTATTCCTATCACATGCATACCATTTATATCTCTATCTGTATCTGAATGTAATACAGGAATAACCAAAATAAAAATAATGACTTAATATATTGTGAGCAAACTGTTATCATAATATTCAACTTCTGTCAAACATTACCCCTTTTGATTGAAACTACCTCTCAACAGAATGTTTTACCTAAAGTAATTTCTGCAAAAATCAAGTAATTTTTTATAAAAGTAAAAGTCCTAAGCCCTTGACATTTTTCAAAATGGTATTATTTTGGCCTTTATAATTTTTAGAGGAAGGTAAATTAGCAGGGGAAGGAAAATACTTCTTAAGCACAGGTATCACTCGTAAAATGACATGCCTTGAATAATCTCCCAACTCATATCCTAAAAACATGTGAGAATTAGTTGAGCAATGTTAACTTAGAGGGAATCAATCTGTTGGAGTTCAGTTATTTTAAAAATACAGCAAAAATCAGCTTAATTTTTCCTTTCCCAGTTTCCTATACATGCTTGTCTCTTTCCTTCTCTTCTCATTATTAGTCAGGCATATTTTTTAGTGGTTTATCCCAACCTAACCATAATATAATTTACTCAATATGGGAGAAGAGTGTTATAGTATCATAGATTCAGAGTAAAAAAAATCTTGGAAGCCAGTAATCTCGTCCCAAAGATGAGGAATCTGAAAAGTTCAAGAAAGTTTAGAAATTTGTCCAAATTCAAACCCAGGTCTTCTTACTCTAAATCAAATGCACATTGCACTGCAACTCACTGCAGCCTCCAAGGAGAAAATAACAGCAGGCAGAACTTCAATTCATGGTGTTGCAGATAAATTGACATCTAGAGCTACCACACTAGAGACAAGCACTCACTATGCATAACTTTGAAGAACAAAAAAACTTTTTAAATATGAACTAATTGTTTCAAAGAGACATGTTAATGAGCTAAGCTCTAAATGGGAGAGCTAATCAGTTAAAAATGTGCTCATTTAAAAAGACTAATATTGTTAACATTTATAAATAATTGGGGAATACTTTTAAGTGAACTAGAAATATTCACTCCACCCTCAATTCACAAGTATATGCTAAATTATATCTGCATGAAGCAATAAGTATTTTGTGAAAGATATACTGGAACATGATTCACTAACTAAATGTGTCTCACTGTTCTGATGAAGTAAAGGCCCTTAAAAAATCTAGCAATAAATATTTCCTACATCATTCCCTTACTTTTATTCCTTACATTCATCACGGGAATCATTCAGGGGTAAGGTCCAAGAAATACAGCATGATATAGACTTTAAAAGTCAGAGGATAGGCTTAAATGCTAAAGGTGTGATCTTGGGTCACTTCACCTCAATTTCCTTGTCTGTACATGAAAGGAGTGTTTGACTCCAAGATCCCTTTCAACTTTATAGGTATGATCCTTTGAATGAGTTTCTATTAACAACCTCTAAGGACCGGAAAAAAAAAAAGGGGGGGGGAATCAACTTTCAATAGAGTATTCAACAGACAAAAGCTGCACTTGAACAAGAAGTTAAAGGCCAAAAGAGAAAAACAGTCTTTTGAAAAGGCAATTCAGGGGCAGCTAGGTGGCACAATGAATGGAGCACCCGGCCTGGAGTTAGGAGTTCAAATCCAGGCCTCACACACTTGATAATTACCTAGCTGTGTGGCCTTGTGTTTGACTTGCAAAAAATCAAAAATCAGAAAGGACACAAAGCAAAGTAGTATTAACATTTTGCTATTTCTTACTTCTTCATATTCTTTTAGCAAAATATAAAAATTTCAGGTTTTGTTTTTTCACACTTTCTTCAGTTTTATTATTCTTGAAGGTCAAGACATGCTATAGTGAAAAATACCTATGCGACCATAGACCAATTAAGAGATCAAGAAATAGGGGCAGCTGGGTGGTGAATAGAACACTGTCCCTGGAGTCAGGAGGACCTGAATTCAAATGTGACCTCAGACACTTGTTAGTTAGCTATGTGACCTTGGGCAAGTCACTTAACCCCACTGCCTTGCAAAAATCTAAAAAAAAAAGATCAAGAGGATCAAGAAATACTGTTGAAGGGGAGGCTAGGTGGCGCAGTGCATAAAGCACCGGCCCTGGAGTCACGAGTACCTGGGTTCAAATCCGGTCTCAGACACTTAATAATTACCTAGCTGTGTGGCCTTGGGCAAGCTACTTAACCCCATTTGCCTTGAAAAAAAACCTAAAAAAAAAAAAATGCTGTTGAATCCATGGAAAGGGAGAAATTCATAACTAAACAAGAAAATTGTAAAATGGATGATTTTGACTTTATTAAATTAAAATTGTTTGCATTAATAAAACCAACAGTCAGTATTAGAAGTAAAATAGAAAAGTTAAAAAACAATTTAAAAAGGAAAACTTCCAATATTTCATTAGATCCTTTTCCCAAAGCTTGTCTTTCCTTCTCTCCTCATTATTAGTCCTATTGTTGTCAAAACCCATTTCCTAGCATTTTAACATTCTCCTTTGTTTTTCATAATATTTATGTATTAATATCTTAATGACCATAACTGGATTATATTCTGTTTCTTAGCTGTTTCACTTGCTTCTTTAATACTTTTACATAAACTTTTTGAAAGTCAAGACTTTTTTCTTCTTTTGCATCAAGAAATGGTCATCCAAGTAGGTGTTTAAGAAATGTACCACATGTACACATTTTACTAAATTGTTTTTGCCATGGGGAGGGAGGAGGAAAGAAGAGTGGTAGAAAAATGGTAGAAAAACTTGCAAGTGTACAAATGTTAAAATATGGAAAAATTAAATTTCACAAAAGAAAATAAAATCTAAAGTTCTAAAAGTTGCTAAAAATAATATTGACAAGGATCCAAAGCTATATAAGGAAATGAATGAGCAAATACATTTTCTTAAAGACATGGCCAAAATACTCAGAAACATATTTAGATTAGGTACACAATACCCAGAAACATACCAAATGCAGAAGCATAGTGTGCTCAATAAATCCAAACCACTGGGATAAAAGTTTATTTGATTGAACAAAAAAATGTTGGGAAATTTGGAAAGTAGTTTGCCAGAAATTATATTTAGAACTAGATCTCACACCACATAGCGCCAAAAAAGGATACTTGACTTATGATACAGGTCAGATCATAAAAATTGTAGGAACAAACGTCTTTCACAATTACAGATAGGAAAAAAGTTTATGACTAAACAGAATTTCTGATAACAAAATTAAAGTTCTTCACATAAATTCAAAGCAATTAAATTGAAGGCAAACATAACAAGGAGAAAAAAATCTTTGCAGCTAAGTTTCTGATAAAGGTTTATCAGGAATTGCTTCAAATATTTTTGAGCCAGTACTCCAATAGATAAATGGTCAAAGGATATGAAAAGATTCTCAAAGGAAGAAATCCAATATACCAATGGACATATAAAAAATGTTCTAAATAACTAAAAAGTAAATAAAAAATTTTATTTAACAAATAAAATGCTGCTTCACAACCAGCTGATTGACAAAAATGACAAAAAAGGAAAGTATAAATGATTAACTGTCTTGAGGGTAGACAGACACATTAGTATAACATTGATTGTGGACCTGTAAGTTGATCTTGTCATTCTAGAAAACAATTAAATTATGTTCCCTCCACTCCAATCATTAAACTTTATGTATCCTTTAACCCAAAAATACTACTACTAGGCTTACAATGAAACAGAAAGAAAAAAGAAAAGGAGCTATGGGTAGAAAAATGTTTAATTCCACTTTTCATCACAGCAAAGAACTGGAAATAAAGTGGGTACTCCATCAACTGGGGAACTGACCAAAAATTCAATAGTATATTAATTTGGTGTATTATTACACAGAAGAAATTATGAAAGGGACAATTTCAAAGAAACCTAGGAATGCTCATATAAACTGATGAAGAATAAACTGAGCAAATGCACAAGAACTATGCCTACAGTAATAACATGTAGAGAAAAAAACCCTAAAAACCTAAAGAATTTTGATCATTGCCTCAAATCCAGAGAACACAAGCTACCTCACAACCTACCTACAAGGAGATCAGGGACTAGAGAGAAGGTACAACACATGTTTAATGTTTCAAAATGTGTTTTTAGAATACTGTTAACGTGTGGATAGTTTGCTGGATTAAATTTGCTACAATGTAGCAGTTTTTAAACTGCAGGTATAGTAATAATTGTTGTGCCCCCAAAAAATATTTTTAGGAAATGAACATATTAACAAGGAAAATAAATATGCAGAATAGTTTTGAAGTTAATGTGCTAAATCTATAAAAGTTTTGAAAAATGCAATGAACTGATGCTTAGTTAAGTGAGCAGAACGAGAACATTATGCGCCTTAACAGCAACATTGTGACATGAACAATTATGTTATTTATTTTACATATAATTATATATATATATATATATATATATATATATAATCTCCTCCCAGCAGTTCAGTGATCAAAGACAATTCTAAAACACTTGTGATGAAATGCATTCACATCCAGAGAAAAAACTATGAAGTCTGAATACAAAGCAAATGTCCACTTTTTAAAACTTTTATTTTTTATTTCTCATAGTTTTTTCCCCTTTCAGTTCTAATTCTTCTTTCACAATCTGTCTGATATGGAAATATGGTAAACACAATTAAAAGATATCACATGTCTTTTGAAGTCCCTTTGTATGAGGGGGAAGTTAGGATTAGGGGGGAAAAGATTGTGAACCAAACCCTGAATTCACTCAAGAAAGAAGAAACAGAATTTTGACTAGATGTTGGTTTTAGATTCCGTGAACCTCACAGGAGGAAGTAATTACTGGGCGATGTTTGTAGTGAATGAGTTTTGAAGTGGGAAAGGAGAGTAAATACCACAAACTCCAAACTCCCCAACCTTGACTTGTGAGTGGGGGAATGTCAAGGTGAAGTCTATGTTAGAAAAGATGGCTAAGAAAGTTGGTGTCATTAAGAGGGTGCCAGGATCTCATGAGATTCAAAAGATGAGAGGCATGAGAAAGGAAAAACTAAGATAATTTATTGTGAATTTGTTATTGCTGTTCAATTGGGCAAACAATAGGAAGATTTAATAATCAACAAAAAGAAATGAAAACAACTGAAAAGGGTGGGGAAGAACACTGCATAGGATATTTTGTGAACCTTCTATATTCATTCCAATCTTTTATCTTAAACATTTGCATTAGAGAATTTCACCCTTAGGTACATACCATAAATTCCTTAAGTAACATTTTTTTGGCTCTGAACTTGGAAAATACCCTCAAAAGAGTATTTCTATATACAAAGAAGAGAAAAAAAAATTGCATATGAAATATCACAGCTTCAGTTTAATACACAGCTTGAATTTCTTCTCTCTCTTTCGATGCTATTTTAACTCTTTCCAATTCGTAGATAGTTTTCAAGACTCAACTTTTTTTTAAGGTTTTTACAAGGCAATGGGGTGGCTTGCTCAAGGCCACAAAGCTAGGTAATTATTAAGTGTCTGAGGCTGAATTTGAACGCAGGTACTCCTGACTCCAAGGCTGGTGCTCTATTCACTGCACCACCTAGTCACCCCAAGATTCAACTTTTAAAGAAGTTTTTGAGTACCACATTTTTCTACTACTTTCCCTTCTCTCCTTCCCCATGGCATTGAACAATTTGGTAAAAGTTGTACATGTACAATTGTGTTTTAATATATTTCCATATCAGTCAGGTTGTGAAAAAAGAATTAGAATTAAAGGGGAGAAAACCCAAGAGATATAAAATGCAAAAGAAGTTTTAAAAAGTGCACAGTGTCAAAATGTAAAGCACTTAACCTCATATAATAGGTGCCTTATCAAAGTGAGCTATTAGTTTTATCAACAAATAAGCTGGGGGAGGGGGTGGAGCCAAGATGGTGACAAGAGCAGATCTTGTAAGGACTCTAACTAAACTTTCGAGACAGAACCCACAGAGGGACCCAGTGAGGCAGTTCTCCTACTCAAGGTAACCTGGAAAAGAGCAGAAAGGCTCTGCTCCCCGGGGTCAGAGGGGTGGCCCACCAGAGCCAAAGGACTTCAGTCTCCCGGAGGCAGGCCCAGGGCACTGGGAGCTGCAGCTCACAGCAGCTGGGGGGGGGTTTCCTGAGCTACACTCCGGGGAGCACTGGACACAAATTGGAGGAACAGCACAGGAACCTCTTCCAGAGCGAGCACATGAAGCCCAGCCCTCAGGGCACACAGGCAGCAGCTTGGCCACCCCCAGATCCAGGACAGAGAAGCAGGGAGAGCTGGTAAGCAGGAGCCCCCAGGGCATGAGCCCATTGAACCTAGGGAGGGGAATGAAGAGAGAGAAACTGCTGAGCTCTGCCCTCTGCCCCTGGAACAGGACTCTGGGGCTCTGACCACATGCAGATCCTGATCCCAGTCTAGACCCCCCGGAGAACAGCAGGGGCCCCCTCACCCCAGCCCCATGGCAGAGGGGGGCGCTTATGGTCATTCACAGACCAGGAGGGAGGACAGAGATTCTCACACTGTGGGAGTGTCCCAAAAGCTCAGAAAGCACCCCAAAAACAGGCTTAGGCTAGGAAAATGAGCAAGCAGAGAAAAAAGAGGAACACCATTGAGAAATATTTTGCATGTGAGCCCAAGAAGAATCAAAACACTCAGTCTGAAGAAGAGGAAGCACAAGCTCCTGCATCTAAAGACTCCAAGAAAAACAGAAATTGGGCTCAGGCTATGACAGAGCTCAAAAAAAGACTTTGAAAATCAAATGAGGGAGTTACAAGAAAAACTGGGAAAAGAAATGAGAGAGATGCAGGAAAAACATGAAAATGAAGTCAGCAGCTTAGTCAAGGAAATCCAAAAAAATGCTGAAGAAAATAGCATGCTAAAAACCAGCTTAGGTCAAATGGATAAAACAGTTCAAAAAGTTATAGAGGAGAAGAATGCTTTAAAAAGCAAAATTGGCCAGATGGAAAAAGAGATAAGAAAACTCTCTGAGGAAAACAAATCCTTCAGACAAAGTATAGAACTCAGGGAGATTGATGAATTTACCAGAAATCAGGATTCATGGGTGGCTAGGTGGCATAGTGGATAAAGCACCTGCCTTGGAGTCAGGAGTAACTGGGTTCAAATCTGGTCTCAGACACTTAATAATTACCTAGCTGTGTGGCTTTGGGCAAGCCACTTAACCCCATTTGCCTTGCTAAAAAAAAAAAAAAAAAAAAATCAGGATTCATTACTTCAAAATCAAAAAAAAAAATGAAAAATTATAAGAAAATGTGAAACATCTCTCACTGAAAAAACAACTGATATGGAAAACAGATTTAGGAAAGATAATTTAAAAATTATTGGAATACCTGAAAGTCATGATCAGGAAAAGAGCCTTGACATCATTTTCAAAGAATTACTACAGGAAAATGGCCCTGATATTCTAGAAGCAGAGGGCAAAATAGAAATGGAGAGAATCCACCGATCCCGCCCCCCCAGAAAGAGATCCCAAAAAAACCAACCCCTAGGAGTATTATAGCCAAATTCCAGAACTCCCAAGTCAAAGAGAAAATATTACAAGCAGCCAGAAGGACACAATTCAAATACTGTGGAGCTGCAGTCAGGATCACACAGGACTTAGTGGCAACTACATTAAAAACTCCTAGGGCTTGGAATATAATATACCAGAAGGCAAAAGAGCTTAGAATGCAACTGAGAATCAACTACCTAGCAAGGCTGAATGTACTCTTCCAGGGAAAAAAGATGGGACTTTCAATGAACCAGGGCAATTTCAAATGTTCCTGTTGGAATGGCCAGAGCTGAACAGAAGGTTTGATCTTCAAATACAGGACTCAGGTGAAGCATAGAGTGGAGGAGAAGGGGAAAATGAGGGACTTAATGATGATGAACTACATATATTCCTGCATAGAAGAATGACACTGATAATACTCATATGAACCTTCTCAGTTAATAGAGCAGGTAGAAGGAGCTTTTATAGTTGAAGCACAGGAGAAAGCTAAATTTGAAGATAAAATATGGTGTAAAAATGGAGTCAATAGAAAAAAGGGAAATGTAATGGGAGAAAGAAAAAGGAGAGGAGGAATAGGCCAAGATATTTCATATAATAAGATTTTTCTTTATTACAATGATGTGGAAGGGGGGGAAGGCAAGGAGAAATGAGGGCATCTTTGCTGTCATCAGAGGTGGCTAGGAGAGGAAAAAGCATATATATATATACTCAATGGGGTATAGGCATCTGGAGTAAGAAGGGGGGGGAACAGGGGGAAGGGGGGAATGTGAGTGATGGAGGAGAAGATGGACCATGGGGGGAGAGTGGTCAGATATAACACATTTTCTTTTTTATTTCTTGCAAGGGGCTGGGAGTGGAAGCCCTGTCTGAGACCACAGGGCCAGGTGGATGTTCGGCCTAAGGGGTGGTATGGGGGCTCAGGCCCTCTTGGCCCTAGAGCTGGGGATCTGTCTGCTGCACCACTCAGCTACCCTACAGCAGAGTCAGAGTAAAAGGAGAGAGAAAATATAGTACATGGTAGTGGAGAAATACAAAAGGAGCGAGTTGCAATTAGCAATGGCACCCGTGGAAAAATATGGAAGTAACTTTTGCGATGGACTAATCATAAAGAACGTGATCCACCCGTGACAGAGTTGTTGGTGTTGTAACAAAGACTCAAGCACATTTTTATTATTATTATTATTATTATTATTATTTGGGAGGGGGTGCAGGGCAGATGGGGCTGGGTGACCTGCCGGGGGCCACATAGCAGGGTGATCATTGGGTGTCTGAGGCTGGATTTGGACCTGGGTGCTCCTGGCTCAAGGGCCAATGCTCTGTCCACCACCCAGCCACCCCTTACTATTATTATTACTATTTTATTTTATTTTCGGTCTTTTTTTTCTTTTTTTGGTTTTTTGCAAGGCGGTGGGGTTCAGGTGGCTTGCATGTCACACGGCTGGATGATTGTTGGGTGTACAGGGCCGGATGTTGGCTCGGGTGCTCATGACTCAAGGGCTGGTGCTCCATCCATTGCACCATCTGGCCATACCTACAATTATTACTATTAATTTTTTAATTTTAATTTTTTTTCTCTCCCCTTTACTTTATGGCTCAAACAAGTCTGTATTTATGGGGGGTATTTTGTTTAATCTTAAACAAGAATATTTTATTAATGTAAAAAAATTATTTGTACAAAATGAGAATATTAAATATAAATAAATAAGTAAATAAATGAATGAATGAATGAATAAATTGGGCAGCGTCCATCAATTGGGGCATGGCTGAACAAATTGTGGTATTGTTCTATAAGAAATCATGTTTGATGAGATTTCAGAAAAGACTGGAAAGATTTGTATGAATTGATGCTGAGTGAGATGAGCAGAACCAGAAGAACATTATACACCTTAACAACAGTATGGGGTGATGATCAAACCTAAAAAACTTCCTTACTCCATCAGTGCAATAATCAAGAGACAACTTTAGGGGATCTGTGATGGAGAATACCATCTCTATCAAGAGAAGGAACTGTGAAGTTAGTTTGTGTGTTTGTAGCTATTTATTTGGTTGATTGATTGGTTGGTTTTTTGCAAGGCAATGGTGTTAAGTGGCTTGCCCAAGGCCACACAGCTAGGTAATTTAAGTGTCTGAGGCCAGAATTAAACTCAGGTACTCCTGACTCCAGGGCTGGTGCTCTATCCACTGTGCCACCTAGTGGCTCCAGGAACTGTGAAGTTTAAATGAAAACTAAAGATAACCTTCAGTTTTTAAAAAGTTGTATTATATAATTATATAATTATATAATTTTGCTATCTCTAATGTTTTCTTTCTCATGTATCTGTTTTTCTTCTCTCAACACATTCAATTTTGATCTATGTACATCAGGAAAACAAATATAAAGACTATATCAGAGGGGTGGCGGGGTGGTTAGGTGGCATAGTTGGCCCTGGAGTCAGGAGTACCAGGCTCAGACACTTAATAATTACCTAGCTGTGTGGCCTTGGGCAAGCCACTTAACCCCATTTGCCTTGCAAAAACCTAAAAAAGAAAAAAAAAGACTATATCAGATTGCCTTTTGTTGGGGGGGAGGGGGAAGAAAAAAGGGGGGATTGTAAAATTCAAAACCTTGCAAAAAACATGATTGGTAGAGACTAACCATTGTATGTAATTGAAAAACAAAATATTTATATAGTTTTTTTTTAATATAAAAAAGTGGACATAGCATGTTTTGCTCTGTTTTCAGACTCCATAGTTTTTTCCTCTGGACGTGGATGCATTTTCCATCCTATTTCCTCAGTTTATTCATTTCACATGATCTACTCCTCTACCTCACATTGCAGCTACAGAGACAGCTATGTCATTGACCTTGTCATCATCCACAAATGTACCACCCTCAAACTCTGAAACTGCTTTAGCTGATATGTTGTCATTCTACCTTCTCCTCTGGCCTTGCAATCCTAAATCTTTTAGTCCTCATAGTGGTCTCAGCACTATTTCTTTTCCATTATCTATTAGCCCTACCACTTACCCTTCCTATTGACTTGCTTATAAATCAGTTTAACTCTTGAAACTCTTGAAAAAGGAGAGGAAAGGGAGGATGAAAGGGGACAGGAAGGGGGGAGTGTAGGTGTTAAAAGAGAGGGAAGATCATGAAGAGAATAGTCAGATACAACACATTTTTGAGGAGGGACAAAATGAAAGGAAAGAGAATAGAATAAATGGGAGTAGTGAAAAATAGAATGGAGGGAAATACAATTAGCATTAGCAACTGTGGGGAAAAAATATTGAAGCAACTTCTCTGATGGATTTATGATAAAGATTTCAATCCATACAAGAGACAGAGCTGATATTACTGGAACACTGAAGCACATTTTTTCCTTTTTCTCTCACGAAGTTTCTCTATCTTGGGGGGGGGGATTAGGTTTTCTTTTACCACAAGACTATTGTAGTAATTTGAAAATAAATTAATATTAAAAATGAAAAAAAAAACACTTCTATCTAGAAAATAAATCAGTCTACCATGAGTCAAGTAAAGGAAAAAAAAACCTCTATACTCTTTCCTTCTCTCGAATTTCTTGTCAACTTACCTTATTGCTAATTTTGCACCCTGACAAGCCTCAGACCACATGTATGGCCTTCCCTCCTCTTCTCCTGCTACTTCCATTCATCTACTGTCAAACTAGCTGAAGAAAATCACACAACTGTGCTCTGGATCTTCTACAAATTAGTTCTGAAATTTTAACTTTAGGCCCTCACTATAGCAAGGCAATTCTTTTACATTTTGGTAAATGACTCTCATTCATCACAATGCCTTTTTCAAACCTTTTCATCCCTCCTCAATTTTCCCACAGCTCCTCCTCTTCTTACCCTCTCAGTTGAGAGCCTTGTCTCAAATTTCAATAAAATATTGAAACATTTGCCTAGAGCTCCCTTTTCTCCCCTCATATCAGATTGACTCCTTCTCCAGCACTATCTTACATGAAGAATTGTCAAAGCAAATCCCTCTAATTACAAGTAATTCCACCTGAACAGAGATTGAAGTACATTTTTTCTCTCTCACTATCTTGAGGTTTCTCATCTTCTTGGGGGAAGGGGGGTTTATGTTTATTCTTATAACAAAATTACTTTAATAATAGTAATAAATTAAAGTTCACTTGCAAAAAAAAAAAAGTGATCCCACTACATCTCATCTCTATAGCAGATTGCCTTATCATCCCTATTCTCTTATTTATATTCAATCTCTTCCTGCCTATCAGCTATTCCCTACTGCTTACTGTCCACCATCTCCAACCTCAAAAATCCCAACTTGATCTATCTATAATAGAATGTATGTCCTATCTCTCCTCTCTTCTGGGGCTAAACTATATATGGTAACATGCACCATCATCCAACCAAAAGTACTCTTTCCAACATTAATTATACAATTTTTAATCCCCAAATTTAATGGCCGTTTTATAATCTTTATTCTTCATGACTTCTCTGCTGTTTAGACACTGCAAATCACTCTTGTCAACCTTGATACTCACTTCTATTTGGTGATTTTAAGAGTTCCTTCTCATTCTCCTTAATTACATCTTTATCCAGATCATGCTAATTTAATCACAGCTATCCCCAACGGCTGGAATTCTCCCCCCCCACTTCATCTCTCCTGACTTCTTTCAAGTCCTAGGGAAAATCCCACTTTCTACAAGAAGAAATTTCTCAATCTCCCTAGTTGTTTTATATGTATCCTTCATTAATCTGTTAATTCCTTGAGATTAGGGACTTTTTGCCTTTCTTTGTAGCACTAGAATTTAACACAGTGCCTGGAACATTGCAGGCACTTAATATTTGCTGACTGAAATACATATCCATGTTAAAAACCAGTGTCTACTAATATCTACTCCCTTCCCCAACTGCTTATTTTGGGAATAGTTCTAAATTGGTTTCCAGAATGACTGAACCAACTTACAGGTGCATCAACACAGCACATTTTCCCACAGCCTATTTAACATCTATCATTTTCATCTGTCAAACTTCCAAACTTAAGTGTGAAGTACAACTCAAGAGTTGTTTTAATTAGCATTTCCCTAATAGTGATTAGAGCATTTTTACATATGATCTTTAAGAGCTGGCTATCTTTCTTTAAAAACTGCCTATCCATGTCCTTTGAATAAGTCTTGGTGAATTGCTTTCACTTTATAAATTTTGATTTATTTCTTATTTATCTTGGAATTTGTCAGAGAAACTTGCTGCCAAGACATTTTTCCAGTTACCTGTATCTAATTTTAAATGCATTAGATTTTGGGAGGCAAAAACTTAAATTTAATTTAATGAAAATTATCAGCTTTATTTTCTGTGATCCCCCTCTGCTGCAAATTACTTCTTTGACTAAATTCCTTATACATTTTATTTTTCTGATATCTGACTCTGTTCTCCCCCTAAAAATGAAATCGTTGCTTCTGTAATTTGAAATTATGCCCAAAGAAGTTAGTGAACATGGATAGATTCTAAGCCAGCAATATCATTAATACATCGATGACCTCAAAGTGATCAGAAGTGATCAAAGAGAAAAAGACCCATATGTACAAAAATATTTATAGCAGTTCTTTTTGTGGTGGCAAAGAACTGGAAACAATGAGAGTATTCATCAAGTGAATGGTTTACCAAATTACAGTAAATGAATGTAATGGAATATTGCAATACCATAAGAAATGACAGAAAGCTAGTTTCAGAGAAATCTAGGAAGACTTGTGTGAACTGATTCAGAATAAAATAAACAAAACCAAGAGAACAATTTACCTCATGGCAACAAGTTAAAGACAAATAGCTCTGAAAGACTCAGATCAATGCATTGACCAATAAAAAGCTCAAGGAAACAAAAATGAAGCATTGCTCCCAACTTCTTAGCAAGAAGTGATGAGGGGCAGCTAGGTGGTGTAGTGGATAAAGCACTGGCCCTGGAGTCAGGAGTACCTGGGTTCAAATCCGGTCTCAGACACTTAATAATTACCTAGCTGTGTGGCTTTGGGCAAGCCACTTAAACCCGTTTGCCTTGCAAAAAAAAAAAAAAACCTAAAAAAAAAAGTGATGAAGTCATTATTCAAAATGAACAAATATTTTTGACTTAGTCAAATTTAGAGTGTTTTGCTTAACTTTATATAGTGGTTACAAGGAAGTTTTCCCTCATTTTTTTTTCTCCAAGGGGGGGAAAATTTTAGGAGGGAGAAAATAAAAATTTTTATTTAAAAAAATATTTTTAAGTAGAATAGCTATGTGTTAATAAATGATTACAATAATGCTCAGAAATCACAAAATCACCAAGTTGGAAAGTTTCTCAAAGATCATCCAATCCAACCTACTCCTTTATCAAGTCCCCATACTTCCCCTACTACCCCAAAAGTACATATAGTTGGCATTTGAGGGGAAACCCGTGAACAACTGAGGCATTTCCTAGATTTGATCCTGGAACCAAGTAGAACAATCTTTATTTCTCTCCATCTGACAGCCAATAGGTCGCTCCTAAGTGTTCTTTTTTCAGACTGAGAGAACACCATTTAAAACCTAGGCCATTAGGCAGAGGCATTACCAGGGACATACCAGGGACCAAATCTACTCTCAATAAACATCTCTGAAACCAGGAGTTACATCAATAGGAAAATGTCTGTGCGTGTGTGTGTGTGTGTGTGTGTGTACACACACGTACGCACTTTACATGCAGCTTTTAAAAAGGGAATCCATAAAAAATATAATTTAAAAACTCCAATAGTTAAAAGTTATCATAATACTAATGTCCTTAAGGTCATATATCCCACCATTAAATTGTGGAAATGATTTCAAGAACAAATTAAGGCAAAAAACTGACTTTTACCAACTTAACATAACAAAGACTTTGGCCAGCTTTAGACAAGATAGGAATTGTGCAACCTTTAAAAAAAAATAAATAGGGCAACTAGGTGGCACAGCAGAAGGAGCACAGGGACTGGAGTCAGGAAGACCTGAATTCAAATCCAGACTCAGACACTTAATAATTACCTAGCTGTGTGACCTTGGGCAAGTCACTTAACCCCACTGTCTTGTAAAATAAATAAGAGCTTTATTGATAAAACAGAACACTATCAAAGTCCAGCCATGTGCACTATTGTTGGGACTATAGGAATACCATTTATCCTCACCTTCCTTTCTTCAGTACCCACCCCCACCTTGGCTTCAATTCAACTACCCTAAAAAAAATTGTTCCAAAGAATTCCTAGAATAGAAACAGATAGGAGCAACAAATACTAAAAATAACCCAGTGAAGATTCAGGCATATCTGGACTTCTTGAATTGTTGGAAAAGCTAGAGTATTCTCTCCTCCATGCTCTGGTTTTAATACCTGTTTTCCTCAATTCACCAGAAATAGAAACAAGAAGTTTTGTTTTTAACTAAATCCTTTGTTACAATGCAAGAACTAAACTTGTTTTGTACTGTCAAGAAAACTATAAAATTTAAATATTCCAAAATTTGTTCAAATATAGAATCAGATGCTATCTAATAATTATGTAAAAAATACCTTGTACACCAGAGCTGAAAAGCATAACCCACAATACTCCTGAATGTGGTCAGGATCAGATTAAAATGCAATTGAGAAATATTTAGCAAAAACAAAATGCAATAAAACAGATGTTACATTTTAAAACTAAGTCAATACACAGTCCACAGGAATCATTTTGTGCTGTTGTGTGACTCCCATTTCTATTTGAATTTAATACTGGGAAACATAATTTTTCTCTCTGAAACAAAGCTTGCCATTTCCCAAGCTAATTTGCATGGGAAAGATCCTCCAAAACCCCTATGTTTTGACCTTATCCTGATATAAATGTAATTCTCTCAGGCAGGAGAAAAGAGGGCTTCCTTCTTCGTACAGAATTTTTCCCAATGACCATAAGCTTCCCCTACCCTCAATTCCTTTCATAATACAAAAGAGGCACTACTATAAGAACATTCTAATTTGGAAATCTGAAAATTTGAGTTTGATCTAACCTATAACTTTCTATATAGCTATACTTTCCCTCTCTACTACCAGCACCAAAACTATACCTAAAAAAATCCCAATCCCACTTTATCTCTAATCATTGTGAATCAGAAACAAACATCAAGCTCAGTGAAAATCCTTTTCCTGAGTTATCTTCAACCACCATCTATATATTAGCCTTATTCCTCCCTAGTCCCTAAGTACTTCTACTCTCTCCCTTCCGTTATACTCTCTGAAATTCAGTCTACATTATTAAAAACAAAAACTCATCTTCAAAGTCTTCTTCTTTTACCCCCATTTCTTGGTAATAACTGAAATCTAACTTTCTTCTGAAGCTTCTACAACAATCTAAAGGACAAGGAAGAAGTTTGCATGTTCCTTATTGTTAACCGCCACTTACAACATAGCTCCTTCCCTCATCCCCCCCTTCTCCATAGACTAAAAAAAGGCAATGCCACCTCTTTTAAAGTTCATAACATCTAATTATATCAACTTGTCCCAATTCTCTATTGAGGGTTTTTTAAACTTGGGAACCAGAAACTTGGTGTTTTTCCAAATATATATTTTTATAATTGTATTTCAATATAATTAATTTCCTTTGCAGTCCTATATATTTTACACACTTAAAAACCTCCTAAGGAGTCCATACTTTTTCCCAGATTACCAAAGAGGTGCTATAAAAAAAGATTTCTAAGAAATCCTACTCCATACTGTTATCTGCCAATCTTGATGCCACTTTTCCTTTTTAATATTAATACCCAGAGTACAATTCCCAACATTCTTAGTGACTTTAGCGTTCACAGATGACTCACACCCTGACTTCCACTTTCTCAACTCTCATGATTCTATCTCACCAACCAGAAAGTCACAATTTAATTTAAATCAACAAACACAAAATTGCTCTACTTCACTTTCTAACTTGTTCTCACTGATCACAATCTCCTGTCTTCTTCCATCTTTCCCAATGCCTCAAATCTCAAGAATTTGGTCTTAAAAATCTCTTTCTCAGTCTATCAGCTTTGTTCTGGCTTCCCTTCCCATCTTGACTCCAATTAATTCAACAAGGCACTTTAAAAGTTCATTCTATGATATAAAATTTTGGAAAGAAACACTAATTATCAATAACACAAAGCGTTCAAAATCTCTAACAGTAAAAATCACCAATGAAAATTAAAACCCACAAACCACTGAGATACTACTTTATGTCCATTAAATTAGCATATGTAATAAAGAGATTAAATAGATAAAAATAAAATAACATTTACATAATGTTTTAAGGTTTACAAAAGGTCGTATATTTTGTTTCATTTAATCACATAATATTAATGCAGCTTCAGCTTAGGGACAAAAGAAGCTGTTAACTCAATAATGGAGCTGTGAATTAATTCAACCTTTTTGAAAGTAATAGGGGCAAAAAAAAGAAAGTAATAGGGGTGCAGTGGGAAATGATAGCACTGTTTTGTCTTGTTTTTTAAATCTCAATATAAAGCATCTTTTAAAAAGCAACAGGAAAAAAAAAAGCAACAGGTTTGTCTTTGGCCAAACAGAAGCAGGCAATACAGCTCCCACAAACTTACTCCAGAACAAATGTCACTAAACCAAAAAAAACAAGAAATTCATTAAGCAACTAAAGAGATTTTCTTTTCCACAGAAGAACTACACAAAAATGTAGACCTGAGGCTCCAAAAAAGACAAAAGGTAAAGGGCCCAATATCAAAGTCAGTATCATCCTAGGCAAACAAGCAGAAAGCCTCCATGCCTAGCAAGGGATGAGTCAGAAACTTGAGTAAACTTCAAGACTTTCTACCTTTACTGATTCTCTGATTCTCTCTCTCTCTCTCTCCACATACACACACACACATAAATACCGAAATAAATATATGTAGGTATACCTACAGCTATATACATAAACATACACATAAGAAATATGGGGGGGGGGGCAGCTAGGTGGTCCGGTGGAAAGAGTGGCACCAGCCTAGAGTCAGGAGGACCTGTGTTCAAATCTGACTTCAGGCTCATAATTACCTAGCTGTGACCTTGGGCAAATCAATTAACTCCATTGCCTTGCAAAAATAAAAATAAAAATATTTGGGGTGGAGGTGGGGAGAGATAGACATAAAAACAGACCACCCTAGGTAACAAAAGTCAACAGAGAAAACCCCAAGTAGTGAGAAATAGCATGAAACTTAAAAGTAAACTTTAACCCAAGGAGTGCAAAATTCCTAGTTCTGTACATAGATCAGCACAAAACCACTGGTGAGTAGAAAGAATAATTTATTCAAGAAATAGACCCACTAAAAATTAGAATGGAGAATGACTTCATGAAATAGAAAATAATGCAAAAGTTTAATAGCAAATATAAGATACATGATATAAAAAAAAATCTAGAAAACAGGTCAAAGAGAACTTAAGAATCACTAAGATTCCTGAAATCAATCACTGAAAAGCCCATACAAAATACTTCAGCAATCACAGATGAAAACTGCCTGGATTTATTAGAACCAGCAGGCTAATTAAAGTTTAAAAGAAGCTACCAAATCACCTAAAGAAATCTGAAAAGGAAAAATTCTAGGAACTTTACAGCCAAAATCTAAAGCAGTTTCCTCTTCAAAGAAAGGGAGGGGGGGAAATAACCAGAAAAGAAGAGTTTGAATACCAAGAAACAAGACTCAAAATCCAACAAGATCAGGCAGAGCTTCTTTTATTAAAAAAAAAAATCTTGGAATACTCTAATTGCTAGTTTTATATGGCATTAAAGTTTACAAAGAAATTCACGAATATCTCATTCAGCCATCATAACAATACTGAGAAGCAACTGATATCGTGTTCCTCCTTTTAGAAATGAAGAAACTGGGACAGAGGTTAAGTGACTTGTCTGGGGTCACAGGGCTAGTGCCTGAAAAGGGCAAGATTTGAATAAGTCTTCCTGATTCCAAGACCTGAACTCTTTCCACTTCACCACCTTTAATCTGTCTACTTCAAAAGGAGAAATCTATAGGGCATAAAATGAAGAATAATGAACTCTGCAAAGCTAAGACTAATTCTACAGTTGGAAAATGGATCTCAAATGGAATAGAGAACTTCCAAGCATTTCTGAAGAGCAGTCCAGACCTGATGAGTTACTCTGAAATGCCAGCATAAGAGTTAAGTTATCAAGAATGGTAAATTTGGCTAAGCAATTCAAAGGGGTTGGCTCAATGATGGATGCAGTTTTAACATTCTAATATTAGAGGGGAAAGAACTTTTAAATGTGTTCTAATGGTATTGAGAATTAAATAAGAAAATCAGAAGACTTAAGGTAGACATGCTGTTATGAAGGTTTGACAAGGGGAAAGAAAGTAAAAGAAGCACTAATCTAGAAACTAGGAACAAGGAACAGAACTTTCCATTTTCATAATAAAGGTTCATGAAAAGAATATATAAACATGAAGGAAAGAGTGGAAAAGCATTAGATGAATCTCACTCTACAGGATAAAGGACTGAAAACAATGAAGGTCCCTTAATAATGGAAAGGATGATCCAAATTACTAATAATTAGAGAAAAGTGAATTAGAGTAATATCGAGATTCTATCTTACACTTATCAGATTTGCAAGGGAGAAAAAAAAAGATTATGCCAAAGGGGGTTGTGGGAAAAGAGGAAAACTAATGCACTACTAGTGAATTGTCACTCTTTCCCTCCTGATCACTAAGCTTCTACCCAATAAGATTTTCCTTGATAATTCCAGCCTATATCAATCTCCCTCTCCTCAAATTCACAAGTATTTGTTTCTTTTCATCATTTAATTATATACTATCTTATATGTGCATTACTCATTTTATTAGTAGTGTCCAAAAATAAAATATAATGGAATACTACTGCAATTTAAGAAATTGTGAATATGGGAGACAAGATAATCAAGTCGGACAGAGGAAAATAAACAAGGAAAACAACATATACAACTACAACAATGTAAAAGAAAAATAAACCATATGCCACAGAGCTAAATGCTATTTAATTATAATGAAGAGAGACATGTTCCAAAAAAGTGATGGGGGGGGGGGCAGCAGCTAGGTAGTGCAGTGGATAGAGCACTGGCTCTGGAGTCAGGAAACCTGAGTTCAAAACCAACCTCAGACATTTAATATTTACCTAGCTGTATGACCCTGGGCAAGTCACTTGACCCCATTGCCTTGCAAAAACTTTAACAAAAACTAAAACAAAATTGATTGATGAGAAAATGTAGCTCACTTCTTTCATTGAGAGATGAGGGAATACAAGTGCTAAGCACTGCTTATGTTGGATTTGGTTCTAATTATTCTTTATTATAAGAAATGTTTCTTTGGATAAGGAATATAAAAGAAAAATTAGTTAACTAATTAATGATAGTTCACTTTTGCACAGCACTTTAAGGTTTGCAAAATACTTTAGCTATATTATTTCACTTGATCCTTACAAAAATTCCCAATCTACAAATGAGAAAAATTGAGGTCAAGAGAGGTTAAGTGACTTGCCCAGAATCATACAGCTAGTGTATATTAAGGCAACATCCCAATTCCACATGTTTGTAGATGCATAAATGAAGCTGCCCTCTAACTAGAAAAAAGGTCAACAACTGGCTTCTAATATTGAATATGATTTAAATGAATATTTTTTTCATGAAGATTACAGATTTGCAAAGAAAGATGTTTCTAAATGCTGATTTGAGAACATAATAGTATCAAACTGTACTGATTAAAAACAAAAAGTATCTCTGTTAAAAAAGAATAAATGAGGAAAAGAAGCAATTGAAAAATATGAAAATTTGTTAAACCAAGAATAAGTTCCGGCCAAGAATTAAACCAAGAATTTCTCTCTTTTTTGACAAGAACTGCTGGGAAAACTGAAGTCAGGAGGACCTGAGTTCTACTCAGATTTTTGATACTAACTAGTTGGTGTAAACCTTGGCAACCCCAATTTCTTTGCCAAAAAAAAATATTATGGCCAGGGCAAAATTTTTTTTAACAATACAGAGAAAATCATAAAAGACAAAACAGGGAATCTTAACTACTAAAAATAAAAGCCTTCACAAAATAAAATCAATGAATATATATCAAATATCACCAAAAAAACCCCAATATCCAAAACATATAAAGAAAAGGTACAAATATTTAACACCAAGAATCATCCCAAATGGATAATAGATGATAAAAGATGGTAATAGTCAACGAAGGTAGGACTATGAGAATTTTACTCTATTAGTAAAACTGTTCTCAATATCAATTTATATAAGCAAAAAAAATGAATTAAATGTCAAAAATCTTTAACCCAGCAATCCCACTACAAAGTGTATACCCCAAGAAGCAAAAAATATTAAATAAATGTTTAACCAAATATTAAAAGCAGGAACTCCTTGTGGAAGCCAAGATCTGGAAACATAATAACACTGACTGGGATAGGCACTAAAAACACCAAGACATGAATGCATAGTATTTGTTCAGTATAAAAAAAAAAGAAAAACAAGAAATTCAGAAAAAACATGGTTTGTATGAAACATTGTTTATATGAATTTAAGCAAAGAGAAATAAGAAGGGAACCAAATACAAAACGACCATAATAATTGTGGTATAGAAAACAGCACTTAGCTTTGAAGACCTCAGGATTCAAATCTCACCTCAGATGTTTGCTGTCTGTGATTTTGGGGAATCTCCTGGGCCTCACTCTCCTGATTTGTTACATTAAAGGGATAGACTAGAGTTTCTAATGTCCCTCTCAGTTTTAAAGGGGCAGTCAAATGTAAATGAAATCCTACCCCCCAAAAAAAATCATTAAAAAAAATAAAACTCCAGTAATTGGGGGGGGGGTAGAGCACTGATACTTCTTGACAATGCTGCCTCTACCACATTCCCCCTAACCCGGACCCCAGTAGAGAAGTAGAAGACAATTATTATAAATTAAAAACAATCAAATGAGTCACTACCTCTGGTTTTCATTTTTTTTCCTTGTCAAAACGAAAGATCCAATATGAAGAAAGACGTGAGAAATGAAGGTCATCTAAGTCAATCAAATATTCCAGAATCTGTGCTCAGTACACAGGATATAAATATTGAAAATGAAACATCCCCTTTCCTCAAAGAGTTTACATTCTATATGGGAGACAAACACATACAAAATAAATGCAAGGTAACAGAAGGGAAAGGGGGGGGAAGGGAGCAAAAGAGGAGTACTGGTAAAACAGAAACTGAAAGACTAGGAAAGACCATATAAGATCAGATTTAAGGTGAATCCAATACAGATAAAAGCAATCATTGAAAAAAAATCTTTTTTTTTTCAAAAAACAGATAGATGAAGGCAGTTAGATGACAGAATGGACAGAGCACTGATCCTGGAGTCAGAAGGACCTGAGTTCAATTGCATCTTCAAATACTAACAGTGTGACTTTGGGCAAGTCACTTAACCCCACTGACCTGCAAACAAAAACAAAAACAATGACAGACTTTATACAAAAGGATTCACTGAATAAATGTTAAGTGACTACTGGCACAAACTTTACAACAGAGGTTAACATTTGTGTCATGGACCTCTAAGGAAGTCTGGTGAAGCCAATGGACTCCTCAGAATGTTTTAACATGTATAAAATATATACTTACAAAAGCAGACAATTATAGCGAAATTTATTTATAAAAAATTTCACAGACACCAAAAGACCTTGCTTTAGATAAAATATGGCTCATCTTATTTAAAAGAATTATTCTTGAATTAAACATTATATTAATAACTTGGGTATTACCTCAAGGTTTATAAAGTATTTCCTCATCAAGGAAGAAAATTAAGGTTCTGTGGGATTTAATTAACTACACCCCAATCCTAGTTAAGCTTTATGCTTTAAAAAATCTTGTTACCAAAATTAGTATTTTTCTTCTCTGGTGATTGTATTGTTTGGACAATTATACAGTTATTTGTATGCTGTCTTTCTCATTAGATGATAAAGTCGTTGAGGACAGGGCAATCTTTTGACTTTTTTTTGTAGACCCCCAAGGTTTAGCTCAAGGTTTGGGACATAATGGATGCCTAATAAATACTGATATCGATTCTTATTCCTCATTTTCTTTCCTTAAAACAACAGCCATTTCAATGTCCAATCAGGCCCTTTTCACCTTAACAATAATCATCTGAAACTTGAATACCTCCTAGATATTGACTAATATTCACTAACATTGAAGAAGGTGGTTGTTTGTAAATACTGGAAGTCATAGAGACCACTCATATTCATCGCAAAATATTCACTTAAATCTTTTGCAGAAGGTATTGCTAAGCACTAAATAAATTCAAAATGGTTATTAGAACCGGATATAAAGCCTTAGAAACACCTATGTAAAAGGAATAATTATTTAAAAAAGTAAAATTGTAACTTCAGAACTATTAAAGATTGAGTCCTGACAATTTCAGGACAACATTTTGAAGTTAATGCTATACATGTCCTGGCAGCACAGCTGAGGTCAGTAACTGGAAAAACCAGGTTTATACTGTCTATATCCAGTTTTCTGTTTGAGGGAGGAAGTGGAAAGTTTGTGTCCATTCTACTGCTACTGAATAGCTTAAGTGAATCACAAATTTAAAATGTATCCCAATTCTTTCACCATCATTAAATCCAGGGCATAAAAAAAAAAAAGAATCTTAATAGCCTTATTTTTCTCTGCTTCTCACCAAGAAAGGAACTGAAGTATCCTTAGCACACAGCACAAAAGACAGCTCCAATGTAAGTAACCACATTTGTGCTCCCACATTTAAAATGAAAAAATTGTAGGAAGCAGTGAGAAGCAATTCTTAGGGGCATTTCCTATGGTCTCCTTATTTCTTTTTTCTCATCCACTCAGGCACAGCAAGAAAGTTATCTCTTCCCTGAATCTTTAAACAGTGGGTGACATGCTGCATGCAACAGAGAAACAGCTAACTCCTAGAAGAAATATAAAAATCAACTTTGACAAGAGGAATGGAGAGAACCCATATCTTTCCTTTCATAGAAATGGGAAACCTTCCTTAAGCAGAAGAAAATGCAGGGAGCTGGGGAGAGCTTTAGCCTAGTTTTAAGATTTCATGATAATGGGAAGGAACAAGTAAACATAAAAAGGAAATTAAGATCCTAAAAAAAAGGATGTTGGAGTATTAGGGGAGGGGGAAAACTATTGTTAGTAATATTGTGTGTGTACACATATATGAAACTGTATATGTTTCTGTTGTCTCATAGGCTGTTACTACCCCTATGCAGGTAAACCCGTGCAGACTTAATCCAACTCTGGTATCCCTCTTGAGCTCCACCTGCATCACCAAGTATTGGTTACTTCCAAATGAATGTCTCACAGGCATCTCAGACTCATAGGTTCAAAACACAACTTTATTCTCAAAACCTCTTTCCTCTTCCTGTTGAGAAAACAACCTTTCAGTCACCCAGGTTTTACCACCTCAGGGTTGTCTTCACCTCTTCCCCCTCTCTCATAAATTAATAGCCAGTCAAGTGACAATTTTACACCATAAGCTTTCCCACAACCTTCCCCGCAAACTGGAGCTCTGCAGGAAAACTATCTTCTCTTTAATTTAGCCTCCACATCAAACTGGTATTTCTAAATCACATGTATGACCAAGTGACTCTCCTGCCCAAGAATACTTGGTGCTACCTTTTTTTGCCTCTAGGTTAAAATATGAATTTCTCTGCTTGGCTTTTAAAGTACTACACAATATGGCTGCAGATTTATAGTACACTATTTTCTTTTAGCATCTATGTCTGGCCAAACTAGCCTACTTACAGGTTCCCCCACATTAACATTCTATTTCCTGTCTTCATGCTTTTGTCTTAGATGTTCCACAAGCTAAGATTCCACTTTCTTTTCATCACCACATTGTGGAATCTACATCCTTCTTCAAAACTAAGTTCAGGGGTGCCATCATACAGGAAGGCCAGTCTAATATTCCCCTTCAGCCCCAGGTGCCAGACCTCTAGGGAAATTACTATGTATTTGGTTTTCTACATACATGACCCAGCCCCAATCTCCAAAATATAAGCTCAAGAGTCATTTCCTCTTTTGGGGTATGTATCCTGAGCACACAGTATCTTTGATATGTACTTGCTAGATTGAGGGAGACATTGGTAGGAGAAACTGAGTGGTTAAAAAAGCTGTAAAGCCTTCTCCTTTTCAGTGAATTTAAAAAGAAATGCAAAAAATCCCTTTCATTTAGTTTGCTTAGAAAAAATTAATACTAATCTATAATACAAGAAAAACAGTAAACATAAGAAAAGAAATAGTAGGCATTATTTAGGGACAGAAGTACCAAGAAACTTAAGGGAGTCAGGTAGGTGCCTCTTTCTACCCTAGGGGGAAAAAAAAGGAAACCCTTAGACATATTTTTAAAATAAAAATAAATAATAAAATAATAATAAATAAAATAAAAAATAAAAAAGTTTTCTAGCATCCTCTCAGGTGGGGGGAAAAATTACATGAATTTTGAATTTAATCACAAGTAGAAAAAGGAAAATAATACACATAAATCAGTTGAAGAGAAAGATCAGGTCACTGTGAAAGCAGGGAAAGTGACTAGAATGAGGAAAAGCAAGAGGGAACAGTCATCGACCCCAGAGAAAAACCTGAATTCAGATGTCAAGGAGGTATTTACCAGGGAGGTGTAACTTGAGAAGATGGCTAGGCAACTAATTAGGTTGAGAGTCAGAATTAAACCGGGGGAAAAGTATGTAAAGTAGGGCTGAGCTGAACCCCAAGGAGTCTGTGAAAGGAGACTGAAGGAACATTAAGAGCCAATGAAATTATCAAATTGGACTCTTTAAATCAGTAGTATATTTTAAGGGGGCCAATTAAGTTGCACTTCAAGCTGTTTAAGGAAAACCGTCTTTAAACAACATATGTTAATGTATGTGAAACTAAATTCACAAATCTAGATAGGCTGAACACCGGCAAGGCTGATAGAAAAGAGGTCTGCCAGCTTTGAAAGCCATAAACTTCAGCATACTGAAATATCCGTGAAATCTCTAAACTTTAAGGCTATTAGATGGAGAGGAAAAAAACCTTGGGGACTCAGGAACATGACTGGAAAAACCAGCGTAAGGGGAAGGTGCAGTAATTAGGTAGAAAGAAAAAGAGTGCAGAAAGCCACACCCTCCAGAGTAGAGATGGGCAACTGTAGTAAAGAGGAAAGCCAGCCCCCAGTGGTGGAGGGAGTGGATGGATCTGGGTAAGATGGCAGTCTGGGAAACTGGAGAGATGCCTTAGGTGGCATGCTCAGATCGGGAAGGCTCAAAGGCAGCCTCGGACAGAGATGGAGGGGAAGGGGAGGCGTTAGGAATGAGGAGGACGGATTGAGAAAAGGACTGGCCGGGAAGTGCTGGGAGAGCCAGATGCCCACGGTGGAGTGTGCAAAGAAAAGGGGGTGTCTGTGCAATCAGTGGGAGCCCGAGGCAGCTGAGTCTCGAGGAAGGCGGCAGGGTGGGGGGGTTCGGCCCTATCCCTCCCCTTGGGAGGGTGGGCGAGGAGAAGGCAGGCCTCAGGGTGGGGTGGGCGGCCGGGTGGTGGACAAGGTGGGCCTACTTTGAGGAGCGGGGGAATAAGACAGCCCCCCCCCCAGAAGGCGGGGGGGGGGTCCGTAGAAGCCGGGGATCGGTGAAGATGGTCGGCGAGGGGGAGGGGGAGACGAAGGAGGAGGGGGAAACGACGGAAGGCATTACCGCTGCTGCTCCCGCCGCGCCCCGGACCAGCCGCCGCCGCTCGTTACCTGCCTATGTGCCTCTCACAAAGCAGCGGCGGCCGGAGGGCCCGTCACGTGGCTCCTGCGCGTCACCGGCGGGGGCGGGGCCCGGGCGGCCCCTCCCCCGCCCTGTCCTCCACAGCCCAGGGCGCGCGCCAGGCGGCGCCCCGCCCCCACGCCGGGCCGCGGGGGCCCCCTCTTCCCGCCCACCCTGCCCTCAATCAACAGGCGCCCGACGAGGGAGGCGGTGGGGGGGGGAACGAGAATCAGGACTGGGCGGAGGAGCGAAGCTACAAACCGCAGCCCGGCTTCCAACAACTCCGCCCCGGCGTCGCGAGGTAATGACATCACAAGCGGCCGCTCTCCCCTCCCCCTCTCCTCGCTGCCCTCCGTCCCGGCCCCCCAGGCTCCTCCATCACATGACTAGGGGTCACCCCACGCGGCACTCCCGGGGACTACCACTCCCGACATGCACCGCTACAAAGCCGCGTACTGTGACGTCCCTCCTCTCTCCACCCCCCCCACCCCTCCCCGCCGGACAGCATGGTGTTTTGTAAAGAGAGCCGGGCTTGGGAGTCGGCAGAGACCTCGGTCCACAGCCCTCCTAAGGGCACTTTTACGCGGCCCCGGCACGAGTCGCTCCGCTTCCCTGCCGGGCGCCAAGTTTCCCCCTCCACCCTTGGGAGGATAATACCCTACCTCGGAAACAGCGTAGGGAAAGCGCGCTTTGCAAACCTTAAGGTGCTACGTGCGTGCCAATGTCAGCGGCCTTGGCAGCTAGTGCTTAAGAGTTCGGAGCCTTCCCCAAGAGGAGTGGGAGGGGGAAGAAGAGAAGGGAAGTCCCCGTTTCCGGGAGCCATCGCGACCCGGCCAATGAGCGAGCAGAGGCTCGGCGCCAGCGCCGGACGCCTTCCCCGGGGCGGCCGCTGGGCGCGGAGGATGCCGGGAAACGCCGTGACGCGCCGGGGGGTTGGGCAGAGGGCGCGTGCTCCGCGGCCGCCGGGCGCCCGCGCCACGTTTCCAACGGTCCCCAATCTGCCCGCCCAGCGACCTCCAAAAGACGCCTTTCTGGTTATTTGGTCAGAGAAGCGGGCTCGGGAGCCTCCCTGCCCCGGCGAGAGGCGCGGAGGCTCCGGGGGTGGGCCCAGGAGGCGCCCCCGCCCCCGCCTGCCGGCCTTCCGCCTTCCATCTACCCCTTTGGCCCACCCAGGCTCCCCTTCGCCTCCTCCACTCCCACCGACTGGAAGTTCGGAATTCCCTCTAAACTGGTTCCAGATGCAAATCGGGATCATTCCTCCGTTCCCCGGGGCTCCAGAGGATTATACCGAAGACCTGACTGGGTGAACGGTGAATTAAATGCCACCAATTAAGAACACATGTAACCCTCCCAGTTTTACGTGACAGGAGATGCACAGATAACTCAAAAATAAGTCAATCCATCAGCAACCAGTCATTTCACATATTTCATGTGAACAAATAAAAGATATTTAGAGGAAGGAGAGGTTATTTCGACTGGGAAAACTTCATAGAGAAGAATGGCATGATCTTGGAGGATTAGTAGAATTTTTCAATTTTTTTAAGGGACCCTTGATGGAACCCTCCCGGGTAGCCAGTACGTTTTACCCACTACTATTACAGTTTTTTTTTTCTATTACAGAGCTTTCACCTTTTTTTTAAATCATGGGCCTCTTTGCCAGTTTTTGGAACCCCCTCTCATTGTTAAGTGCTTAAAGTAATCAGTATTGAAATGCTAGTATTGAAATACTAGATGTTTCCAGGTTTTGATCTTATCAGAACTGCACTCAGACTTTGGGAACATCCTGTATTTTAAAACTATGCCCCCCAGTACTAGAACCTAGAATATCAATAGATTTCAGTCACTGTGAAGGTGTTCTAAGACACTGGCTAAACATCTTTGTTGTTCTGCAGCCTGAACTATATCCTCAGGTCCTGTTCAGTGCAGTGAGCTCCAAGGTCATGCAGAACATCCCAGCTCCATTCATGTAGACCAATGTGGTCCCAGCATCATGCTACTCTATGTTGATCTAAGCCCAGGCACTATTTCTTTTCCTTTTCCTTTCCCTTTTTTTACTTAGTTCAGGCCAATGGAGAAATCAATAAAGCATACCTTTTTATGGAATTAAAGATTTTCTTTATTTTGAGTTTTACAATTTTTCCCCTAATCTTACTTCCCTCCCCCACCCCCCACAAAAAGCAATTTGTCAGTCTTTCCATTGTTTCCATGTTGTACATTGATCCAAATTGAGTGTGATGAGAAAGAAATTATATCCTTAAGGAAGAAACGTGTAAGAGATATAAAACATACTTTAAAAAAAACCCATTGTGATTTTATCTGGAGAGGAAGTATAACCCACTGATACAAAACTTTAAAAAAAATGTTTTATTTTTGAATTTAAAGAGAAACAAAACCTTCCATTTACACAGAACAACCCAAAGAGAGAAATCAATAAGAAAACATGAATCTCCAGTTTACTTTTTTGAAAACTTATGTAATAAATACATGTTGTTTACAAATTACTTGCTTTTCTGTGTTTCCTTCTAAGTTTTCTTTTGTTCTCTGTATACTTTTCCTTCCTGACCCAATCCACTCTAGATATGTGTTTGCATATATGTATATAAAACCACACTGTACACACTTCTATCAGTTCTTTCTCTGGAGATAGATAAACATCTTCCTTCATAGAGTTTTGTAGTTTATTTGAGTATAGTACTCAAAATAACATCATCATCATCATCATACTGATATAAATCTAAAGAAGTCTTAAATGCCCGAGGACTTTGGGTTTTCTTGGCTAAGACACTGGAGTGATTGCCATTTACTTCTCCAACTCATTTTACATATGAGGAAACTGAGCCAAAAGGGGGTTGAGTGACTTGTCTAGAGTCACATAGCTATAAAGTATCTGAGACCAAATTTTAACAATTTTTTTTATGGTCACAACTACTATACATCTAGGACTGACTTGAATCCAGTTTTGCTTATTCCCCAAGACCAGCCCTATTCTCTATTTAATCTTCATAAACTAAAGGAAAATTTTTCTGTACTCTTTCATACATGTCAGGGACTGACTCTTTCTTTACCTTTAGGATATACTGGAAAGAAAATTGCCTTGGTTTTGATATTAGAGCATCTCTTAAACCATTTCACCAGTTAAAAAACATTTATATTAATATTCTGTGTTTTAGCCATAAATCTGCCAGAAAATAATTTTATCCTAGAGTCAAGTATTATTAGCCTAGAGAGAGAGCTGTCCAAACTGACATAGTTTTCCCCATCCCTTTGGACATACCCTTAGAGGGTATGCAGTCACTTTTATAGAAAACTTGCAGAATAAAAACCATAGCATGTTAAAATATAATTTGGGATTGAAATTTTAAAATAGTGATCTAATTTTTAAAAAATCACCATTTCATTCTTACCATGACTACTTATTTCAAGGATCAAAAAAGAATTTTCTCCCTACAATGAATACTATATTCTTTTCCCAGTGAAGAATAGGATGGAAGGAAACAAGCATTTTTTAAAAAAGTGCCTGCTATGCTTCACAAATATTACAAATAAAACAACTCCGGGATATAGGTACTGTTATTATCTCCCCTTTTGCAGTTAAAGAAACTAATGCAAACAGAGGTATGTGACTTGCTGAGAGTCACACATCTAGGAAATCTGAGACTAGATTTTAATTCTAAGCTTCCTGACCCATCACCAAAAACTGTAATCTTTCACTAGAAATGACTGAAATATACTTTTCTACATAGAATTTTTTATAATAAAATATTACTTCTGATAACATGCAATTTTCCTAAACAGTAACCATGAAATAACTTATTAAATGCAAAACAAAAAATAAAATCGAAGGATCTGTGGAAAAGGCTTTGAGTCTAGATTACAGTGATACCTCAAAATCCTTGTTAATTTGTTTCTGAATTCTTGAAGTGACATAATTGCCAATTTGGGGAACACATTTTTTATAAGAAATAATGTAATTAGAAATAATTCATGAAAATTACCCAAAACTTTCACATTTTACTGGGCAGATATTAAGTAATAAGATTGTTTTGTAATACAGAATATTAAAATTGAATAGACATGGATAAAAAAAGCAATTACATAAAAATAAAATTTAATTTCACTTTATCTGTACTGAGGGGAGTTCCTGGTGTAGCAGGGGAGTTCTGGGGACAGAGAAATATTGTGATATTTTTGTGTTGGAAACAAATCTTGTGACATTTTCTATACTGTATTGTTCTGTATTGGTTTGGTGAGTGTCTGACCTTGGTCACACCCTTATGGCAGTAATATGTCCAATATCAAGAGACACCAAGGATGCTTAGTGGGTAATAAACTCTAGGCATGAGCACTGGATAGAGTACTTTATGTTGGGCATTGACCAATAATTGAGGACCACCCCTGTGGCATGTGCAGTGGAAAATCACACTTATACCTATACCTGAATGCTGCCCTTGGTCCACCTATCACAGAGTGTATATTTAAGGAGTCATCACTTCCTCCTCATTCTCTCTTCCTATTCATTTTCCAGCCTGGCTGCTCTGATTTCTTTTCTCCTTCCTTTATACTGGCTGGGATTCGTGTAATCCCAGCTCCATTCATCTAGACCAATGTGGTCCCAGCATCATGCTACTCAATGTTGATCTAAACCCAGGCACTATTTCTTTTCCTTTCCCTTTTTTACTTTCTTAAGTTGATTATCACCCTTCTACTGTCTCTTTTTGCTTAAACTTATCACCTAAACTTGATTTCCACATGGCCTACTCTGTCTTATTAGGGATCAATGGTTTACTTCCTTCAGTAATGGGCTAATCAACCAGCCCATTAGTCTTTCTTTCCCTTTAGTTAGTAGTAGTCCAAAGAACCTAATTTGTGAACTTTCTGTAGTAACTTGTAAACTATTTGTGCAATTGGTGAATTAAGGTCTAAGTCCTTACTTGCCTGAGTCAAGTCAAACCAACCACAGCTGTCCCTTACTCCAGCAACACTGGGATAATGGGTTGTTTTTTTGTTCTTCTCTTGAAAGAGTACCATGACATAAGGGAGGTCATGACACGATGTGATATGATGTGACATGCAGATGAATTAGATTTTAAGTGAGAGAATGGTGTACAAAGTCACCAGTTTCACTTTCCCCTCTGGAGCCATATGGGTCCAGTGGCCAGATATGAATCAAGACAACTGAAAATGGCCTTGGATACTGTGGGATACCTTGGCCTTTTAAAGCTAAGATTTTTCCCAGGTCACAGTATGTCTGAGGAAAAGCCCATTCAGTGATTAAGGCTAGGGAAGAGAGAAATGAGGTAAAGACTAGCTTTTTTCACATAGTCAGAAAAAAAAATTATACTGGAAGGGCTAGACCCTCATGTCTTCTCAGTGATTAAAGCAAGTAAATAAAAAATGAAGCTAAAAAAAATCAGTTTGGGAGGGGAGACTCTCAGAATTTCTGGTCAAAATAGAAAAAAATGCTATTTACATTCACTCTGATCCAATTTCCACTTAAGACCCAAACAATGAGCAAGTGTCCTTAGGCTTTGTGAGCTGTCATGAGACTGATGGTGGACCTCTTGTTTCATTTCAAAAAAGGGATGCCCAGGTGGTGAGCAAGCCACATACAGGGTGGCATCATGACTTATACAAGGTCTTAACAAGTCTTGAACAAGTCTAAAGTGCTGAAGCATTTTTTTCTTCATCAAAATGCATCAAGTAACGGGTTTGACAAGTTTTGAAGGCAAAAAGCATGAGCATTAAGCTACCACTGTATTCTCTGGTGCAGTTAGATGATCTTATGCATAAGAGTGCTGGGCCTGGCGTCAAGAAAATCTAGCCTCAGACACTAAATAGCTGTGTGACCCTGGGCAAGTCACCTAATCTTGCCTGCCTCTATTTTCCATCTGTAAAATTAGATGAAAAGGGAAATGGTAAACCACCCCAGGATCTCTGCAAACAATAATAATAACAACAAAACAACTTGGGTCATAAAGAATCAGACATGACTGAACAACAAATATTTCTATAAAAATTAAAAAGGAAATTTTTAATATTTCAACATTTGCTTCTTCTGAAGTCCTATGCTTCCATAGCCTTCATTCTGTCCCAAAGCTACCTCTTTACCATACATTCCTAAAAATCTACCCTCAGAGTCCCTGTTCTAGATCCAAAACCACAATACAATATAGCAATTTATCTCAAGCTTCTCCACTGTTAGGTGCACTGGCTACTTGAGTCCTCTGGCCAACAGAGGACTGTTCTCAGCTTGCAGTGAATGAGACAGGGAGGCAGAGATGGTAAAGCTCCAAGTTTTATTAGGGTCACACAGCAGCTTATATCCTAGTTTACTTCCATACTCGTGGACAACTCATGCTACCAGCTTAAGCACCAATCATATTAAAGATTACATATTGGTTGGATCATTACACATTGGTTAAACAGTTATACATTCTTACGCATAATTCATTGCTCTTGCTATAATGTGATTCTTGATCAATGTCAGGAGATACAAAGGAGCTGGGTCATGATGATCTCATGGAAAAGCAAAGGGATTTGGGTCATGCTGGTCTCTTGAGAAACTAAACCAGTATGTTTGCAAAACAACAAGAGCCCAAGAGGATCTTTAAACCATTACCTTTGTCATTTCATAACTGTGGTCCTCAAGGATCCCTAACACTCCGCTTTACTTTACTTTGCTGCTTTCTACTACTTCAGTGAAGTGATATTTTAGTTTCAAATTTCCTAGACTGCTTGCACTTTGATAGAAACCCCACAGAAACACATTGCTGAAAACTATTCAGTTCATTAGTCTTTTTGTTTGTTTTTACTCACCTCGTAGTTGTAATCTTCATTTTATTAGACTGCTGCTGTAAAATACTTCTTTATTCATTTCCACAGAGGGTTTCCAGTTTACTTCTATGGATTGAAAAGTGATTAGCTGTTTCTTCAACATTCTCAAAGTCACTGAGCCACCCATTATCATTTGTGACCAGAAAGATTTCTCTCCTTCCTTATTTTTTTCACCTTTCACTTTGCAAAACATATAAAAGTTTTTGACAAGGTAATGATGCCAAATGCCTTCATGAACCCCCCCCCCCCAGCCCCATGTTGGTGCCAGGGAGAATTGCTCTGAGTCCATTTATCAGTGAAGAAATCACAAGGCTGTCTGACTCAGGAAGGTAAGAAAAGGCATAAATTTTAATTCATGGTTATTGCAAAGAGTTACAAGTTAATTCACAGTTCTTTAGGGAAGCAGCAAAGTAAAGAAAGTGAGTTTTAAGAAATTTAAGAAGCTAGTAAAGTTTGAGCAAAGAAGAAACAGTTACAAGATGGGCTGGTGAAAACATCAAAGACGGTTAAGAAGTGGGAAAGAGGGGCGGCTAGGTGGCGCAGTGGATAAAGCACTAGCCCTGGAGCCCGGAGTACCTGGGTTCAAATCCAGTCTCAGACACTTAATAATTACCTAGCTGTGTGGCCCTGGGCAAGCCACTTAACCCCATTTGTCTTGCAAAAAACCTAAAAAACAAAGCCAAAAAAAGTGGGAAAGAGAAAAGGGAACAGCCACAATATGGGTGACTGGGCTGGGATCAACATGGACTCCTCAGCTCAAAGAAATAGGCTTTTTCAAGAATCTCTTTGGGGATGGATCAGGTGGAGTTATAAAAATGTGAAAGGAGTTAGGGACAGGGGCAGGGCAGCACTAGAGAAGGACTAATGAATCTTACTGCATGATTTAAGATTCCTATGGAAGTCTGGAAGAGGATACAGTTTTAGATTATCTTTAAGTTCTTAAAGTTAAAAATTTACAATACTTCAGCTGAAGACATCATCTTGACTGGAAATAAGGGTCTTTGTTAACATAAGGTAGCCTAGGTAGATGGAGCACCAGCCTTGTTCAAATCCAACTTTAGATCAGTAATATTTACTTAACTGTGTGACCCTGGGCAAGTCACTTAATCCCATTACTTTGCAAATACAAAATGCAAAAAAATTTTAAAAAGCCAAATGCAAACAAACCCCAAGGTAGTTTCAAGGAATTTATGATGTATAACTACTGTCTGGAGTGATAACTTGGAGACATTAATTTATACAGAATTACATAGGGAGACTAGTATAGAGTCAATATAGGGACAGTTTAATAGTTTCAAAATATCATTTTAACAGTGTCTGTTTACTAGGTACATTCCTTGCTTATAGGGATTTGTTTGTAAGGAAAGTATTGTAACAATATTAAAAAAAAAAGGGAAAAGATTACAATATTTCTCTGTCTAGAGTTCATCTATTCGGTAAGAAGGTATAAAAACACTGATAATAAAAGGTATAAGCAGTGCATTGCTAGCATTCTTTTCATTACCATCAAAGTCATTGTTCCCTTTTCACTGGTTAAAACCCCCCAAAATAAGAAAATACATGGGGGTGGGGGTAGGCAGAGATCAGATAGAACATTAAGCTTGAATGTCGGAGGTGAGATGGGCTAAACATAGCCATGTTGAAAAAGACCTGGATTAAAAAGTTAACATTTTACTCAGAAAGAACTAGGAATCCTTATGAGGCTTTTGAGCAGATATCTGTTGTAGGAATTGAGGACCTACATGAGTCTGACCTTAAAATAATAATAATAATTTAATTAAATATTCATTAACCTTCAGAATTTGTCCTAATAAGGAATAACATTAACTTCCAGAGTTTGACCTTTAGAAGGAACAAAATAGAATTAGGTTAAATTAAACATTTATCAATATTTCTCATGCAGCTGTGGGTGAAGGTTTAGCTCAAGAACCAAATCCCACAAATGGTGTACTGGAATAGTAGATAATTTGACTATCAGAAGCAGGATCTGAAAAGCTACCTATGAGCTGCTAGATTGAGTTTGATACTGCCTGTGAGGAATCACAATTCAGACCTGGGAATACAGGTATGGAAAGAAAATAAAGATTCATTAAAAGAAGTTACAACCCAAAAGAAAGTGATAGGCTAGAAGGGAGATAGAGATTAAAAGAACAGTCAAGCAGAGTTGACTGGGCCAGAGAGTCAGAGACTACTGGCCCAGAGTGTAGGTCCAATCCAGATTTTTATTGTCTTGCCTCTTATCCAGAGGGCAAAAAGTGAATTCCCTTCCCCCTTACAGGTCTGAAATTAGGTAGAGGGTTGAAGCTTGAAGAGATCAGGATACAAATTTTTCATTAAACAATGAAACAATGGTAGTCGATTTACTTCTCAAGAGTGGGGGACCTCCATCCAATTTAACAAGATTTAACAGCCTTTAAGATTACAGATTTTGTTTCTGCTATATTCATAATTCTACTAGTCAATTTACATCTCAAAAGCAGGAAACCTTCACCCATTTTGCAAAATTTAACTGACAGATTCTGTTTCTACTTACATTCATAATTCTCTATATCTTTTCCCTGCATCATCATTTAGGATGGGGCAGAGGAACTGGAAATCAGATATTCCATTAAAAGAAGTGCCTTTGCAGTTATGATAAAGACTTCCACAAAAGCAATATGAATCTTCCCTCTTCAGTATGTTGGCACATCCAGTGACCCTTGATAAAAATGGGATTTGTTATTGGGGTAAACAGAATACACTCAATTATATATAGATATTAGGAAGATTGGCAGAGGTACAAATATATTTAGGAGACTCTTAATTTGTTCTGGTCAGAGGTTAACAATAAAGACCAAAGCAATAGAAATGGTAAGGGAGACTTCATTTATTTGACAAAATATTTATTAAGCATCCATAAGGTGAAAAGTCTTGGGTCAAGTGCTGATAGGGTTGCAAGTTAAATTCTAGTTTCTGTGCATTTATTGGTTAGATTGTGGTAGATTCAGAATTTACTACCAAATTGAACTTGAATTTAATCCAAAGTACTACTTCCATGACTGAGCAAAATCAAACTTTATGTGAAGATGGGAGAAATGGGGGTAGGGGCCTTAAAAATCAATCTATGTGGATTTGATTTTGTGAAAAAAAACTCATCAATCTCTCAGATTCAGGGAGGTAAGAAAGGCTTAAATTTTAATTCACAGGTTGATCAGTTTTGAAGTAAGTTTTTACTTATAAAAGTTCACACCATAGGTTCTTTGGAAAAGTAGCAAGATACTGAGTTTCAATAGTAGTAAGAGTTTGAGGAATCACAATCCCCCAGAGTGGGCTAGCTTCACAGCATAAGTAAAAGACAAGATAATTAGTAGAGAGGGGAAAGAGTTTTGGGGATGATGATCCCAGAAGAGAGGGGCTACCCTCCAAAAGGAAAGTGAGCAGCTCCACTGAGGAATGAGCTGAGCTTTTAAAGGGGAGGGGATATGAGGGACCATAGCACAAAGAGCAGAGGTGAGGTAACAAGAGGTATGTTAATTAGGGGTTTTAGCTCAAAAAGCAGAGTTGAGGTAATTAGGAGTATGCATATATAATCCCTTCAGGCTAAGGCAGGGATCAACTGTTTTATTGGTATGGGTTTGTCTTTTACCTGGGAGGGGCTAGGTACTTTACTAAAAGTTATAGTATATTTAATGTTCTTCTGATGACAGATACAGATTATAGTTCCCTGAAAATAAGAGTGGGACATATTCATTTTTGTTCCAAATGATGCATCAGAGTTTATTTTCAGGGGATGTCTTTTTTTATGTATCTACATTTATTTATTCAGGTACAAAACTCTTCATTTATTCAAATACAATCATGTAATCTTCTTCTGGAACATCTTCAAATCTCTCCAGACCCTGAAGTCCAGTTCCAACCTGAATTACTTGCCATTCCATTTCCTCTGGAACCATTGGCCCCAATCTCTCATGTCCAGCAACAGAGCTCTCCCCAAATGAGCACTTCTTGTCTATGTAGCCTGCTGGTGCAGGGGAAACACAGCTGTCAGTGATTTTTTTATACTCTTTATTCAAGTCACACCTTTTTCAGGCTAGGCTTCACAAAGTTTCCACACTGAATTCTGTCCATTCTGTTTTCAATGTAGTCTTTGATTTCCATGGATAAATGTCCTTGAATGGCTTGTTTATAACAATATCAAGAAATTGGAGATAGACAGCCATTTCTGGGAGTCATTATTTAATCTATTCTCTCTGCAAGAAAATTCTTCACATCTTTAGTGAGGTGAGTGCTGGCTGAATCTGAGACTAGTGGTGGGGCAGCTAGGTGGCTAAGTGGATAGAGCACTGGTCTTGGATTCAGGAGAATAGGAATTCAAATCTGGCCTCAGACACTTGCCATTTACAAGTTGTGTGACCTTGGGCAAGTCACTTAATCCTGATTGTCCCATACTGGACCATCTGCAGTTGTCCTGATTCATATCTGGCCATTGGAATGCAGACAGTTCTGGAGGAGACCATGAGTCTTAGGACCTCATTCAAATTCAATTCAAGTGCTAGTCATGACATCACCTCCCTTGATGGTCCTGGTCCTGTTGGAAAATGAAGAACAAACATTGTTATAGACCTCTTTGGTCACCTCACAAAACAAGTGGCAGTATTAAATCACATCCATTCAGATGTTCTCAAGTGTACAAGTTATTCTTGAGTTGTGTTTTTACTCTCATTGTTCATTTAGCAATAAATTTCCAATTCATCTGCTTACATAGGCTTTTACCTCTCCTCTATAAGGCACAGGTTGAGTATTTACAAATAATTATAATATATATTATCATTTATTTTAAGCATTAATGTTAATAATATTGTTTATATATATTTATAAATTGAAATTATTATTTTATAATTCAATACATCTTGTCATATGTTGCAGCAGATGTACAAAATACTTTTATCAGACTGATGATCTTAATTTGAGCTTATTTAGGGCTTATATTACCAGTATCCTGAAAAAAAAATCATGCTAGATCTTATTTTTAGAGAAATATAGTTATCTGTCATCATGACTATATCCAAAGCTTTTCAAACTTGATAGAACCTGCTGGAAAGTCCTTCAGAGACTTAGTCAGGGAGCAGTACTAGGACTATAAGACAGGGACCTGGAGAAATATTGGGGAGTTGTTTCATAACTAAATTCAGCTCCAGATTTAATCTCAAAATCATGCAAAATATGCCAAATAAACAAAAACACAATAAAAAGCCTGGATGATACAGCAACTTGGGCATGGAAGTGAGGAGATCAGTTGGAGACAAACTTTGTTTGTTTGCATTGTAAAGGGAATCTTCTTTAGTCCTTCCACACAAGAGGACCTGACCTTCAAGCTGATTTGGATTGCATTGTTTTTTTGGTGGGGCAGCCAGGGAGTACAGGTCCTGTAAGACCACCCAAAAGAAACCCCTCCCCCAAAAGGCAAACTCTCCAGTGAGGGACTTGGATAACTCCCAGGTCACCACCCCCTTCCCATGGACTCTAGCAGAGCATTTAAGGTGAGCTGAGGGAGGACCTCATCCTCTTACCTTCCAGTCTCCTGCTGAACTCTGGTTAGCTAGCATGCCCAATTCAATAATTCAATCAGCAATCCACAAGGTCTTCTCTTTAACTCTTACTTAACGCTTACTTAAAATGCTGTAATTCCTTTTTTTTAAATGTTTTTGCAAGGCAATGGGGGTTAAATGGCTTGCCAAAGGCCACACAGCTAGGTTATTATTAAGTTTCTGAGGCTGGATTTGAACTCAGGTACTCCTGACTCCAGGGCCAGTGCTCTATCCACTGTGCCACCTAGGCACCCCCTGTAACTTCCTTTAATAAATCTCTATTTTCTTTCCAAAACCTGCATTCCCAAGCCTTGCAGGGCAGGACTGAGAAACCCTGGTGGCTGGGGGGAGGGGAGATTCCAATAGTAAAATGAACAAAAGCTCAAAGAAATGAGTGAACAGAATGGATGGAAAGATCTATATGAACTGACAGAAAGAAAAATATTATAACTTTTTTCCTTTCTTTATAAGCAACAAATATAATCTTTTTCCTTTTGTATTGTTATCCTTTCCATTCTGTATTGCCTTTGTACTGACAAGATAAACTCCCATTATCAAGGAATATACCTAATAAGACATCCCCTACCCAGCTAACCACCCCTATACCAATCAGGCACTGTATTGAAAGTTAGTCTTTAAAATCATTAAGCCTTCTCCATTCTTTGTGTTGATTTTGTGCTTACAGACTCTGACAACTAGTCCTGTATCTTGTTTAAACTTGTGCCTCCAAGTTAACTTCAAGGTACTGAAATTCCTAGCAGCACCAAGTTATAGCTCTAAATACAACCCTGAATCAAAGTTAACCTCTGGAGACATGTGCAGTGGTCAGGCTACTCCTAATTCCTTCCTAGCTCTGCCCTAACCCCCTCCTCAACTCTTCCCACAACAATTCTTTCAAAAAGTCCAGATCTTTACCATGCTGATTCAGCCCCTCCAATGATCCAGCCCAGTTATCATGGCAACTGTTCTTTTCCGTTTTCCTGTTACTTAAGGAACTCTATAACTTTCCATAAGAAAATTTCTCTGTTACTTGTAACCATTTGAAGTAACTTTTAAATAAACTTTATAATCTTAAACTTCTCCATCAGAGAGCTGTGTGAATTCATTCATGATTGAGAAACTCCAGCAGACACACACACACACACACACACACACACACTGAAACAGAAACATCCAACTGCCCTCCAACCTGGCATCAAGCAGAGTCAACAAAACAACATACACATATACACAGTAACTACAACAATTGATTCATTGTGTTTATTCAATATATCACTTTACCATCTGTTGTCCTGCCTAGATTCAGTTCCACCAATAAGAGGTGCTTCCAGGATACTCATTACTTTTAAACTCACCACTAAGCTGCTATGCAAACCTTATTGATTCTGCCCTCCTCAGCCTCCTCTCCCCTCTATACCGAGGACTAGAAGATGGAGTACCAAAATTCCACTACTGTCTTCTTTTGTAGACTTCAGAAACAGCACTTTCAGATCATTCCTCTTTGCATTGGTTACCCTGCCAGGTTTCTACTCCATGAAACAAAACGCCTCAAAGCTGAATCCTTCCTGGTGTCCATTCCCCTCTTCCCTTTACTCCTTTTGTGAATTTTCTACCCCTCTAAGTGGCAGGGGCCTTGTGCACAGGGCCTGCCTTTCTTTTTGTTAATTATATCCCTATCATTCAGCACTAACCCAATCTTTGATTTTATAAATGTTTGCTGAATTGGAATTCGATGAATAAAAAAAATCTACAGAAGAGGGATGAAATGTATCTACAGTAGTAAAAGAGAATGTGAAATATCTCAAGAATCTCCAGAGTGGTTTAGAATCATGAGATAGATACTATTTATCATATTAAGGAAAGATTTATTTATTCCTATATTTCTAAGTTTGTTAAAAATAGGATTGGATGCTTTATCTTGTCAGATGTTTTTTATCTATTCATGTGATCATAAGATATTTGTATTCTTATTAATATGGCCAGTTATATTAATAGGTTTCCTAATATTGATTAAATATTAGGCTTAGCCCTGCATAAATAAATATTTAGCTGTGTCATGGTGTCATGATTAAAATATTGTGATATAATCCTGGAGACTTCTTACTAAAATTTTATTTAAATTCTTTGCATTGGGATATTGGTCTCTGGATGTAGGTGGGAACAAAAGTATGAGAACATAACCTCAAGTATCATGGGGACACGTATGTGATCCTGGATCATCCCTGGCACTATGCCTTCTTTGTTCTGTTTCTATCTGGGCTAACTGGGGGTGGCATGAGGACCTACCATTTTTCCTTACTCCAACTCAGGACTGCCTTGAGAGTATACTCCCTTTAATAAAATTTATTTACTACTAAACTGGCATTGAAGTAGGGGGAATATTAGAGAAAAATGTTTTATAGTTATTAATCTGTACCCTCTATATTGACCATGTATCTTCTCCTATCCTCATCCTATTGTTCAATTATTGAGATGAGGTCAATGAACTTCAAGTGAAGTATCTTGCCACTCTCTGGCAGGGACTCACCTGAATCCTGTCCCTAAGCACAAAAGCCTCAATCTACCTGAAAGAATCAATTCTGATCTACCACCTTTCAACTACTGTACATATTCCTAATTACCTCATCTCTCTCTGAGCCATCTGCTCCCACCTATTTCTCCCTATATCTTTTTTTTTTTTAGGTTTTTGCAAGGCATGGGGTTAAGTGGCTTGCCCAAGGCCACACAGCTAGGTAATTATTAAGTGTCTGAGACTGAATTTGAACTCAGGTACTCCTGACTCCAGGGCCAGCGCTCTATCCACTGTGACACCTAGCCACCCCTCCCTATATCTTTCTTAAAAAGCTCACTCACTCCTTAGTTGAGTGTTTTTTTTCCCTTTGGGAAATTAATAACCTCTCACATCCCTATACCTTTTCTTACTGTTCAACCTGTCATGATGATTTAGTCTGCTTAGGTTGTTTAGGTTACTCTGTGATTTCCTGCCTTTAGTTTTCTTCTCCATAGCTTCTGCTAATCACAGTGAGTGGAATATTCCCAATTAAACCATTTCAGGGTTACTATTCCTAGTGAAGTCTTCTCAGGGTTAAGAAATATTAAGGAAAGAATAACTATTATTCTTAACCTATTTCTTGTATTCCAAACAGGTGCCTCCCTCTCCTAACTTTTACTGACTACTAGAAGGATAGTAGACTTTTTCCCCATGAGAAAAACCTTGCATTCCAAAGAAGCTTATAACCCTCTCCTTGTTTGATGATAAGTACTAAATGGGAGGATAGTAGACTGTTCCTAGACCTTGCATTCCAAGACAAGTTATATTATTTCAATAAAATAGCTATAATCCTTAAAGTTATTCTCGCCATCTGAATGGTGAGGTAATATTTTATGAAAACCTTTCATTCTTTTCTTTGTTGCTGGGGTAGATTTTCACAAGTAGAATGTAACTCTGAAGACTAACCAATGAGTCAACAGAAAGGGATGATAGGGAGGAGGAGGGGATTGTGTTAGGCCATATAATCTTGCTTGACTGTCAATTCTGGGCAGTTTCTAGATCTTCACTACCTTTGTGAGACTTGGAGTGTGCCCTTTTCTGGAGAAAAGCCAAATTAAACTTTTTTTTTTTTGCTCAGAGAAGTATCTCTATTTTTTAAAGCAATACTTAAATAAAATTTTTTTTATCCCTAAAATTTCTTCTAGGTTCGTCTTTTGCATGAATTCTTTCATGTTTTGTTCAAACATTAAGCCAACTACATTTTCCTTTGGCATCCACATGAATCTCTTTTTCTTTGGTATCACAATTAACTCTCATTACAATGGGACCATCCCTCAGGATGGTTGACTTCTTACAGTTGGTGTAATTGATAATCCTGAGTTGGTAGCCCTCCTGGATTGAGTTTGGGGAGCATGGAGAACATTCATTAGATTATTCTTTGACAAGTTTGTTTCATGCAGCCTTGGTTGTTTGTATTGCTTACTGGGAGATTTATAGTCTAGGGAGGCAAGCAAGAGACTTTAGGCACTTTTTTTTTTAGGTTTTTGCAAGGCAAATGGAGTTAAGTAGCTACACAGCTAGGTAATTATTAAGTGTCTGAGACCAGACTTGAACCCAGATACTCCTGACTCCAAGGCCAGTGCTTTATCCACTATGCCACCTAGCCACCCCCCCAACTTTAGGCACTATTAAGACAGACTTTGAAATGGCAATTACCTTTATTGTCATAGGACAAAGAACAAAAAAACATGGAGATAGACAAGGTGCTAGGAATGCTTTTTGCTGAGATAGAGGTTAGTGTCCAGGCAAAAAACAGGAAATTTCTCTCTCTCTCTCTCTCTCTCTCTCTCTCTCTCGCTCTCGCTCTCGCTCTCGCTCTCGCTCTCGCTCTCGCTCTCACTCTCGCTCTCGCTCTAGTTCTCGCTCTCTAACTCTCTCCTTTCTCTCTCTCTCTCTCTCACTCTCTTCTCTCTGTCCCTCTCCATGCACTCTTTTCTCTATGCCTCCCTTTCCCATTATAGCCACATCAGAGAGATGAAGAATGATAAACATCCTTAGAAGAGGTAGATATCCAGGAAAAGTTGTTACCAAATTCTTTTGAAAGTCCAGAATGAGTTCCACACATTGACTCTTTTTAAAAAATTTATTTATCTATTTATTTAATTACACATTACTAAAATAGTCTTGTTTTAAGAGCAAACATAATCCCCCTTTCCCCCCTCACAAAAATAGAAAAACCTTACTAGAAATAAAGTGAGAGAAAAATAAAAAAATTGTACTTCAGTCTGTGTTAGGATTCCATCAGCTCTGTCTCTGGAATGGATTACATTCTTTATCTCAACTCCATCAGAGAAGTTGCTCCCATTTTTTTCCCCACAGTTGCTATTGCTAATTGTATTCCCCTTATTCCATTCCTCCCCATTTCCATTTATTTTATTCTCTCTCTCACCTTGTCCCTCCTCAAAAGTGTTCCTGGGCAGCAAGTGGAGCAGAGGATGCAGAGGATAGAGCACTGGCTCTTGATTGGAGATAAAGGGATAGTTTATTGCATACTACAATGGCTACTAAAGTAACAAGTAAAGAAGTTAATAAATCAAGCAATAATAAGGGCTAGATATCTTAAGGAAGTCTAGCAAAACTAGGAGAAAATGACGGGTCTTTTTTGTTGAAGGAGAAATAGCTGTATAGTTTTTAATATTAAGAAAATGTTATTTGTGCCAGTCTGATGTTTTCTGAGGCAGCAGGGTCCTAATCAGATGTAAATTCCCTTCTACAGTTCAATGTAATTTTATTCTTAAATGTAAATTTGCCAAGATACAAGCAAGCTCAATTCATCTGACTACCCTTCTTCCAGCTTCCTGCTTCACAAGTCTTCCAAAATGAGTGCTTGACTCCAATCTTGCAGATGGTATAGGTCCCCCTTTTACCTGCTTTTCCCTGACTTTTCTCTGCACAGGGAGTGGGAAAAGCTAGTAAGTTTGGCCTACAGTAGCCTGGAAACAAGACTCATTGGAGCCTGAGTCTGGCCATCCCTTATGGCTGTTTTCCTTTCTCGCTTTCCATCAACCTAGATCATTGTTTTTCAGCCTGTCCTCAAGCAACTTATTGTCTCTCCAGAAAAAATTTAATCTGTGAACTTTGCAGACTTGTAAAATAAAAATTCTGAGCTTTACAACTCCAAGGCTACTCCTGAGTTTTTCACTTCAGAATAACGCTCACTGGGGAAAGAAAACAGATGCAAGCAAAACAAACTCCCTAATCCTGAAGGGAAATCAAGAGGGAGGAAAACATAAGAAAATAACAAGAATAAAAGGGGGTTGGTTGGGTAATGACTGAGCAAATTGCCACAAACAACATAATACAATATTATTGTGTCACAAGAATTAATCCTGGTAAGTATGAACCAATGGTAAGTAAAATGAGAACAACCAGAACAAGTTATACAAGCACAACACCATAAATTAAAAAAAAAAACTTCTTAAAGTCCTCTGATCCCCATAATGACCAAGATTAGACACTACATGATGAATATATTATCTCCCTCCTAATACAGGTAGTAGACCTAAGCTGCAAAAAAAAAGACATCTTTTTGGACAAGGACATTATGTGGATTTGTTTTGCTTAACCGTGCTTACTTGTTACAAGTTTCTCCCTCTTTTCCCCTTCTTCTCCCCTCTTCCCCTTATCCCAGGTGAGTATGATGTAATCAGTAGGGATACAAAAATTAAAAAGTGCTATCAAAAGTTTTACTAGATAGAAAAGAGAAAAAGGAAAAGAAGCACAAGTAAGAAGACAATTTTAAAAGTACTGTTGAATTTATCACATACTTTTTCCTAAAGTAGTATCATTAAATACAGTTCCACAGACAACTTTTTTTCTTCTACAGATATGGAATTGTTCATTTAGAAAAAATAATTCTGAATTTAAAAATATTTAAATTTTTAAATGAAAGAAAAGGTATATTTCTCAAACATCAACAGAATACAGAATTAACAACTTGATATCTGCAACTAAAAAACTAGAAAGGCAATGATTCAAAAACCCCAATAAACATAAAAATAGAAATCCAAAAATCAAAGAAGAAAAAATTAAATTGGAGAAAAATCAAAAAATTGAATTGATTAATAAAACTAAAAGTTCTTTTTTTAAAAAGTAGAACAATTAAAATTGATTCCCCAACAAAATGAAGCCAAATTTTCAAATATAAAAAGGGAAAAGGAAAATTCAAAACAAGGGAAAAATAAAGAAAAAATGAGAAAATATTTTGTTCAGTTAAATGCTAATTGAACTGATAACCTTTTAAAAATTTTATTTACTTATTTTCATCCATAGACACATGCATATTTCCAAGTTAAAAAATTTCCTTCCACCCTTCCTTCTCACCCTCTTCCCTTCAGTGACAAATAGTCAGGTTAGCATTGCACATACATATTTTGATAAACATATTTACAAATTAGTAATTTTTGGCATGAGGAATTAGGATTAAGGGAAAGAGATACATAAGAGATCATTTTTATAAAGTGTTCATCAGATTTGGAATGGTTGTTTTGTGTGTGTATGTGTGTGTGTGTATGTGTGTTTTGTTTTATTTTGTTTTGTTTTGTTTTTCTTCCTCTGGATGGAGATAATACGGTCCATAGCCAGTCAAATACATTTGTCCTAGCTCTCTGGACTGCCAAGAGAAGAGCTGCTTCTATTAAGGTTATTCATCTCATAATGTTGCTGTTTATGTGTTCTCTTGGTTCTCTTCCCTTCTGCTCAGCATCAGGTCCCATAAATCATTCCATGATTCTCTAGAATCTGACCATTTATTATTCCTTATAGAACAACAGTATTCCATAATATTCATTTATCATAACTTGTTTAGCCATTCCCCAAATGATGGGCATCTCCTCAATTTCCAATTCTTTGCCAATAAAAAAAAGAACAGCCATGAATATTTTGGAACATGTAGGACTTTCCCATTTTTTTATAATTTCTTCTGGATATAGACCTAGGGCATGGGAGGACTGATAACCTTAATGATAATAATAATAAATATTTACAAAAGTATAAAATAGGCACTGAAGCCTGAATACAGGGGGAGACAGATTTTTTTAAAACAAAAGAATTAAGAGAATATAAACCAGAATACAAGGTCAGGCAATCTGATTTCTAATGGGAAGAAAGATTAGACACTTTCCAACTTGGGAGGGAAAGCAAAAACACATACAATTCCCTGGAATCAGAAAAGATAGTCCCATTCCTTACTAAATATCTATATTCAATCAACAAACATGGAAACCGTTTATACAAATTGACCAATATGAGGCTAGTTTTCAGAGAAAACATAGGCGTTGCTTGAGATATACAACTGTGAGAAAACTTCTTGCATCAATCTTCAAATCTGACTGACTTCTTGTCAGCATAACCTAGATCCTTAGTTAAGAGTCTCTAAGCAGGGGTGGCTAGGTGGCATAGTGGATAAAGCACCGGCCCTGGAGTCAGGAGTACTGGGTTCAAATCCTGTCTCAGACACTTAATAATTACCTAGCTGTGTGGCCTTGGGCAAGCCACTTAACCCTGTTTGCCTTGCAAAAACCTAAAAAAAAAAAGTTTCTAAACAATAGATAGAAGTGATCCAATTTCCTAGTCACATAGGTCCAGGTATAAACAATGCAATAAGGTTTTCTCTCAGTTCCCATAACTGAATAAAGTTTTTTTTTCACAAAATAAAAATTGGACTAGATTCATAAATAAATAGAAAGGGAACTGAGCTAGATCCAGAATTGAGTCAAAAGATGGAGTCAGTGGAGTTCACTCATTTCTGAAAATTTCCAGAAGGCAAAAAATATGAACGTAAGTCAAGAATAAACTTATCCAGTAAAAATAAGTATCATTCTGGAAGTGAGGAATGGATCTTTCATAAAATAAAGGACTTCTGATCATTTCTGATAAAAATCAGAACTACAGAAATAGTCTGACACAGGAGTGAAGAGCAACATAAAAAGTAAAACATGAATGAACAATGATAAAGAACTATTTACATTCAAATATGGAGAGATGAGCTGGACCCTATCATCTCTCAGAGTGGATCTGTTATGTCTTCATAATGTTAGGAAAAGAAGCTGGGGGAAAGGAAGAGGAATGCATTGAATTGAAAGAGAAAGAAAGGTTAGGAAATATTTCATACTGAGTTTGCACAACTAGGTATCTATACAAAAAAAGAATGGGAGTGGTGATCGACACTTGAACTTCTTATCTAAACTGGTCAAAAGAGAGAAAGAAAATACACACAGTTGGGTACAGAAATATATTTCACTCAGTAATTAAATAGGAAGAAAGGAGAGGAGGAAGGGAAATTAAAGGGAAGGTGGATTAAGGTAGGGACTGAAAAACAAACTAAGAATGTATGGTTATGCCTTCCACATCACAGGGGTTAGGGGCAAGGCATCCCTAGGATTTGGAAAAATCCATATAAAATTTTTATCAGAGAAGAAGTCTGGATTTTTTATTTTTTCTTTTATGGGTATTTACAGTACCTTAATGTAAAATTTGTGTTAAGTATTTGATCATAGGCTCTGTGTGTTATCTATAGCTTCCACAAAACTCATCCCAAATTCCCATTTAATTTCTTATACAAACCTGAAATATATTAATCCCTTTCAAGATGACCAGGAAATAACTGCACAAAAATATTTATAGTTCTTTTGTGATGGCAAAGGATAGGAATCTGAGAGGGTGCCCATAAATTAAGATTCCCTCTTTTAGTATCCATATTATTTGGCATAGTGTCTGACACATAGTAGATGAATGATAATTGTTATTGATTGATTAAATGCATGAACAAGTTGTGGTATGTAAATGTGATAAAATTCTATTATGCTGAACTTTTATCAGTATAATAACAATTCCAGAGATCTAATGATGAAACATACTATAGAGATACTTTTTACTGATCAAGAGGTGAAAGAATCGGAAGGCAAAATGGAATAAATTTTTTAGGACACAATGTGAAATCTTGCTTTGATTGATTATACATGTTTGTAATGAGTTTTGGTTTTCCTGTGTTCTCAATGTGGTGGGAGGATGACAAAGCAGATCCTGACTAATTAAAACAAAACATTTTTAAAAAAGAAAAGAACAAAAGGATGCTTGGGAACTCCAATCAACCACAGTGCTGAAGGACTCAGGATGAAACATGATGCCAACTCCTAACAGAGAGGAGATACCTTAGGAGCATAGATTGAAACATTTTTTAGACATGACCAATGAGAAATTTTGTTTTATTGACCTATACGTTATTGTAGCAGGGGTTTTGCTTTTTTTTTTTTTTGCTTTCTTAAGTAGGGGGAGTAAAAGAGGAAGTGGGAGAGAAAAAAAGAATGATCTTTATTTGAAAATAAAATTTAATTGGAAAGATTAACTCAACACATATTAAGTATCTACCTTAAGGATCTACCAATCAATTGGTTTTTTCTTTTTTTTTTTAGGTTTGTTTTTTTTTTTTTTTTGCAAGGCAAATGGAGTTAAGTGGCTTGCCCAAGGCCACACAGCTAGGTAATTTAAGTGTCTGAGGCCAGAATTAAACTCAGGTATTCCTGACTTCAGGGCTGGTGCTCTATCCACTGCTTCACCTAGCCACCCCCAATCAATTGTTTTAAATGTAAGTACCCCTAGGAAGGATAAGAGGAATCATCACATCATAAAGAATCTCAGAATCTTTGAGTTAGAAAGGATCACAAATATCTCAGAATTCAACTAGTATCTGAAAAGGATACTCTACAATATCCCAACAAGTAGTTATCTAGGATGTGTCTACCTCCAGTGCTCAAACTCAGACGTATTAAAGATCTTAGTCCTCCCATTGCAGCTAGGACCATTTCTAATCATCCTAATCCATATCTGGTCACTGGACCCAGATGGTTCAGGAGGAGAAGGTGAGGCTGGTGACTTTGCACAGCACCCACTCGCTTAAATCCAATTCATTTGCATGTCAAAGCATCATTTCCCTGATGTCATGGTCCTCTTCAAAACGAAGGACCAACTCCTTTCAATGACAAGAAGCCTATCCCCTAAAGCAGATAAGTGGTACAGTAGACAATTATTAGGAGTGAGTCAGTAAAACCCAGAGTTCAAATCCTACCTCAGACACTTGCTATAATGTAGCATTAACTAGCTGGACAATTTGCTTAATATATGTCTGCTTCAGTTTCCTCAACTATAAAAATGGGGTTAAAAACTGTTCTGTAATGCACTGTGTGTTATATAGTGTAGAGTAGGTGCTTGCTCCATGCATTTCTTCATTCCTAAGACAGTGCATTCCATTTTTGTCCAGATATGGGGCCATGCCAATACTCTATTAGTTCAAGTTTCAGGTTTAGGGAAAAATGAGGTATTCCCAAAGTCACTGAACAGTTAGCAAGAAGGTCCACATTGTCCTAGCACAATGAAGATGAGGAGCAAGGATTCAATTGCTTATCTGGATATTTCCCACCTCATCCCCATTGTCATATGGAAATATGACAATTTTCTCTTCATAATATCTATGGGAGTGGGTGTTATTATTTCCATTTTGCACATGAGGAAACTGAAGTTAAATGATTGCATTTCATAATTAATTATTATCTCATTCCTCAGGACAATCCTAGGAGGTATATATATTTTGTGCTCAGGCATTTTTCAGTCCTATCTAACCCTTCTATTGTGTTTTGGTAAAAATGCTGGAGTGGTTTGCCCTTTCCTTCAGCTCATTTTATAAAGAAGGAACTAAGGCAAACAGGGTTAAGTGTTGAGCCTGGGGTCACACAGATAGTAAGGGTCTGAAGCCAGATTTGAAATATTATTTTTATCCCAACTTTAGAAATGTGGAAACTGAGATAGAGGTCAAGTGACTTGCCCAGGGTTGCGCAGCTGGTATCTACAGTAGGATTTTGAACTCAGCTCTTAACTTCCTGACTTCAGTTCCAATGGATTTCATTTCCACTGTAACACCTAGCACCTTGATAAATTTAATCAGATTGAATGATTCTTTAATCATAGTTTGAATTAAGGAAAAGAAGAGGCATGAAAGACTTGTTTTGGAGTATGAAATACTTCAGATTCTAGGTAAGGATTAGATATGAGGAATTATTTAATTTGAAAATGTTTAATATTTTACAATCACTGTGCTAAGGGTTGAAGATAGAGGACTGAGCAATCAGAGCAGTAGTATGATCTTCAAGACTTCAAGTATAGCATTCAATCCACTATACTGTGCTACCAAAATCTGTATCTATATTAGGTTATAATAATAATACTTATTATTATATTTTCACAATCTTCATAAAAATGCCCTACAATAATCCATAGTATCTTCTTAGAAAATATTCAAGCAAGAGTCTTACTATCAGACCTCAGTTGTTTTTTTATTTATTTTTTATTCTCATTTTGTACAAATGTTTTTCTACATTAATAAAATATTCTTGTTTACAAGTAAACAAAATACCCCTTCCTCCATGAATATAGATTGACTTGCTTGGGCAAAAAAAGTAAAGGGGAGAGAAAAAAAAATAGTAATAATTGTAGGTATGGCCAGGTGGCGCAATGGACGAAGCACCAGCCCTGGAGCCATGAGCACCCAAGTCCATATCCAGCCTTGTAAACCCAACAATCACCCAGCCATGTGACATGCAAGCCACCCGATCTCCACTGCCCTGCAAAAACCAAAAAGAAGAAAAAAAAAAGACCCAAAATAAAATAAAATAGTAATAATAGTAGGGGTGGCTGGGTGGCAGAAAGAGCATTGGCCCTTGAGCCAGGAGCACCTGGGTCCAAATCCGGCCCCAGACACCCAAAGATCATCCTGCTATGTGGCCCCAGGCAGGCCACCCAGCCCCACTTGCCCTGCACCCTCCCCCAAATAATAACAAAAAATGTGATTCAGTCTTTGTTCCAACACTATCAACTCTGTCACTGGTGGATCACATTCTTTATGATAAGACCATCACAAAAGTTACTTCCATATTTTTCCAACGTTGCCATTGCTGATTGCAACTCCCTCCTTTCTTATTTCTCCACTACCATGTACTATAGTTTCTCTCTCCTTTCACTCTGACTCTGCTATAGGGTGGCTGAGTGGCGCAGCAGACAGATCTCTGGCCCTGAGCCCCCATACCACCCCTTAGGCCCAGAATCCACCTGGCCCTATGGTCCAGGGCAGGCCATCCAATCCCAGCCCCTTGCAAGAAGTAAAAAAGAAAATGTGTTATATCTGACTACTCTCCCCCCATGGTCCATCCTCTCCTCCTTTATTTACATCCCCCCCTTCCCCCTGCTCCCCCCTCCTTCTTACTCCAGATGTCTATACCCCATTGAGTATATTTGCTGTTTCCTCTCCTAGCCATCTCTGATGAGAGCAAAGGTTCCCTCATTCCCCCTTGCCTCCCCCTTCCATATCATTGCAATAGCTCATTGTAATAAAAAAAATCTTATTATGTGAAATATCTTTGACTATTCCCTCTCTCCTTTTTCTTTCTCCCATTCCATTTCCCTATTTTTCTATTGACTGCATTTTTTACACCATATTTTATCTTCGAATTCAGCTTTCTCCTGTGCTTCAGCTATAAAAGCTCCCTCGACCTGCTCTATTAACTGAGAAGGTTCATATGAGTATTATCAGTGTCATTTTTCTATGCAGGAATACATGCAATTCATCCTCATTAAGTCCCTCATATTTCCCCCTCTCCTCCAATCGCCATGCTTCACCTGAGTCCTGTATCTGAAGATCAAACCTTCTGTTCAGCTCTGGCCATTCCAAAAAGGAACATTTGAAATTCCCCTGGTTCATTGAAAGTCCATCTTTTTCCCTGGAAGAGGACATTCAGCCTTGCTGGCTAGTTCATTCGTGGCTGCGTTCTAAGCTCTTTTGACTTCTGGTATATTGTATTCCAAGTCCTACGAGCTTCCAATGTAGTTGCTGCTAAGTCCTGTGTGATCCTGACTGCAGCTCCACGATATTTGAACTGTGTTCTTCTGGCTGCTTATAATATTTTCTCTTTGACTTGGGAGTTCTGGAACTTGGCTATAATATTCCTAGGGGTTAGTTTTTTGAGATCTCTTTCTCGGGCGGATCAGTGGATTCTCTCCATTTCTCTTTTGCCCTCTGCTTCTAGGATATCGGGACAATTTTCCTGTAGTAATTCTTTGAAAATGATGTCAAGGCTCTTTTCCTGGTCATGACTTTCAGGTATTCCAATAATTTTTAAATTATCTTTCCTCAATCTGTTTTCCATATCAGTTGTTTTTTCAATAAGATGTTTCACGTTTTCTTCTAATTTTTCATTCTTTTGGTTTTGAAGTATTGTGTCCCAATTTCTTGTAAAATCAGCAACCTCCTTCAGTTCTATTCTTTATCTGAAGGTTTTGTTTTCCTCAAAGAGCTTTCTTATCTCTTTTTCCATCTGGCCAGTTCTGGTTTTTTAAAGCATTCTTCTCCTCAATAACTTTTTTGAACTGTTTTATCCATTTGACCTAAGCTGGTTTTTAACATGCTATTTTTGGGGTGGCTAGGTGGCATAGTGGATAAAGCACTGGCCTTGGAGTCAGGAGTACCTGGGTTCAAATCCCATCTCAGATACTTAATAATTACCTAGCTGTGTGGCCTTGGGCAAGCCACTTAACCCTGTTTGCCTTGCAAAAACCTAAAAAAATAAAAAATAAATAAAAACATGCTATTTTCTTCAGCATTTTTTGGATCTCCTTGACTAAGCTGCTGACTTCATTTTCATGTTTTTCCTGTATCTCTCTCATTTCTTTTCCCAATTTTCTTCTATCTCCCTCACTTGATTTTCAAAGTCTTTTTTGAGCTCTGTCATAGCCTAAGTCCAATTTCTGTTTTTCTTGGAGTTTTTAGATGCAGGAGCTTGTACTTCCTCATCTTCAGATTGAGTGTTTTGATCCTTCTTGGGATCACAGGCAAAGTATTTCTTGATGGTGTTCCTCTCTTTTCTCTTTTTACTCATTTCCCCAGCCTGTGCCTGGTTTTGGGGTGCTTCCTGAGCTTTTGAGTATTAGTGGGACACCTCCACAAGGATCTCCCATGTGTGAGGTTCTGTCTTCCCTCCTGGTGTGTGAATGACCACAAGCGCACTCCTCTGCCACGGGGCTGAGGTGGGGGGGGGGTCCTGCTGTTCTATGGTGGGCCTAGACTGTGATCAGGATCTGAATGTGGTCAGAGCCTGAGTGTCCTGTTCCAGGGGCAATGAACAGAGCTCTGCAGTCTCTCTCTTCACTCCCCTCCCTAGGCTCAGCACTCATGCCCTGGGGGCTCCTGCTAACTGCTTCCTGTTCCTGGATCTGGGATGCCACTGCCATGCTGTTCACTGTGTGCCCTGAGGGCTGGATTTCATGTGCTCACTCTGGCAGAGGTACCCCCACTGATCTTCCAAATTGTGCCCTGTGCTCCCTGGGGTTTAGGTCAGGCAACTGCCCTCTGCTATGAGCCACAGCTCCCAGCACCCTGGGGCTGCCTCCAGGAGGCTGACGTTCCTTCACTCTGGGTGGGCCACCCCTCCAACCCCAGGGAGTGGAGCCTTTCCACATTTTTGCAGGTTACCTTAGGTTGGAGAACTGCTTCAATATTCCTCTGTGGGTTCTGTCTCTTGAAAATGTAGTTAGAGTCCTTAGTTTATAAGTTTTAAAAGAGAGCACCTAAGACACAATCCTCACTTGTCTCCATCTCACCTCTGCCCCTTCTTTCCTTTTTTTTTGCAAGGTAATGGGGTTAAGTGACTTGCCCAAAGTCACAGAGATAGGTAATTTTTAAGTGTTTGAGGTAAAATTTGAACTCAGGTCCTCTTGACTCTAAGACTGGTGCCACCTAGGTGCACCAATAATATTCTTTCTTAATATTTCCTCTTCATCAAGAGAGCAAGCAAAAGAAATACAAAGAAAGAAATACTCAGTGAAGTGAAGCTTATTTGGGTTATTTTGGCAAGGCAATGGGGTTAAGTGACTTGCCCAAGGTCACACAGATAGGTAATTAGTAAGTATCTGAGACTGAATTTGAACGCAGATCCTCCTGACTCAGGGCCGATGCTCTATCTACTGCACCACCTAGCTGCCCCTGAAGCTTATTTGGGATAGGATTATTAAAGAAGTGCCAGATCAGGCTATGCAAGAAACAATACAGGTTCAGTTTTAAGGGATGATAATTTCCTAAGGTTGTTTGTGTGTGTGTGTGTGTGTGTGTGTGTGTGTGTGTGTGTGTGTGTGTGTGTATTTTAAATGGCTCATAATAATAAAACTTAACCTATAGTGATTGAATAGTTTTTATTAACATCCCTGCAGGGATGGGTAATCCCCACAGTGTAAAAAAGCCCTGAATTGTGACAATGTCTAGTCTTATATAGAGTTGAAAAGCTTTCTCCTCCCCTCCCAGCCAGCCACTGGATTGAATCATCAGTGGTACAATCTAATTGATATACCCATCCAATACCACTCCTTAATATGTTCCCCTCCCTGTACATATGATGTATGTCATACTGATGAGCCTCAATCTTCATAGAGGATGTGTGAGTTACTATGCATGAACCTAATTATATACTTGTGAGTTTTGCTCATTATCAAGGAAGGAAGAATAAATATTCAAAAAGTTGATAACTGAAAGAGGCACTAGAAAGGAAATATTGGAGCCACTGTCTGTTCAGCTGCTTCTGTGTTTTTCTCTATCTGTGTTTGTGTTTCTTTTTTTTTTTGAATTTTTTTTTACTTTATTTTTTCTTTCTTTTATTTTTTTATTCTCATTTTATACAAAGTTTTTTATACATTAATAAAATATTCTTGTTTAAGAGTAAACAAAATATCCCCTCACCCTCATGAATATAGACTTGCTTGAGTAATAAAGTAAAGGGCAGAGAAAAAAATTAAAATAAAAAAAATAATAGTAATAATTGTGGGTATGGCCAGGTGGCACAATGGATGAAGCACCAGCCCTGGAGCCACGAGCACCCGAGCCCACATCCAGCCCCGTAGACCCAACAATCACCCAGCTGTGTGACATCCAAGCCACCTGATCCCCACTGCCCTGCAAAAACCAAAAAGAAGGAAAAAAAAGACCCAAAATAAAATAAAATAGTAATAATAGTAGGGGTGGCTGGATAGCGGACAGAGCATTGGCCCTTGAGCCAGGAGCACCCGGGTCCAAATCGGGCCTCAGACACTTAAAGATCACCCTGCCATGTGGCCCCAGGCAGGCCACCCAACCCCATTTGCCCTGCACCCTCCCCCAAATAATAATAATAAAAAATGTGCTTCAGTCTTTGTTCCAAAACCAAGAACTCTGTCATGGGTGGATCATATTCTTTATGATTAGCCCATCACAAAAGTTACTTCCATATTTTTCCAACATTGCCATTGCTGATTGCAACTCCCGCCTTTCTTATTTCTCCACTACCATGTACTATATTTTCTCTCTCCTTTCACTCTGACTCTGCTGTAGGGTACCTGAGTGGCCCAGCAGACAGATCCCCAGCCCTGGGGCCAAGAGGCCCTGAGGCCCCATACCATCCCTTAGGCCCAGCATCCTCCTGGCCCTATGGTCCCGGATAGGCCATCCAATCCCAGCCCCTTGCAAGAAGTAAAAAAAGAAAATGTGTTATATCTGACCACTCTCCCCCCATGGTCCATCCTCTCCTCCTTTATTCACATCCCCACACCTTCCCCCTGCTCCCCCCTCCTTCTTACTCCAGATGTCTATACCCCATTGAGTATATATGCTGTTTCCTCTCCTAGCCACCTCTGATGAGAGCAAAGGTTACCTCATTCCCCCTTGCCTCCCCCCTTCCATATCATTGCAATAGCTCATTGTAATAAAAAAAAAATCTTATCTGAAATATCTTGGCCTATTCCCTCTCTCCTTTTTCTTTCTCCCATTACATTTCCCTTTTTTCCATTGACTTCATTTTTATACCATATTTTATCTTCAAATTCAGCTTTCTCCTGTACTTCAACTATAAAAGCTCCCTCTACCTGCTCTGTTAACTGAAAAGGTTCATATGAGTATTATCAGTGTCATTTTTCTATGCAGGAATACATGCAGTTCATCATCATTAAGTCCCTCATATTTTCCCTTTCTCCTCCAATCTCCATGCTTCACCTGAGTCCTGTATCTGAAGATCAAACCTTCTGTTCAGCTCTGGCCATTCCAAAAGGAACATTTGAAATTCCCCTGGTTCATTGAAAGTCCATCTTTTTCCCTGGAAGAGCACATTCATCCTTGCTAGGTAGTTCATTGTTGGCTGCATTCTAAGCTCTTTTGCCTTCCGGTATATTATATTCCAAGTCCTACGAGCTTCCAATGTAGCTGCTGCTAAGTCCACGATATTTGAACTGTGTCCTTCTGGCTGCTTATAATATTTTCTCTTTGACTTGGGAGTTCTGGAACCTGGCTATAATATTCCTAGGGGTTGGTTTTTTGGGATCTCTTTCTCAGGCGGATTGGTGGATTCTCTCCATTTCTATTTTGCCCTCTGCTTCTAGAATATCAGGGCAATTTTCCTGTAGTAATTCTTTGAAAATGATGTCAAGGCTCTTTTCCTGATCATGACTTTCAGGTATTCCAATAATTTTTAAATTATCTTTCCTAAGTTTGTTTTCCATATCAGTTAGTTTTTCAATGAGATATTTCACATTTTCTTCTAATTTTTCTTTATTTTGATTTTGAAGTATTGATTTCTGATTTCTGGTAAATTCATCAATCTCCCTGAATTCTATTCTTTGTCTGAAGGATTTGTTCTCCTCAGAGAGTTTTCTTATCTCTTTTTTCATTTGGCCAATTTTGCTTTTTAAAGCATTCTTCTCCTCAATAACTTTTTGAACTGTTTTATCCATTTGACCTAAGCTGGTTTTTAGCATGCTATTTTCTTCAGCATTTTTTTGGATTTCCTTGACTAAGCTGCTGACTTCATTTTCATGTTTTCCTCCATCTCTCTCATTTCTTTTCCCAGTTTTTCTTGTAACTCCCTCATTTGATTTTCAAAGTCTTTTTTGAGCTCTGTCATAGCCTGAGCCCAATTTCTGTTTTTCTTGGAGTCTTTAGATGTAGGAGCTTGTGCTTCCTCATCTTCAGACTGAGTATTTTGATCCTTCTTGGGCTCATATGCAAAATATTTCTCAGTGGTCTTCCTCTTGTTTCTCAGCTTGCTCATTTTCCCAGCCTGAGCCTGGTTTTGGGGTGCTTCCTGAGCTTTTGGGACACTCCCACAAGGGTCTTAGTGTGTGAGGCTCTGTCTTCTCTCTTGGTCTGTGAATGACCATATGCACCCCCCTCTGCCACGGGGCTGAGGTGGGGTGGCCCTGCTGTTCTATGGGGGGGCCTAGACTGCGATCAGGATCTGAATGTGGTTAGAACCCCAGAGTCCTGTTCCAGGGGCAGAGGACAGAGCTCTGCAATCTCTCTTCACTCTCCTCCCTCAGCTCAATGGGCTCATGCCCTGGAGCCTCCTGCTTACCGGCTCTGCCTGCCTCTTTTTTCTGGATCTGGGCTGTGCTGGCCAAGCTGCTTGCTGTGTGCCCTGAGGGCTGCGCTCCACGTGCTCGCTTTGGCAGAGGTACCCCGCTGTTCCCTCACTTTGTGCCCAGTGCTCCCCGGGGTGCAGCTCAGGAGACTCCCCTGCTGCTGTGAGCCAAGGCTCCCAGCACCCTAGGGCTGCCTATGGGAGGCTGAAGTTCTTTTGCTCTGGCCGGCCACCCCTCTGGCAGGCCGCCCCTCCGACCCTGGGGAGCAGAGACTTTCTGCTCTTTTCCTGGTTACCTTGAGTAGGAGAACTGCCTCTCTGGGTCCCTTTGTGGGTTCTGTCTTTTGAAAGTATAGTTGGAGTCCTTAGTTTCAAGTTTTATCAGAGAGCTGTGTTTGTGTTTCTTTCAGCGTCTGTGTGTCTTCAATTGTGTGTTTGGAGCTTAGGAGAAAAAAATCTTGTCAGTGTGCGTGATAAAAATACACTGAACAAAATCTTCAGGGATTGGTATGAACAAAAGAAAGTTTTTATTTGCTTTTCTCCAGAGAAGGGTACACTCCAAGTCTCACAAAGGTAGTGAAGATCAAAGAGCTGTCCCAAATTGACAGTCAAGCAAGATTATATGGCCCCCTCCCTAGCCCCTTCTCCTCCAACCCAATTTTCAGAGTTAGAGTCTTCAGGCAAAAAAAATCTACCCAGTAATAATGAGAAGAATAGAATAGTTTCATTTATGTAAATGAAATAATGTCTGAGTATACAAGATCTTCTAAGAATAGTCTCCTATCCTAGTCAGTACTTATCACCAAACAAAAGGAGGCTTATGAGCTTCTTTCGAATGCAAGGTTTTTCCTTGGGAATAGTCTACTGTTCTCCCATTAATAAAAATAGTTTTATTATAAGATAGGTGACTTAGAATGCAAGGTCTTTCTAGGAGTAGTCTAAGAATTGTAATTTGTTCTTGTCTTAATGTTTCTTAACCCTGAGGACTTCACTAGGCATATTAACCCTAAGAAGGTTTTATTGAGAATATTCCACTCATCAGCAAATCTGTTACTCTATATTTTATTAGATTCTTCTTTTCTCTTGCATTCCTAAATTATGGCTACATTCTAGGAATGTAGAAGTAAGTAAGTAGAAGTAAGGGATTTTTTTCCTTTTCAAACCATATAATGTTTTTACATTATAAACTAATTAGAAACTGAATTTAAGTCTAAAATATAAATTGTCTACTGTGTATATATCTAAATTGTGGTTTTGGTGTTTTTATAATAATACAAAATATTTTTTATTGAAAATTTTGAGTAAACATTCTTTAGAATTTATTTTAAGGAAATTAAGAGTCCCCCCGCCATGACAAATTAATTATTTTACAGCTAGAGAAGAAGTTCATTTCACTGACTATAAAGGGGCAAGGGGGCATGGTCAGTCTCAGTGAAGTTTCAAAGGAAAGAAGAAAAATATTTAGATCTGGTACTTACAAACTGCTTGCTTATTATTATCAGAGAAACCAGGTATAGATCAATATCTTACACCATATAACAAGCTAAGATCAAAATGGGTATATGATATAAACATAAAGGTAATACCATAAGTAAATTAGGAAAGCAAGGAATAGTTTATCTGTCAGATCTATGATGAAGGGAGGAATGAATTACCAGAAATATAGAGCATTACTTGATATAAAATGAACTAATTTTGATTATATTAAATTTTAAAACCTTTGCACAAACAAAACCAATGCAACCAAGATTAGAAGGAAAGCAGAAAGCTGGGAAATCTTTATAGCAGCTATCTCTGATAAAGTCATTATTTCTCAAATATTTAGAGAACTAAGTCAAATTTATAAGACTGCATACAAATCATTCCCCAACTGATGGATGGTCAAAAGATATAAGCAGGCAGTTTTCAATTAAAGAAATCAAAACTATCTATAGTCATATAAAAATGCTCTAAATAACTATTGATTAGAAACATGAAAATAAAAACAACCCTGAGGTACCACTTCACACCTATCAGACTGGCTAAAAATGAGAGAAAAAGAAAATAAGAAATGTTGGATGGGGTGTCAGAAAATCAAGACATTAATACATTTTTGGAGTTGTGAACTAATCCATTATTCTGGAGAGCAATGGGCTATAAAGCTACATACTCTTTGAGCCAGCAATACCACTATAGTGTGTATAGTCTGTATCCCAAATTGATCTTTTTAAAGTGTGTGGGTAGGACCAATCTGTATAAAAATATTCATATAACTTTTTTTTGTAGTGACAAAGGATTGGAAATTTGGGGATTCCTATAAATTGGGAAATTATTGAACAAGTTGTAATATGTGATTGTAATGGAATTTTATTTATTGTGCCATAAGAAATAAAGAGCAGGCTGATTTCAGAAAAACCAAGAAAGAATTTTATATGGAACTGATGCAAAATGAAATGAGAAGAACCAGGAGAACATTATACACACTAAGAGCAATGCTAAATAATGATCAACTGTCAATGACTTGGCTAATCTCAGTAATACAAGAATTCTAGATAGTTTCAATGGACTCATGATGAAAAATACTATATGCCTCTATAGGAAAGACTGATGGAGTCTGAAAGCAGTTTGAAGCATATTATTATTCACTTTTTGTATTTTTCTGTGTATATGTGGTTCCCCCCTTTGCATCTGTGACTTCCCTTAAAACATAACTAATATGGTAATATGTGTTGCATGATTGAACATGTATAATCTATTTAAAATTGCTTACTGTCTCAAGGAATGGGGAGGTAAGGGAGAGAGAAAGGAAGGACAGAATTCAAAAATTTTGGAAAATGAATGTTAATATTTATCTCAAAAGAGAAAAATAAAATATTGAATAAAAGAAAATTTTGGTTACACAAGGAAAGAACCAAAATGTAAATGAGTTTCATTAGAACATCAAATTGGATACTTGGAGAGCCTCATGGATTGATTAGTCAAGTACTGAAATAACTTTTAAATTAGTGTATATCTTGAAATTAGAAATTTTGCTATATATTATATGAGTCTCTTACTCATTTTTGTAATAGATTATGATGGATTTGAACTTTAATAATTGTCTTGCTTCTTCAAGAAAATTATTTAAGGGACCAGGAGGAATGAGACTGAACCCTCCTGAAGACTCCCAAAATATAACTTGAGGAAAATTCTACCTCTTATTTGAGGGATGAGACTCATAAAGACTGGAAAAATTATTGTGAAAAAAATTGGTTGATTTTTATGAGGGAAAATATAAAAAGAAAAGACCTTGTAGATTCTCCTTGTTTAAATTTACAAAGACTTGTTTGAAACTGTTTGGACAAGGTTGTAATATCTGATTAGTCCTGGAAAAGAATTTGTTAGGATTGTAAAATTTCTAAACAATGAATTGGTTTCTTGATAATTTACATACTTTTTATAATATAGAAGTATTTTCTTATGATTGATTCATTTAAAATATCAATATAAGTTTAAACAAGAAGAAAAAGAAAAAAGCAAACAAGTAACGGTTGTCAAGTGAAATCTTTTGTATGAATATGTCTTGGTAAACTTTTATTGCTTATTGCAATGCTAAGAGAATAATAATAACCAACCCTAAGCTGTGATTGGTGAAACTTGCTATTAAAATCTCTTGAGACCATAATCGTTAATGTTCTGAGTTTCCATTTCAAGTATAGGAACATGATGGATTATTAAGTCAGTAATCCACAATTCGAGGAAAATGTCTTAAGTTGCTCTGAGGGAATGAAGTGAGATCCTGAATGATTGTAGATATGGATATATGCTTCTGGGAAAAGTGAATGAATGACCTTGAGACAGTCAAAGGTAAGAACCTCTTCACTCAGTATGTTGCTTTCTTGTGAAAAAAAGTTCCTGCCAGATTAATCCTGAGTCTAACATGATGGAATTTTTGCTGCATGGTTGGTTGATCCAAAAACTTGACTTACCAGAAATAAAACAGAGCTAAGGACACTTTGTCATGATATACATGTATTGAGTTAAAATTATATTTTATCTTTTGTAATTGTCTCTTTCTCTTATTTGGTTAAGAATTATCTTCTAACGTTAGCTTCAGCAATTAGAGAAGAAAAAGAAATTGAAGGAATTAGAATTGGAAAGGAAGAGACAAAACTCTCACTCTTTGCAGATGACATGATGGTCTACCTAGAGAATCCCAAGAAATCATCCAAAAAACTACTGGAAACAATTAGCAATTTTATCAAAGTTGGAGGTTATAAAATAAACCCTCATAAATCCTCAACTTTTCTATATATTTCTATCAAGATACAGCAGGAAGAGCTAGAAAAAGAAATCCCATTCAAAGTAACCTCAGACAATATAAAATACTTGGGAGTCTATTTGCCAAGACAGGCTCAGAAACTTTTTGAAAACAATTATAAAACACTTCTCATACAAATTAAATCAGATTTAAATAACTGGGCAATTATCAATTGCTCATGGATAGGTAGAGCTAATATAATAAAAATGACAATTCTACCAAAACTAAACTACCTGTTAATGCTCTACCAATCAAAATACCAAAAAATTACTTTAATGAGTTAGAAAAAATTGTAAGTAAATTCATATGGAGAAATAAAAAGTCAAGAATTTCCAAGAACTTAATGAATAAAAGTACAAAAGAAGGGGGCTTAGCCCTAACTGATCTAAAATTATATTATAAAGCATCAGTCATCAAAACTGTTTGGTACTGGCTAAATAACAGAGTGATAGACCAGTGGAATAGACTAGGTACAAAAGCAGGAGACGATTATAATAATCTGCTGTTTGATAAACCCAAAGAGTCCAACTACTGGTATAAAAACTCTCTCTTTGATAAAAACTGCTGGGAAGATTGGAAGCTAGTATGGAAAAAACTTAGATTAGACCAACACCTAACACCCTTTACCAAGATAAGATCCAAATGGTTACAGGATTTAGACATAAAAAACAATACAATAAGCAAATTAGAAGATCAAGGACTGGTTTGCCTGTCAGATCTATGGAAAGGGGAGCAGTTTATGACTAAGGAAGCATTGGAGAACATCACCAAAAACCAACTAGATGATTTCAATTACATTAAATTAAAAAGCTTTTACACAGATAAAACCACTGTAACTAAGATCAAAAGAAATGTAGTAAATTGGGAAACAATCTTTACAACTAATGATTCTGACAAAGGACTCATTTCTAAAATATACAGAGAACTGAGTCATATTTTTAAAACAAAAAGCCATTCCCCAATTGGCAAATGGTCAAAGGATATGCTAAAGCAATTTACAGATGAGGAAATCAAAGCAATCCATAGCCATATAAAAATTGCTCTAAATCATTAATTATTAGAGAAATGCAAATTAAAGCTTCTCTGAGGCACCACCTCACACCTCTCAGACTGGCCAATATGACCAGAAAGGATAATGATCATTGTTGGAAGGGTTGTGGGAATCTGGGACACTATTACACTGTTGGTGGAGCTGTGAACTCATCCAACCTTTCTGAAGAGAAATTTGGAACTACGCCCAAAGGGCAACAAAAATGAGCATACCCTTTGACCCAGCAATAGCACTACTGGGTCTATACCCTGAAGAGATGATGAAAAATGGTAAAAACATCACTTGTACAAAAATATTCATAGCAGCCCTGTTTGTGGTGGCAAAGAATTGGAAATCAAGTAAATGTCCTTCAACTGGGGAATGGTTTAGCAAACTGTGTTATATGTATGTCATGGAACACTATTGTTCTATTAGAAACCAGGAGGGATGGGATTTCAGGGAAGCCTGGAGGGATTTCCATGAGTTGATGCTGAGTGAGATGAGCAGAACCAGAAAAACATTGTACACCCTAACAACAACATGGGGGTGATGTTCAACCTTGAAGGACTCACTCATTCCATCAGTGCAATAATCTGGGACAATTTTGGATTGTCTGCAAAGGAGAGTGCCATCTGTATCCAGATAAAGTGGAATTTGAACAAAGTTCAAGGACTATTCCCTTTAATTTAGAAAAAAAAACATATCTTATTGTTGGATCTTGCTTTTTCTTAGACTTTTTGTCTCTTCCTTAAGGATATGATTTCTCTCTCATCACACTCAATTTGGATCAATGTACAACATGGAAATAAAGTAAAGACTGACAGATAGGGGTGGCTAGGTGGCGCACCGGCCTTGGAGTCAGGAGTACCTGGGTTCAAATCCAACCTCAGACACTTAATAATTACCTAGCCATGTGGCCTTGGGCAAGCCACTTAATCCCATTGCCTTGAAAAATCTAAAAAAAAAAAGACTGACAGATTGCTTTCAGTGGGGGTGGGGTGGGGGGAGGGAAGTAAGATGGGGGAAAATTGTAAAACTCAAATATCTTTAATAAAAATAAATTTAAAAAAGAATATATCTTCAGTTTATACAAAAGTGATAGCTCCTTCTGTGTTGATAGTTTTCTTTTTTAATTTTTTTCTTTTGTTTGTGTATTTTTTACTAATCATTTTTTAATTTAATTTTTATTTATTCTCATTTTGTACAAATAATGTTTTTATACATTAATAAAATATTCTTGTTTAAGAGTAAACAAAATACCCCCTCCCCCCCCAAAAATAGACTCACTTCAGTGATAAAGTAAAGGGGAGAGAAAAAAATCAAAATTTAAATTTAAAAAATAATAGTAATAATTGTAGATATGGCCAGGTGGCACAGTGGATAGAGCACCAGCCCTGGAGCCAGGAGCACCCGAGCCCATATCTGGCCCCATACACCCAACAATCACCCAGCTGTGTGACATGAAGCTACCCCAAGCCCACTGCCCTGCAAAAAAACAAAAAAAAAAGACCCAAAATAAAATAAAATAGTAATAATAATAGGAGTGACTGGGTGGTGGACAGAGCACTGGCCCTTGAGCCAAGAGCACCTGGGTCCAAATCCAGCCTCAAATACCCAACAAGCACCCTGCTATGCAGCCCCAGGCAGGCCACCCAGCCCCATTTGCCCTGCACCCCCTCCCAAATAATAATAATAAAAAATGTGCTTCAGTCTGTGTTCCAACACAACCAACTCTGTCGCAGGTGGATCACATTCTCCATGATAAGTCCATCACAAAAGTTACTTCCATACCTTTCCACCATTGCGGTTGCTGATCACAACTCCCTCCTTTCGTATTTCTCCACTATCATGTACTATATTTTCAGTCTCCTTTCACTCTGACTCTGCTGTAAGGTAGCTTAGTGGTGCAGCAGACAGATCCCTGGCCCTGTGGCCAAGAGGCCAAAAGAAAATATGTTATATCTGACCACTCTCCCCCCATGGTCCATCCTCTCCTCCATCACTCATATCCCCATCCCTTCCCCCATTCTCTCCCTCTTTCCTTTTTTTTTCATTTTTAGGTTTTTGCAATGCAAATGGGGTTAAGTGGCTTGCCCAAGGCCACACAGCTAGGTAATTATTAAGTGTCTAAGACCAGATTTGAACCCAGGTACTCCTGATTCCAGGGCCAGTGCTTTATCCACTGCCCCACCTAGCTGCACCTCCTTCTCTCCTTCTTACTCCAGATATCTATACCCCATTGAGTATATATATGCTGTTTCCTCCTAGCCACCTCTGATGAGAGCGAAGATTCCCTCATTCCCCCTTGCCTTCCCCCCTCGATATCATTGCAATAGCTCATTCATTGTAATAAAGAAAAATCTTATTATATGAAATATCTTGGCCTATTCCCCCCTCTCCTTCTTCTCTCTCCCACTACATCTCCATTTTTTTCTATTGGCTCCATTTTTACACCATATTTTATCTTCAAATTCAGCTTTCTCCTGTGCTCCATCTATAAAATCTCCTTCTACCTGCTCTGTTAATTGAGAAGGTTCATATGAATATTATCAGTGTCATTTTTCTGTACAGGAATACATACAGTTCATCATCATTAAGTTCTTCATATTTTCCTCTTCTCCAGTCTCTATGCTTCACCTGAGTCCTGTATTTGAAGATCAAACCTTCTGTTCAGCTCTGGCCACTCCAACAGGAATACCTGAAATTCCCCTGGTTCATTGAAAGTCCATCTTTTTCCCTGGAAGAGGACATTCAGCTCCACTGGGTAGTTGATTCTTGGTTGCATTCCATGCTCTTTTGCCTTCCAGTATATTATATTCCAAGCCCTACGAGCTTTTAATGTAGTTGCTGCTAAGTCCTATAAGATCCTGATTGCAGCTCCACGGTATTTGAATTGTGTCCTTCTGGCTGCTTGTAATATTTTCTCTTTGACTTAGGAGTTCTAGAACTTGGCTATAATATTCCTGGGGGTTGTTTTTTGGGGATCTCTTTCTCGGGGGGTGATCAGTGGATTCTCTCCATTTCTATTTTGCCCTCTGCTTCTAGGATATCAGGGCAATTTTCCTGTAGTAATTCTTTGAAAGTGATGTCAAGGCTCCTCTCTTCATCATGACCTTCAGGTATTCCAACAATTTTTAAATTATCTTTCCTAAATCTGTTTTCCATATCAGTTGTTTTCTCAATGAGATGTTCCACACTTTCGTCTCATTTTTCATTCCTTTGGCTTTGAAGTATTGAGCCATGATTTCTTGCAAATTCAGCAATCTCCCTGAGTTCCATTCTTTGTCTGAAGGATTTGTTTTCCTCAGAGAGCTTTCCTATCTCTTTTTCCATCTGGCCAACTCTGCTTTTCAAAGCTTTCTTTCCTCAATAACTTTTTGAACTGTTCCATCCACTTGAACTAAGCTGGTTTTTAGCATGCTATTTTCTTCAGCATTTTCTTGGATTTCCTGACTAAGCTGCTGACTTCATTTTCATGTTTTTCCTGCATCTCTCTCATTTCTTTTCCCAGTTTTTCTTCTAACTCGCTCATTTGATATTCAAAGTCTTTTTTGAGCTCTGCCATAGCCTGAGCCCAATTTCTGTTCTTCTTGGAATCTTCAGATGCAGGAGCCTGTGCTTCGTCTTCCTCAGACCGAGTGCCTTGATCCCTCCTGGGCTCACAGGCAAAATATTTCTCAATGGTGTTCCTCTTGTTTCTCTGCTTACTCAGTTTCCCAGCCTGGGCCTGGTTTTGGGGTGCTTCCTGAGCTTTTGGGACACTCCCACAAGGATCTCAGTGTGTGAGGCTCTGTCTTCCTTCCTGGTCTGTGAATGACCATAAGCGCCCCCCTCTACCATGGGGCTGAGGTGGGGGGGCCCTGCTGTTCTACTGTGGTCCTAGACTACAATCAGGATATGAATGTGGTCAGAACCCCATGGTCCTGTTCCAGGGACAGAAGACAGAGCTCCACAGTCTCTCTTCACTCCCCTCCCTAGGTTCAATGGGCTCATGCCCTAGGGGCTCCTGCTTACTGGCTCTGCCTGCTTCTGGTTCCTGGATCTGGACTGCCTTGGCTAAGCTGCTTGCTGTGTGCCCTAAGGGCTGGGCTTCACGTGCTTACTCTGGAAGAGGTCCCCCATTCCCCCAAGTTGTGCCAGGTACTTCCCTAGGTGTAGATTAGGAAACTCCCCATGATGCTATGAGCCACAGCTCCGAGCGCCCTGGGGCTGCCTCTGGGAAGCTGAAGTTCATTCACTCTGGTGGGCCACCCCCCTGGTGGCCACCCCTCCAACCCCGGGGAGCAGAGCCTTTCTGCTCTTTTCCAGGTCACCCTGAGCAGGAGAAATGCCTCACTGGGTCCCTCCCTGGGCTCTGTCCCTCAAAAATTCAGCTAGAATCCCTAGTTTACAAGTTTCATGAGAGAGCACCTAAGAGATGATCCTCTCTCATTGCCATCTTGGCTCCACCCCCTCGATAGTTTTCTTCATAAAACTGATTGGCATTTTACTTTTCCCCAAGCAACAATAAGAACAGATGTCCAAATACATTTGGTATTTAATCAACTTTTGTGAAATACTTGAATATGGATGTGAATTTGAGACAAAATTGAAAATAAAAAATTGCTCCCCCCAAAAAAGTATACATCTTCTATAATACTTGTAATTATTTTATAGTCTGTTCATTAATGTTAAGATATTTCCATTTAGACTGTATTGTGACATGTGATATAAGATGGTAGTCTAAACTTAATTTCTGCCAGATTCCTTTTCAGTTTTTCCAATAGTTTTTATCAGATGAAGAGTTTTTTCCTTTTCAATTTTTGTTTTCCACTTTATCTAATAGAGTCCTATTATTTCTGAATTATCCTTGCTAGGCTATTTACAAAAATATTCATAGCAGCCCTGTTTGTGGTGGCAAAGAATTTCTTTATTTTTTAAATAATATCAGATGATTTGGATGACTACTGTTTTATAATATTTTTGAGGTCTATAAGTGGTATTCCTCCATTCCTACTTTTAAAAAATCATTTCCCATGATAATTTAAATCTTTTGTTTTTATTTTAGCAATTCCTGTAATTATTTCCTTGATAATTTGATTACTATGATATTAAAAGCATAGATTAATTTTGGTAGTGTTGTCATTTATTTTGGTAGAGTTTTGATTTATTTGGCACAGCCTAGCCATGAGCACTGAATATGCCTCCAGTGTTTTATACTGTTCTTTATTTTTTTAATGGGCACTTTGTAATTGAATCTAGAGAAGTGTTTAGTATGCTTTGGCAAGTTGATCTCTAGATATTTCATGTATTTTGTAGTTATATAGAATGGGAACCTCTTTATTATTTCTTATGTTTTGCTATTATTAAATTAAAATGTCATTGATTTTTTGAGGATTTATTTTAAAGCATGCAACTTTGTTGAAGTTTTTGTTTCAAATGGTATTTTTGCTGCTTCCTTAAACTTTTCCAAGTAAAAAAAAATAAGATCATCAGCAAAAAGGGATAATTTTATGCTTTAGCTATCCTTATACTTTAATATTTTTTGTTGTTTTATTGCTGATGTTAGCATTTCTAGAACTGTATCAAATAGAAATCCTTGCTTCACTGTTATAGTTAGAGGAAAAAGTTCCAGTGTATTGCCATTGCACATAATTTTGGGTTTTTTTTTTCAAGGCAATGGAGTTAAGTGACTTGCCCAAGGTTGCAGTAATTATCAAGTGTCTCAGGTCGGATTTAAACTCAGGTACTCCTGACTCCAGGGCTGGTGCTCTATCCACTACACGACCTAGTTGTCCCCTAGGGTTTGTATCTTTTGAGGACCCTGATTCAATGAATATTTTTATTGTGTGAGAAAGTTAATTTTATGAAGACCCCTACTCAAATTCTAATTAGAATCAATCAATCTGATGATTCTAAACTCTGTATATTTGGTACAGCTGTGAAATTCAGATGGTAAGATCACTTAGACAATCATAGGAAGCTATTTGGAGAACCTTCATCCTTATTTTTCTTTGTTTTGGTGTCCAAGTCTTGGGTAGTGGAGGTGATTCAACTACATGGAAAATCTTCCAATTGATTGTTGTACCTCTGTACCAAGCAAGTGACTATCTTATGGCCATCTAATCAGGATGTATAAGTCTGTACCATCTTCTTCTTAATCTAAGAAGTAGTCTATTTATTTTATGACTCTTTTATTATATCTAATCAGTGATGTCCCATGCTTCACCCAATCTATGATGTCATGATCTCCTGCTAATGTCAGTTTTGGCCCTCAAGAGCAAAATCTATCATCTAATGAGATTTTTGGATTTCAAATTGCCTTTTTTGCATATTTTTGATATCAAACTCTAGGAAAAACAAAATTGTGTGAAAGATCTGAGGTCTACTTCATTAGAGGGCACCATTAATAAAATATCATTGGCTCAGAGGTCTGCTGCAGGGGTCCAGCCTCCGCGGGGTTCTTGGAACCTGACAGGAGGGATAGAGTCGGCGAAATGAGTTGAGTCAACAAGTGGGTAAAGGCAGGAGCAGGTTGACTGACTGTCAGCTGCTTAGATTTATTTTTATAGTCTCAAAATCATATGAAACAAGCAAACTAAAATCATTTCCTTGGTTACAAAAGTGTACAATTTTCATCATTAATCATATAGTTCATATGTTTACAAGTTTGATCATGTAGTGATTATAAGTGTGATTATCAATCATGTAATTAATTTTCTTGTCCCTGCTCAGACCGTGATGACCACAACCTTGCTTGTTGCCTAGTTTGTTGCTGCATAGTAAAATTATTAATTAAACAGAACTTTCCTTAGAATAATCTTTGATATAATTTGTTTAATGGAATGCTTCTATGTTTTTGTGCCGCATATGTAGTGTTTTTCGATATGCTCCCTTGACAACCTATAGTTAGGGTAGTTATGTTTGTCCACCCATCCGTTGACTCCTTCAATAACCAATTTTCCTTTCAGCCGTTGTTGGCAGACTCTATGGTTTCTATGACATTTTATTCTTTCCCAATAAACTAAGGCTATTAGGGTTCACATGTTGGTTACCTATACTAACTATTCTCTCACCATCTTTATCATATATTCCTGTGTATGATAAGGGGGTCAAAACTGTTAATTTCCCTGTAATTCTATCTGACCCATCTTGTATCTGGTTTCCCTGTATATATTCTGACATCTCCTTAGAACTCCCAGTGCTGTATCTTCCAAAGATTTCATAATGTTGAAGCCTTTTGTATGTCTCAGGGAGAGGCAGTCTTGTTAAATTTGGACAGAGTTCACAATCTGTTTTATTCAAGGATTTTCTCTGAAATCCTTCCTTTATAATCATTCCACTGTTAAGATGAGTAAGTTTTGCAATCAATAATAGACCTATAAATATGGGTATACATGGAATAAATGTTGTTCCATCAGGCAGTGTGACTGCCTTGAGTCTTCTTGCCACAACTGTGTCAAACAGCTTAGAGACCCTGGCTCCCAACAGTGTGTCTCTTTTTTTGTGGGCAGGACAATTTTATTTCCCACATGTGTTATGGTCTGTAAGGGATGTATCAAAAATTTCTGCCTTTTCATTGTGTGTGTGTGTGTGTGTGTGTGTGTGTGTGTGTGTGTGTGTGTATAGTGTGTGTGTTTGTGCATTTATAAGTGTGTGTATATGCATAATACATATTTGCCCTTTATTTTATGTAATTTTTATTGCATCATGATCTGAGAAATATCTATTTAACATTTTTGCTATCTGCATTTGATTATGAGGTTTTTATGCCATAATACATGGTCAATTTTTATGTAACATGGGGGGAAAGGTGTTTTCCTTTCTATTCCCATTAAATTTCTCCAGAGGTCTATCACATCTAACTTTTCTAAAATTCTATTCATCTCCTTAACTTCTCTTTTATTCATTTATTGGTTAAAGTTGTCTAGTTCTGAGATGGAAAAGTTGAGCTCCCCACTAGTATAGATCTACTATCTATTTCCTTCTATAACTCATTTAATTTCTTTAAAAATTTAGAAACTATGCTATTTGTTGCACATATGTTTAATATTGATATTACTTCATTGTCTACGGTAACTTTAGCAAGTTGTAATTTCCTTCCTTATCTTTTTTTTTAGATTTTTTTTTTTTTGCAAGGCAATGGGGTTAAGTGGCTTGCTCAAGTCCACACAGCTAGGTAATTATTAAGTGTCTGAGACCAGATTTGAACCCAGGTACTCCTGACTCCAGGGCCGGTGCTCTATCCACTGCGCCACCTAGCCGCCCCCCTCATCTATTTTTCTAAAGAGAATCTTCACATTTTCTTTTCTTTTTTCATTCCTTTGATTTTACTTTATCTTTTCTTGATGTTTCATGGAATCATTAGCTTAAACTTGCTCAGTTCTAGATTTTAAGAAATTCTTTTCTTTAGTGAGCTTTTGTATTCTTTTTCTATTTGGCTATTTCTACTTATTAAGAAGTTGTTTTCTAGGGGCGCCTAGGTGGCGCAGTGGATAGAGCACTGGTCTTGGAGTCAGGAGTACCTGAAGTCAAATACGGTCTCAGACACTTAATAATTACCTAGCTGTGTGGCCTTGGGCAAGCTACTTAACCCCATTTGCCTTGCAAAATCCTAAAAAAAAATAAGTTTTCTTCATGAATTTTTGTACCTTTTTTTTCCATTTGTCCTATTCCAGTTTTTTTTTTTAGGTTTTTGCAAAGCAAATGGGGTTAAGTGGCTTGCCCAAGGCCACAGAGCTAGGTAATTATTAAGTGTCTGATACCGGATTTGAACCCAGGTACTCCTGACTCCAGGGTGGTGCTGTATCCGCTGCGCCACCTAGCCACCCTGTCCTATTCCAGTTTTAAAGAATTTGTAAAAAATAACTTCAGTGAAGCTTTATATGAATTTTTCCAAATTTTATGCTTCCTTTACCAAGCTGTTGACTCTTTTTTCTTAATTCTTTTTGCATCACTCTCATTACTTTTCCCAGTTTTTCTTCTACCTCTCTGATTTAGAAAATCTTTTGGGAGCTTTTCCTTTTCCAGTTTTTTGCGGGTCACACATTTTTCTTTCTGGCTTCACATGTTGCTGTTTTAACATTATTATCCTCTTCTAATTTGGGGCCTTGATCCTCCCTGTCACCATAGTAACTTTCTATAGTCTGTTTTTTATTGTTATTGTTGTGGTGGAACTTTTTGCTCATTTTTAAGCTTCTTTTGTGACTTTTTACTCTATGTAAAATTTGAGCTAATATTCCTGAGTGGAGAGGGTATTATCCCAACACTCCTTGTGCTAGAGCTCAAGTCCTTGATGCTGGCTTACACTGGAGGTCATGGGGCGTCCTCCATAGGGTACACCAGGGGTGGGACCTCACTAGTGGCCTATATTAGGGTGGGACCTCACCTCTGTCTAACTTTGAGGATAAGGTCTCTGTTTTTGTTTTTTTGTTTTGAAAGGCAATGGGGTTAAGTGACTTGCAGCTAGGTAATTAGTAATTGTCTATGGTCAGATTTGAGCTTAGGTGGTCCCAACTCCAGGGCTGTTGTTCCATTCATTGTGCTACCTAGCTGCCCCTGAGAATGGGATCTCAATGCTGACTTGTGCAGGGGCTCAGGACCTTGATGTTGACTTGTCCTTGGGCTGACTTTCAGAGTGTGATCTGGTAATTTTCTTGTTCATCTATTGCTCTATCACCCTAGTGATATAAACCTTTCCTGCTGACACTCCAAGCTACCCAGGACTACCAAACTGTTTCACTATTCCAAAACTGGCTCCAGGGCATTTTTTCAAAATTGTTTGGATGGAAATTTGGATGGTAGGACCCAGCTGAGTTCCTGCCTCCCTGACATCTTGGCACCAGAGTGTTCATTAGTTTTTTAAAGTTTCATTTTATTATACCTTTCCAAGAAAGGATTTCTCTCACTCTCTTCCTTATCCATCCTCTCCTTATGTCTACTCTAGACCCTCATTTTCTGATTCATGACCCCTATAATTATCTGATCTTCTCCCTTTTCTTTGAATTCCCTCATATAATCAGAGCTTCCAGAATATCCAATCTAGTTTCTCCCTTCTAGGTGCTTTCTCCCATTGCCTTGTAGAACTTGTCCCATGGATTCACTTTTTCCATTGTACTTCAATCCCATAACAATGCCAATTATTGCAGATTTCAGAGAGGACCATGCCCCACTTATTCCTGATTATGTGCTATCCAGAACCTAAAACAATAAATATAGCACACTAATATAAAAGTTAATTTGTAGTCTATTTTTAATTTCTTCAAAAGTGGAAGAACAAGTGTCATCAATAAGACAGGCAAAGGCTCAAAGTGCAAAAGCAAACACAAAACAACAAAGCGACAACATAACAGTATGAAGGTAGGTGCATACTGACTAGCCTGCATTATACGGACAGAATGCATCCCAGAGATTGATTGAAAATTCTGTGTGATGTGTTCCATTTGTAATACTGCTTGAAAACACCAGAGAAAATTAATATCATAAAGATTATGTATTAGTGATGGAATTAAAAAATCAAATACATACATTCCATGCAAATTATTATTTTATTTTTTTGCTTGTGAAAATTAAAAGCGGGGTGGCTAGGCGGCACAGTGGATAGAGAGCACCGGCCCTGGAGTCAGGAGTGCCTGAGTTCAAATTCGGCCTCAGACACTTAATAATTACCTAGCTGTGTGGCCTTGGGCAAGCCACTTAACCCCATTGCCTTGCAGAAACCTAAAAAAAAAAAAAATTAAAACCGCTGTCTGCAAAGGAGAGTGCCATCTGTATCCAGATAAAGAGCCGTGGAGTTTGAACAAAGTTCAAGGACTATTTAATTTCTGGGAAAAAAACCAGATATCTTATTGCCGGATCTTGTTATTTCTTAGACTTTTTTTGTCTCTTCCTTAAGGATATGATTTTCTCATCACACTCAGTTTGGATCAATGTACAACATGGAAACAGATTGCTTTCTGTGGGGGCGGGTGAGGGAAGTAAGATTGGGGGGAAAATTGTAAAACTCAAATAATATCTTTAATAAAAATAAATTTAAAAATAAAACAGTCTAATAAAAAAAAGAAAATTAAAACCCACAGGCGGGCTGCATAAAATCTCACTGCTGGTCACATGTGACCTGAGGGTTTGTCGGATTTTGGACAGCCCTGATGTAGCCTATCTTTGATCTGATCTAGATGCAGGGAGTTATGGACAAAAGGAACATTGTAATTGGCAACAAATTTTGTAATCTTTTACACTGTTAAATTTTGTCTGAGTGGGGAATATGTGAGAACTATATAATGTTTTTAGTTCTGATTTTTTCCTTAAAATGTTTCAAATACCTCTTTATTAATGAATGTTCATTTTTTTTCATGCATGATTAAGTTCACCTTTGCAGAGAGGTCACCCCGGGTCGCATATGGAACTCCATTGCTTTTTAGAACACATTATTCTTTCCCCTCCTACATTTTCTAGTGGGTGCAAAATAATTTTGCATTATTCAAATTTTCTTTCCTTTAATTTAAAAGTATCCTGATTACTTGCAGAACTTGCTTTTGAATTGAAAAGCTGGATTTGATCACATATATCTTGGTGTTTGCAATCTCATTTTCGGAGGCAAATTTGTGAATAATTATTATTTAACCTACTATTTACTTACTATTTAACTTACACAAATTCTAGGGTATTTTCTACTATTATTTCCTGCATTATGTTGTTAGTTTTTTTTTTTTGTCCTGTCATGCTCATCTGGGAGATCTATGAACCTTAAGTTGTCTGTCCATCCTGAATCTGAAATCAGTATGTTTTGCTCTGCATATTAAGCAAATTCTTTTATTTATTGCTTTTCTTCTGGATTATTCTTTACTTCTATGTATTAGTATTTCCAATCTATTGTTCTCTCTTTTGTTATATTTCTGAGTGTTTCTATTCTGCCATTATTTTACTTTGCAAGCTATAAATTCTGTTCCCATATTTTCATTTCTCTTTTGAATCACTCAGGAACAGTGTTTTGTAGTTCTGAATTCTCAAATTCTATGGGGTCTATCAAGTGTTAAATACTTTTCTTTAATAGTATTCACAAATGCTTGAATTCATTTAGTAGATCTGGAGACTATATTTCCTTCTATTGTTACTATTTTCCTTGTTGATTTATCTGTTCATGTTCAAGGTTTTTGAGTTTTTTTCTTTCTGAATCTTTCATAATTTCAGTCTTTCTCCTCCTTCATTTCCAGCTCTTTGCTTTTTGACTCCCTCTTCTCTGATTGTGGTTTCCTTGGGGGATGGAACTTGGAAGTATTTCAGTCTTCTCCCATGCTGGAAAATTCATGGTCAGCCATTCTAGTTTCTGCTCAGATGGCTTTGGGGTGGTTGGAAGTGACCCCAGCTGGATGTTCTACTCTTTCCCTCAGATTTAGTGGAGTGTTGCACAGCTCCCTCTCTTCCTTAGCTCTTTGGCCTGGCACTGGTCATTCAGAGCTTTATAATGCTATTGCTATAGGTTGTGGACCCTGGAAGGCATTTGCTTTTTCTAAACAACTGCTGTTCGACTGGCTATCTGTTGCAGCTAGGGAAAACTTTTACAGCCTACAACTAGGGTCTGCAGAACACTGGAAAGGGGTGGCGGGGCAGGAGGGGGAAACCAATGTGTGGGATTTTTAAAAAATAAGCTTATACACTGTCCTTGGTTTGCCTCTGCAGCTTTGCTGCTGGAAGAGTAAAGAGAAGAGGAAGTGATGTTAACTGAGCTCAGGATGAGTTATGGATTTGGTGTGTTGTCTTTTTTTCCTATCCTCTGATAGTTTTTTAAATATTTCTTTATTATTTTATTTTTCCAATTACATGCAAAGGTAGTTTTCAACATCCATTTATTTTCAAGTTTATGAGTATCACATTTTTCTACCACTAACCTTCCTTTACCTCTCCCCATGGCAGCAAATAATCTGAAATAAATTGAACATGTACAATCATGTTTACTTGTGTTGTGAAGGAGAAATTAGAACTAAGGAGGAAAAAACCATGAATAACAAAGAAAAAGCATAATAGAAGTTTTAAACAGTAAACATACTATGATTTGTTCTGCATTCAGACTCCATAGTTTTTCCTCTGGATGTGGATGGTATTTTCCATGTCAGATTTCTCAATATTGTCCTTTATCACTGAACTGTTGAGTGCGTCTAGTTGATCATCTCATAATGTTGCTGTTAATATGTATAGTGGTCTTTTGATTCTACTCATTTCACTCAGCATTAGTTCATGCACGATTTTCTAAAGTTTAGTTGCTCATGATTTTTTTTTTTTTTTTAGGTTTTTGCAAGGCAAATGGGGTTAAGTGGCTTGCCCAAGGCCACACAGCTAGGTAATTATTAAGTGTCTGAGACTGGATTTTGAACCCAAGTACTCTTGACTCCAGGGCTGGTGCTTTATGCACTGCGCCACCTAGCCGCCCCATACTCTTATAAATGTGATTCATTCTTTATATTCTTTGGAAATGCGTTCTTAATTGGAAACACTAGCTGTGAAAATTGTTTCCCAGCTTTCTGCATTCCTTCTAATCTTGATGCATTGTTTGTGCAAAAACTAATATAGTTGAAATCATTCATTTTGTAATTTATAATGTTCTCTATCTCTTGTTTAGTCATAAATTTCTCCTCTTTCCATAGATCTGACAGATAGAGTATTTCTTGTTCTCTTAATTGGTCTATGGTATCACCTTTTATGTCTAAATTCTGAATCCATTTCGACCTTATTTTGGTATAAATGATAGGGGTGAGATGTGGGTCTATGCCTAATTTTTATCAAACTATTTTCTACTTTTCTCAGTAGTTTTTGTCAAATAGTGAGTGATGTTTGTATTTTTAACTTTCTTTTGGATATTTTGAGTTGTACATGATGCTTTATCTTTGCTCATTATTTCTATTTTGGAAAGGTATTATAAATGGCTGGAGAATACTTAGTCCAGAGTGATTAAAATGGTTTTTATTAAGATAGTAACAAAATGGCACACCTCTCTCATGATGGGAGAGAGGGGTGGGGAAATTCCAACATACAAGCTCTTTTATGCACTTGGAAAGATTTTGTTCCTGCCCCATTCATGCCAATCATAGGCTGGGGTCACAAATCTAATTGATACATTGGTTCCTATATGTTTCCCCACCCTGCTCATTATACTAATGAACAAGAACAGATAGATCTCTTTGAGCATATGCAAAGGTGAAGGTCAAGACTAGGTTACTCTTGACCAGTTAAGGACTAGTTTCTTCTAATCTAGTTTGTCATTTTTGGAATGGGATTAGGAGAACTTTCCCAATTTTGTGATTGACTGGGGCTATTTCCCCCTTTGTAATGGATTTCAAAGGGGCCCCCCTCCACACCCTGTGAAGATCAACAATGCCCTTCATTCCTCACCAAAGGTTTGAGCAGTCATGGATCTCAAAGAAAATATCTAGTCCTTCATTTTGTTGTTCATATAACCCAAAAGCCCACTTAGAGTTTTTCAGGTTTCTTTTTTTGAGATTGGTTATCTAAATCCTTTATTTATTATTCTGTTAATTGAGGCACTTTACTTTTTTGTCATATTCATCTACTGTTGGGTGCCTGCTGGCTAACTTATCTATTACCCATAACTAATATTTTCAGAGTAAGAAAAGGTGGGAGACAAAGATGACAGGTTCTCTGTTTATTGTACAAAATGCCAGAGTTTAAATATCCTCTTAGTCCCTGGTTTACCCTCAATTAATGTGGAGTTCTCCAATTAGCAAATCAAACAAATTCCTTTGTATTAGTGGACAGCAGGTGATAAAGTTTACTTTCTCAGGCTAGTACTTCTCATAGGACGATGCTATCACTGGTTTAGTGTTTACACACCATACTCTAGGAAGTGCCAAATAGGAGGAACAGATAAGAAGATCCAGAGAACCTACCCAGAAAATTAGGCCATGGGTGAACCTGGGCAAGAGGACCCCTAGGTCATTCCCAGTCATGCAATGATCTCTTTGTGACCCTCAACAATCTCTTACAATCTGCTTCATTTTGCTAGTTTTATTGAATCACAAGGGGCAAAATGTTCCTAATAACATTTTTTGTTTCATCTTTATTGACTGTAAATTCCCCTTTCTAAAAAATTTGATATTTTCTAAAATTTATTACAGTACTTTGGTTTTCTTCTTTTTGAAAAAAAATCATTAATTAGTGGTTTATTTTACTGCTTTTTTATTTTTATTTTTATTTTTTTATTTTTTGCAAGGCAATGGGGTTAAGTGGCTTGCCCAAGCCCACACAGCTAGGTAATTAGAAGTGTATGAGGCCGGATTTGAACTCAGGTAATCCTGACTCCAGGTCTGGTGTTCTATTCACTGTGCCACCTAGCTGCCCCTGCTTTTTTATTTTTAAAAAAGCTCTTCACTAATATACTGTTGTGGAGTTGTGAACTGATCTAACCATTTTGGAGGGCAATTTGGAATGATGTCCAAAGGGTCATAAAACAGTATATCCTTTCATCCAGCAATATCATTACTATTTCTGTATCCCAAAGAGATTTTACAAAGATTAGGGGAATATTTATATTTATAGCAGCTTTTTTGTAGTAACAGAATATGAAAGTGAGGGATGTCCATCAATTGAATAATGACTGAACATATGATTATAATATGACATATAATTATAATGGAATATTACTGTGCTATCAGAAATGATGAACAGGGTGATTCCCAAATGTGAGAAATGTAGGGTGTTGGTCTTCACAGGGTGTTGAGGGGAGCCCTTAGGGAATCCATTACAGAGGGGGAATGGCCCAATCATAAGACTGGAAGAGTTTTCCTAATCCCATTCCAGGGATAACAAACCCCAAACCGGTTCTCAACCTGTCAAGAGTGACCTAGAGGGGCAGCTAGGTGGCGTAGTGGATAAAGCACTGTCCTTGGAGTCAGGAGTACCTGAGTTCAAATCCAGCATCAGACACTTAATAATTACCTAGCTGTGTGGCCTTGGGCAAGCCACTTAACCCCATTTGCCTTGCAAAAAAAAAAACCTAAAAAAAAAAGAGTGACCTAGAGATCTTGACCTAATGCTACTGAGTTTGCTAGGTAATTAAATAATAACCCCCACACCCCTGTGACAATTGGGGTTCTTTAGCATATCATGCATCAGATGATATGGGGGGATCAAATTAGGGGCATGTCATGGAATGGTTGGACCTCTTAGATTGTAACTCAAATTCTGAGAGCCTATGAACATCCAAGAGGGAGGGGAAAGAGTTTCTGAAGACCATAAATTACCTGACTTTGAAGACTAGTTTGTGCTTCACCCCTAGGTGAAGTACTAGTACCTTGTAAAGTGTATCTTGCAAAGTTCATGAATAAAATGTGCAATTTTCTCTCACTCTAGCAGGTTTTTCTTTTCATTCATTTATAACACCAAAAAACCTGGAAAGATGCAAAATGAAATGAAGAGAACTAGTAGGACATAGTACATATTAATGGCATTAATTGATAATCATCTGTGAATGACTTAGCTATTCTCATCAATACAGTGATCCAAGACTATTCCAAAGGACTCATGAAAAATGCAATTCAGTTCCAGAGAAGGAACTGATAAAGTCTGAATGCGGTTTGAATCATACAATTTTTTTTATTTTCTGTATTTTTTCATGTTTTCTCTTCTTTGAGTCTGTTTTCTATTCTAACATGACTAATACTTTTTTTTAAAAAAGCAATTCCTAGTTATATTTATTGATTCAGTGACTTTTTTGTTTTGTATTCAATTTTTAAAATTTCTCTTTTGACCATTAGGATTTTTTCTTTTTTTTTCAATTTTTCTTTTTAATTGTTATGAAAGTTTTTCAACATTCATCCACATGCATATGCATATTTTTAAGTTACATAATTTTCTTCCACCCTCCCTTCCCACCCTCATCCCCTCAGCGGTAAATAGTGAGGTGAATGTTGGACATACGCATTTGTGTTTAATATGTTTGCAGATTAGTAAATTTTGGTAAGAGGAATTAGGATTAATAAAAAAAGAAAGAAAACCATGAGATAAGAAAGGAATACTTAAGAGAAATTTTTAAAAAAGTATATGTAATGTTCATTCAGATTCTATGGGATTTTTATTCAGTTTAGTTTAGTTTTGTTTTGTTTTTCTTATTCTGGATGGAGATAGCATTGTCCATAGCCATTCTCCTAGGGTTCTAGGATATCTTTTTTGCACCTTGATTGGGAGATTTTAATTTGTTGCTCTTCTATTTTTTTTTCCAGTTGCACACCCAATTTGTTGATTTTCTCTTTTTTTGATGAAAATATTTGGAGATGTAAAATTTTCCTTAAGAACGACATTAGCTACATACCAGGAATTTAAGTATATTATCTCATTGTAGTTATAATCTTACATGAATTTGATATTTCTTTATATGTTTCTTTCAGGAGATAATTTGCGAACTATTTCTATTTTCACTTTATCTTCTATTTCTAATAAAGCTAGGTAGTTTCCTTTTATGTTGAAATATGGCATCAGAATTAGTTTTTTGATCATGTTTTTAGGAGCTCTAATGATTTTTAAATTATCTCCTATTGCTTTTAACAGTAGGATACCTAATATTTCTTTTTTTATGCTTTTTGTTTTTTTTTTAATGTTTTTTTTTCAAGGCAACCTGGGGTTAAGTGGCTTGCCCAAGGCCCCACAGCTAGGTAATTATTAAGTGTCTGAGACCGGATTTGAACACAGGTACTCCTGGCTCCAGGGCCGGTGCTTTATCCACTGCACCACCTAGCCGCCCTAATATTTCTTTTAAATACATCTTTTGAGTTTGCTTTAATATTTTTTCAACATTCATTTTTTAAAATAAAATTTTGAGTTCCAATTTTTTTTCTGCCTCCCTATCCTCCTCCCTAAGACAACAAGCAATCTGATATAGATTATACATGTGCAATCATCTCCAAACATATTTCCACATTACTTATGTTGTAAAAGAAAAAAACAAAAAAAGTGAAGAAAATAAAGAAAAGGAAAATAGTAAACTTCAATCTGTATTAAGATTCCATCAATTCTTTCTCTGCATGTGGATATCCTTTTCCTTCACAAGTCTTTTGGAATTGTCTTGGATCATTGTATTGCTTTGAAGAGCTAAGTCTATCATACTTGATCACTGCACAGTGTCACATATACTATGTACAGTGTTCTTCTGTTCTAATCACTTCAATCAGCATCAGTTCATGTAAGTCTTTTTTGTTGCTGTTGTTATTTATTTATTTTATATTATTACAATAATCTTGTTTTGAGAGTAATCATAACCCCCTCTTCCAAAAAGAGATGAGAAACCTCAAGAGTAGTGAGAAAGAGAAAAAAGTGTACTTCAGTCTGTGTTCAGATTCCAATGGCTCTGTCTCTGGGATGAGTTTCCTTCCCCATCATAACCACCAGAGAAGTTGCTTCAATATTTTTCCCACAGTTGCTATCACTAGCTGTACTTCCCTCCACTCTATTCCTCCCCACTCTTATCTAATCCATTCTCTCTCTCCTTTCACCCTGTCCTTGCTCAGAAGTGTGTCGTATCTGAGTACGCTCTCCCATGATCTTCCCTTTCTTCTATCACCTACTCCCCCCTTCCATTCCCCCCCCCACCATTCCCCCTTATCCCAACCCTTTCCCCTCATTTTTCTCTAGGGTAAGATAGATTTCTATACCCTATTAAGTGTGTATGTTATTTCCTTTCTGAGCGATTTCTGATGAGAATGAAAGCTCACTCATTACCCCTTGCCTTCCCCCATTCCACTCCATTGTAAAAGCTTTTTCTTGACTCTTATGTGAAATATCTTAGACCCTTCTTCCTAGTACTTTCCTTTGTCACTCATTGACTTCATCTTTTTATTACATTATACCATTTTATATTCAACTCCTTTCTGTGTCTTGTCTATATATGCTCCTTCTAACTGCTCTTATAAATGAGAAAGTTCATATGAGTTATGGGTATCTTCTTCCCATGCAGGAATGCAAGCAGTTTAACATCATTAAGTTCCTCATAATTAGTCCTTCTCATTCACCCCCTCTATGGTTCTCCTGAGTCCTGTACTTAAAGATCAAACTTTCTATTCAGCTCTGGTTGTTTCAATAAGAAAGTTTGAAAGTCCCCTGTTTCATTGAAAATCCATCTTTTCCCCTGAAAGAGGATGTTCAGTTTTGCTGAGTAGTTGATTCTTGGTTGTAAACCAAGATCTTTTGCCTTCTGGATTATCATAATCCAAGCTCTATGAGCCCTTAATTTAGATGCTGCCAGATCCTGTGTATTCCTGACTATAGAGCCACAGTAGTTGAATTGCTTGTTTCTGGAAGCTTTTAGTATTTTCTCTTTGACTTGGGAGTTTTGGAGTTTGGCTATAATATTCTTCAAAGTTTTTCTTTCGGGATCTCTTTCAGGAGGTGACTGATGAATTTCCTCAATTTCTAATTTATCCTCTGCTTCTAGGATCTCAGGGCAATTTTGCTGTATTATTTCTTGAAATATGAAGTCTAGGTTATTTTTCCTGGTCATGACTTTCAGGTAGCTGAATAATTTTTTCTTTAGGTTTTTGTTTTTGTTTTGTTTTTTTTTGCAAGGCAAATAGGATTAAGTGGGTTGCCCAAGGCCACACAACTAGTTAATTATTAAGTGTCTGAGGCCGGATTTGAAATCAGGTATTCCTGACTCCAGTGCCGGTGCTCTATCCACTGTGCCATCTAGCTGCCCTAGGCCAATTATTTTTAAATTATCTCTCCTGAATCTGTTTTCAAGGTCAGTCATTTTTCCAATGAGATAGTTCACATTTTCTCCTAATTTTTTCATATAGTTTTATTTTTTCCTGAATTCTCACAAACTCATCAGCTTCCTTTAGTTCCATTCTATATTTGAAGTAATTATTTTCTTCAGAGAGCTTTTTTATCTCCTTTTCCAGTTGGCTGATTCTGCTTTTTAAAGCATTCTTTTCCTTATTTGCCTTTTATGTTGCTTTTTCCATTTGGCTTAAAACTGGTTTTTAATATGTTATCTTCTTCAGGACGTTTTTGCATTTCTTTCACCAAGCTGTTGACTTGGTTTTCATGATTTATATGCATTACTCTCATTTCTCCTCCCAATTTTTCCTCTACCTCCCTTAAATTGCTTTTCAAAGTCTTTTTTTGAGCTCATCCATATCCTGAGCCCATTTTCTATTTCTCTTGGAGGCCTTGGATACAGAAGTTTCTATTTTGTCATCATTTGAGTATGTATTTTGATCTTCCATGGTACCAAAGTAATTTTCTATGGTCAGGTTCTTCTTTTTCTGTTGTTTGCTCATTTCCTCAGTCCATGACTGATTTACTACACTTCCAAGGCTTTGGGTGGGTGGGGGGGTGGTTTAGGACAACCAACAGGGACCTTAATTCCTCCAAGGACTTATGAGAGGCTCTAACTATTCTCTTGCTTGTGTTCTGGTATATGGTTGTCCACAGGCCCTCCCCTCTTCCCTGGAGCTGTGAGGGGGGGTCCCTGCTCAACTATGGTGTTGTGAGGGCTCAGATTCCAACCTGGATCTAAGTATGGGCAAACAGCCCCAGGGAGAGCAGAAAGATTTCTGTAGTCTACCCCAACCCCTTTACCATCTATGGACTGAGAGCTCTGGATGTGCTGGGTGGCTCTGTTGACTCCTGCTGCAAGTTCTTACTGCAGGGATACTCTAAGACTGCACCACTCCGCATTCACTCTGGTGCGTCAGAGTTTTCTCACCACCCCGTAAGTCTATTCCTGTGATCCTTGGGCCAAGAGGTCTAGAAACCACCCCCTCTGCCATGGACCCAAGTGCCCAGCCTGGCTGTGCTGTGCTGCAGCTGGGGCTGTGGCTGTACTGTGGCTTTTTCCAACCCCTGGTACTGGTAGAACAGACCTTTCTTGTGGAACTTCTAAGTTGTCTTGGACTGGGAAATTGTATCACTCAGTCTTTCTGTGGGTTCTTCCCCTCTATATTTTTGGCTAGAGACATAATTTGATGACTTTTGGAGTTTTTTGGGGAACGAGTTTCCAGGAATTCCTGCCTTCATCCTGCCATCTTGGCTCTGCCCCCCAGTTCATGTAAGTCTTTCTTTATTTATCTGAAATCTGTCTGTTCATCATTTCTTATGGCTCAGTAGTATTCCATTGCATTTTATACTGAAACTTGTGCAATCATTCCTCAATTGATGGGCATCCTTTTGATATTCAATTCTTTGCCACTATAAAAAGAATTGCTATAAACATTTCTGTACATGTGGGCCCTTTCCCTTTTTTTAATGATCTCTGTGGTATTGCTCTTTTTTAATGACCTAGTAGTGGTATTGCTGGATCAAAGTATACACAGTTTTGATTGCCATTGGGTTTTGACTGCCATTTTCAGGTCATAAAATTAGGTAATATTTTCCAATTTCTGTTCTAAGCCATTTGATGTACTTCCCTTTTTTGCCCTCTAGAGCTCAAATTTCAAATTTTACCTATTTTTGTGTTTCTTGTGGGCAATTAGTTTTTTCTTTTGATGTGAGGTGAATCATGTTTTCTTGGTTTATCTCTTGGCTTTTTTAAGCAATGGGGTTAAGTGGCTTGCCCATGGCCACAAAGCTAGGTAATTATTAAGTGTCTGAGGCTAGGTTTGAACTCAGGTACTCCTGACTCCAGGGAAGGTGCTCTATCTCTGCCATCTAGCCTCCCCTCTTGGTTTATCTCTTGAGCCTCACTTAATCATAGTATTTCTTCATCTTTTTCTTTGCCTTGTTCATATTTCTAAGCCAAGTCCTTGAAGTGGGACATTGAGCTTGGGCCAATTCCCTATAGCACTCTGTAGGTTTTGTCCTATCCTTATGGTTACTGCTGTTTCTACAATTCTGAATGAGGTGCCTGGTGTTAGGTCTCTGCCTCTTCTTCAATTCTTGGATTCTGTTTCAATCTTCCAGTGGTCTAGTGCAGGTTCTAGTCTTGACTAGATTGTATCTCCTCTTCTTACATCATTACTAATCAGGAGATGATTCCACCTCTTACTGTGATCCTGGCCATGCCCTAAGCAGGTATTGGAGATAATAATGGTGTCACATTTTTTACAAAGACCCTCATATTGAATGTCTGTGCACAGAGTTGGCTCTGTCACCTTCTGTGTCTTTCAGTAATTGAAGGAGCACCCAGCTAGGTTCTGTTTTCTTGGTTAGTGGCCTGAGAAAATTGGTTTTGTCTTCTCAACTCTATTTTGACAGGCCTGGGCTAAGAAGTGTCTTCAATTTCCCAGCTACTGGTGTTCAGTCAGTCAGTCAACTAGCATTTATTGAATACCCACTGTCAACCACATTGGAATTGATCGCTTACCTGTGGGTGGCTTGAACTAAAACAGAGAGACCAGCTAAAGAATCAGGACACAAACAGAAGTTGAATTAATTTTAGATTGAGGAAAATGACCCCTGCCAGCAGAAGGCAGAATCCTCCCTCACTCTCTAAGAAGGAGGGTTTAATGCTAATGCTATTGAGACTGGAGTGGAGTCATACACACACACACACACACACATACATATATACATATATATGTATACATATATATATATATGTATATGAAAGGGCTTGGCCCATAACCCAATTATTCATAGATCTTGAGCCAGCTCTCATAACATTTCTTAGGACAATACAGGCATTCTTGGGTCCTGTGGAAATAGTCATTGTCTTGGGGGTCATTATTACTCTGTGTGGTACAGAATCAGTGTTCTGTGCCAGGTACATGGGTACAGTATAAGGAACAGGGATTGTGAACATGTGATGGATGGTCCTGGGAAGTAGGGAAACTAAATCCTTCAGGGAACTCCTGGTATTTGTCCAAACAATACACTTTGTCCAAGGATGAGGTCATCCAGAGCACACATAGTTTATTGCTATGCCAAACTCAGGACCTAGTCTTTTACTGAGTTTTAACTCTGGAAAACAGGGGATCTCAAGATATTTTGACACTACATTTGTGCCAGACAAAGTTATAAATGCTTGGGGAAGAAAGCAAAAAACAGACTCTGCTCTCAAGGAGCTCACAGTCTAAAAACAGCATGAAATCAACTATGCATAAACCAAATATATACAAGATAAACTGAAGATAATTTCAGAAGGTAGGTACTAAAATTTAGAGAGAATTGAGAGAGAGAGTTCTTGCAGAAGTTGAGACTTTAACTGAGACTTGAAGGAAACCAGCAAAGCTCTGTGGAGATGAAGAGGGAGAGAATTCTAGACATGGAGAGAAATCAGTGAAAATACATGGAATAAGGAGATGTTCAAAGAATAGCAAAGAATAAGGTATAAGAAAATTGGTAATATAGGAAAGGATCAGGTATGGACAATTTAAAAAGTCATGACAGGGGTGGCTAGGTGGCGTGGTGGATAAAGCACTGGCCCTGAAGTCAGGAGTACTTGGGTTCAAATCCTGTCTCAGACACTTAATAATTACCTAGCTGTGTGATCTGGGGCAAGCCACTTAACCCTGTTTGCCTCGCAAAAACCTAAAAAACAAACAAACAAACAAATAAATAAATAAATAAAGTCATGACAGAAGATTGTATATCAAATCCTAGAAGGGGAGATCGATGTGGTCACTCCTTCATATTAGGAAAAATCACTTTAGGAAGACAGCTTTGTGTTCACTTATATTGCCATCACTTTGGTATATGGCCTCTCCTTACCTCAAGCCTCTTCCTATTCCATCTTTCCCTAACAAGTTGTCAAGATTTTTTTTTTTCTAAAGTGTAGGTTTGGCCTGATTAGTGCCTACCTAGCATATTGAGAATCAGATTTGAAATATGTTTGGCATTCAACACTTTTCCTACCTTGACCTTTTCCTAGCTTTTTATCCTTCTCTCCATGTACTCTGCAGTCCAACTATGCTTTTCTACAATAACACTCCATTTTCCACTTCTATACCTTGGAACACTGGTTGTCACTATGCTTTGAATGCTTTACCCTGATACCTCTGTTATATTTCCTGGATTTTTTCAAGATTGAGTTCAAATTCCACCTCTCAGGAAGTCTTTCCTGGACCCAATAGCTTAAAATACCTTTCTCCTTTCAGATTTTAAAATCTGTTTTGTGTCTGCTTGTATATGCTTGTTTTGCACATACTTCCCCTCCATTAGATTTAAACTCCTTGAGGTTAGGGACTGTGCTTTTAAAAACAAGCAAACACTTTTTTGTGTGTGTGTGTCCCTGGAATTTATCATATTTTTTATGACATAGTAAACACTTATTAAATGTTTGTTGACATCCTAAGCCTTCTCCCTCTCCTGCCCCCCCCCCATTCTGCCACATTTTTGTGCATTTTTGGATTGAGTGGAAGTGCTTGATTTTTATTTCTTTTTTTGCTTTTGTTTATCATTGCTCTATCTTTGTGAATTCCTTTTCTTTTTTTGGTTTTTGCAAGGCAAATGGGATTTAGTGACTTGCCCAAGGCCACACAACTAGGTAGCTATTAGGTATCTGAGGTTGGATTTGAACTGAGGTCTTCCTGACTCCAAAGCCAGTAGTCTATCCACTGTGCCACCTAACTGCCTGTGAATTCCTTTTCTGATATTTCTTAGGGTTTATGTTGGAGATTTGAGTTTTTCTCTGACCTTTCACTTTCCCATCTTTTTTTAAAAAATTAAAAAAAAATTTTTGTAGTCTTTACAAGGTAATGGGATTAAGTGATTTGCCCAACAGCTAGGTAATTATTAAGTGTCTGAGGCTGGATTTGAACTCAAGTCCTCCTGATTCCAGGGCCAGTGCTCTATCCACTGTGCACCTAGCTGCCCCACCCTCATTCTTTTTTTTTTTTTAGGTTTTTGCAAGGCAAATGGGGTTAAGTGGCTTGCCCAAGGCCACACAGCTAGGTAATTATTAAGTGTCTGAGACTGGATTTGAACCCAAGTATTCCTGACTCCAAGGCCAGTGCTTTATCCACTACACCACCTAGCTGTCCCCCACCCTCATTCTTAAAAAAGTAAATATTCATTATGTATGAACATCCAGTTTTTGTGTACACAGTCCATAGTTTTCAGTCTCTCATTAGACTTGAATTATACTTAAAATTTTTTTTCATCTTCATTTATACCCACATTTACATTAGTGGAAGAAAAACCAACTTTAATAATTACAATCCTGATTATAAATGGATTGCCCTAAAAAGTGGGAAGTTGAGATAGAATTTTACATTGTTTCACAGATAAAAGCCTAATATTAAGAAGTAAGAATCATTCTTCAGGAGATAAGGTGTCAAAGGACATGAATAGTCAGTTTTCTAAAGAAGAAACACAACATATAGTAAACAGTCATACTAAAAAAAAAGTTCAAAATTGCTAGTAATCCAATTAAGGCAAATATCTTACACTCAACAAATTTGAAGAAATGTAAGACTTAAGATTAACAGAGTTATGGGGAAACAGATATGCTAATCTTTTACAAGTGAACTTGTTAATTGTTCAAACTGGTTGGGAAACATATAATATAGTAAACATTCCCCAAAAAGTTCATGCCATTCAACCCACTAATCTTTCTTTGTTTTATAGTCTAAGGACATTCTTGAAAAGACTTATCTATGTAAAAATATTTAAAGTAGCATTATTTTTAACTTCAAAAAGATGGAAACAAATTATATTATTTTTAAAAAATGTGGTTCCCTGAAAAGAGCACTGATTTGTGTATTAGAAGACTTAAACTTAAATTCTGCTTCTGATATTTACTATCTGTGTGACAACCTACAAGTCATTTTAATTTTCTGCACCCCATTTACTTAGCAATATCTAGTATAGAAGTTCTGCTGCTGGGAGTAGAGGGCCTGGCAACAACCTGCCCCATTTCCAGTTCAGCGCCTAGCTCTGGCTTCATTGGGTTTGTGGACTTGCTTCACTGTTCTTAAGAGGTTAGGCTCTCCCCTGATTCTCATACTTGTCAAGTCAATAAAATTCCAACCTCCATGTCCCATGTGTGATGTTATTTCCAAAAGTTATAACTCATGTCTGGTTTCCTCAAAGGGAAAGTAAATGAAATATTCAATGCCTAATATGAGTAGGTATAATACAATTTCAATACAAAAACCAATGCTAAATCTAAAAGGCTCACAACACATGGTAACAGAACAATTAACACTGTTGTTATTGTTCTGTTGCTATTTGTCCTTTGTTCTGGAGGAGGATCAATGACTTCAAAAGGGTGATGTCTTGACTTTTAAGGGAATTGAATGTGAGGCAGAGCTATGCAAAGACATTAACCTCACTCTAGAGACACCTAAATCTAGTGAGAAGATATAGGTCAGGATGACTGGAGAGATGGCCCCAGATGCAATGGGAAACCCTGGTCTCTTTAATCTAAGTTCTTTCCCAGGTCTCAGTTGTCTGAGGCAATCTCCATTCAGTGACTGGATTCAGTAATGAACATAGAATCATTATTACAATTTTTATCAAGACAGGACAGTTTTAAAGGCTGCTACATAAATTTCATCAAAGTACTGACAAAAGTCTTTTGGCAGAGTCTTCAATTGAGGTTAGTTTTTTCCTGGGACCACTTTGTCCAAAGCAAATAGTTTCTTTGCAGGCTGCCACTGCTACCCAATAGTAACACCCCAATGCTGCTATTCCTGCCATTATGGAACCACAAACTTCCAGAACTTCAGAAACTCACAAGGTCTCCTATTTAAGAAAAAAAAACACAAAAAGAGGCAATTCCATCCCATATACAGGCTTATCTTGACAGGACATGTATGTTCATGATCATATGGGTCCAAGCGGAAGATATGATAGCTTCTGTTTCCTCAATTAGATTCTGTGGATGCTGCTCAGGATCATTCTTTTTGCTCTGAAGGCAAGTTTTTCCTTTCATATGTCCACTGAATTCTGGTTCAGCATACTAATGGGGAACTCTTCATCATGTCTCCCTGAAAGCCCATAAGTCATTCATTATTGTAAGCTTCCACAAAGCTTCCATCTGTTCCTCAGAATAACAGAGCATGTTGGGGAAGAAGTGAATGTGGAGAAAGGGCAGATAGCATGACACCTGTCATAGGTGAGTATGGAATTATATGACCTTTGAGTATCCTTCTAGCTCTGTATCTATGATTCTATGAGCTATATATAAGTGAACAATTATTGAAGAATAACAATTAAGTTGTGATTATAGAACTAAAATGGTCTTTAGGGAACTATAAATATGAAGAATTCAAGGAAATATGAGATGACAAATGGCAGTAAATCAAAGTGAAGAAAGCAAAACCAAAAGAACAATATGCATAAAAAAAGGCCATGTTAGCAATTCTCTTGTGTCAATATGACATTACTAAATGAAATTTTAGTAATGACTAAATAACATTACTAAAACGAAAGTACACAGCTCTCTTAACGAATGGTAAATAGCAAATATAAGATTGCATATATAATTATTCATAAGTGTTCTTAAGTGTTATTTTAAATGATGTGGGTTTTTTCAAATTTTTCAAATTTTCAAAATCCTCTTATTTTCTCATGTTTTAATCAAGTTTATATAGGCATATAGGCATAGACCATTTTCATTAGATTCATAAAGATTTTATAGAGATAACTGTATAGGTAGACAGTTTTCTTCTGGTTTGGGGAAAAGAACTATGTGACATACTCATCACAAGGTTTCATGGAGATGGAAGAGAAAAGTTACCCAGGCATTCAAGACCTATTAACTCTTGTAACCAATTCTGCTCCTAAGATTTCCTGACTTGGGAGGAGGGAACAAGCCTGCTGAACAATGAGCGTAAGAACCGAGCAGCCTTCCTGTCCTTTCTGGTGGAGCCTTATGACAGACCCATTAATGAAATGAAATCATACATATCCATATAATATATATGGAGAGAGGAGAGAGAGAGAGAGTGAGGGAGCACCTAGCAGAGTAGCACATAAACTGCTTATTCCTTTCTTTTACTCTCTTTTCCTTCCTTAGAGAAATATATTTTCATAAGATCAGCACTAAACATTTTATATCATGGAGACCCTCTTTGAATAGCCAAATAGATACATTCATAAATCAACAGTTTTTTTAGTGATGAATAGTAGAATACATATATAAGCTATATCAGTGCATAATAGGATATAGGGACCAGCTATATAAGAAGATATAAAAACCATTACTTGCCAGACAACAGGATACAGCAGAATAGAAATGCAATTAATCACTGCAAAGAAGGATTCAGTGACCATTTATTGATTGTGACTAGGAGCCAATAAGTCTATTCTTGACCTAAGAATAATATTTAGCTCTCCTGAGAGAATCTTTTTCTTTTAAGTTATTCTGTAAAAACTGTTTATGTGAGAAAATCACATAAGAACTGATAGTTGGTCCTCTTGATTAACTTTTTGATAACATAATCACCAAAATTGTGGTATATGAATATAATACTTATTATTCTGCTGCAAGAAATTACTAAAGAGGTGTAACCATGTTTTTATTATATTAGATTAGACCACTTTCATTGAACAGCCCATTTTCCCAGGTCTAGCTTGATTATTGTACATAGGCTTTCTTTCTTTTTTCATTACTAAATATTTTATTTATTTATTTATTTTATCAACTGCATATAATGGTAGTTTTCAATAATTATTTTTTGCAAGGTTTGAGTTTTATATTTTTCATCTCCCTCCCTCTGTCCCCTTTCCTCTCCCCTCCCCCTGACAGAAAGCAATCTAATATAAGCTATACATGTATAACCATGCTAAACATAAATCCATATTAATCAGTATATAGGTTTTCAATAGGCTTTATGTTTGATAAATTCCCAAGCCACTGATGCATATTTATGACCATCTGTTTTTTAGAAAGATTTTTATTTATTTTTGAGTTTTACAATTTTTCCCCCATTCTTGCTTCCTCCCCCACCCTCCTCACAGAAGGCATTCTGTTAGTCTTTACATTGTTTCTATGGTATATACATTGATCTAAGTTGAATGTGATGGGAGATAAATCATATCCTTAAGGAAGAAAAATAAATCATAAGAGATAGCAAAATTACACAATAAGATAATGGGTTTTTTCCTAAATTGAAGGTAATAGTCTTTGGTCTTTGTTTAAACTCCACAAGTCTTTCCCGGGATACAGATGGCCTTCTCCATTGCAGATAGCTCAAAATTGTTCCTTGTTGTTGCACTGATGGAATGAGCAAGTCCATCAAGGTTGATCATCACCCCCATGTTGTTGCTATTAGAGCGTACAATGCTTTTCTGGTTCTGCTCATCTCACTCAGCATCAGTTCATGCAAATCTTTCCAGGCTTCCCTGAATTCCCATCCCTCCTGGTTTCTAATAGAACAATAGTGTTCCATGACATACATATACCACAGTTTGTTAAGCCATTCCCCAACTGGAGGACATTCACTTAATTTCCAATTCTTTTCCACCACAAACAGAGCTGCTATGAATATTTTTGTACAAGTGATGTTTTTACCCTTTTTCATCATCTCTTCAGGGATAGACCCAGTAGTGGTAATGCTGGATCAAAGGGTATGCACATTTTTATTGTCCTTTGGGCATAATTCCAAATTTCTCTCCAGAAAGGTTGGATGAGTTCACAGCTCCACCAACAATGTATTAGAGTTCCAGATTTCCCCACAACCCTTCCAACATTGATCATTGTCCTTTCTGGTCATATTGGCCAGTCTCAGAGAGTATGAGGTAGTATCTCAGAGATGCTTTAATTTGCATTTATCTACTCAGTAATGATTTGGAGCAATTTTTCATATAACTACAGATTGCTTTGATCTCCTCAGCTGTAAATTTGCATATCCTTTGACTATTTGTCAATTGGGGAATGGCTTGTTTTTTTGAAAATTTGACTCAGTTCTCTGTATAATTTAGAAATTAATATGACCATCTCTTGATTAAATTTCTTAATCCTTAATGATTTGACATGGGAAAAAATTTTGTTGTATTATTCCTCCATTTGGAAATTTTAATAATTATTGAAAAATTCTGCTTATCTCTGGGGAATCAGTAAATGAGAGTCACATTTGTTGAACATATATAGTGTTTTGCTTGCTGTGATCCTCTAAATAAATGATGCATAAGAACAATTCTTGGTTATGTAATGGAAGGGGCCTATTCCCCTGAGTCTGAGTGTATCTGGGTATTTCACAATTGTTTCTTTTCTGTTTACTGTGTGGTGAGGTCATTTTTTTTTTTTTGATTGGTTGCTGAGCCAGGTCCAAGTGTGGGAACCAAACACTCGCACTGGAAGCAATTTGACCTCTTTTAAGAAAGATGAACTGTTGTAAATTTTGGGAAGGAAAAACCTTCTCTGACCCAGAACCACCTAGAAGTCAGTGAGCATGTGACCTTCAAGGCCTAAATCTGGGACGAGATAGTCTCTGTCTTCCTTCTTTTGGTATAGGATCTTGTGAGATCTTACAAAAGTAAAACATTGAGCTTGCTCAATGGATAGAATATCTATTGACAAACTCTCCTTTACAATTATATCAAAATATTTATCATAATTCATCATCACTCTTACTAAGAAAAAAAAACTTCCAGGCCTGCTGAAAACAAGCATCTCCAAAACATTATTTTTGAATAATTTTCCTCTTGTTGAAATGCCTATGTTGTATAGTATCACCTGTACTTATTCACTAATGAAAAAAAAAAGTGAATTTTGTAGTAAAACATCTTTTTTTTCATCTTCAGTACTCCATTCTTTGCACTGTATAAAAAGCACTTTTTTTTAGGTTTTTGCAAGGCAAATGGGGTTAAGTGGCTTGCTCAAGGCCACACAGCTAGATAATTATTGAGTGTCTGAGACCGGATTTGACCCCAGGTACTCCTGACTCCAGGGTCAATGCTTTTTCTACTACACCACCTAGCTGCCCCTAAAAAGCACTTTTTTAACCAAATTAATACTAACATTTATAAAAAAAATTGGACTTCTTTTGATACTTCCAAATTCAAAAGTTGATGCCAAATTATAGAGGATTTAGTAAACACCCCTCTAATGTCCAGATCCTTCTAAAGGTCATTCTTTATTTTCTGAGGATTACTTTGTCTTTTGCAGTCAATTTTTGACCTTTCTCTCCCCCCAACTCCATTTTCAACCACACTTTCCTTTGCTTATTGATGAAAAGGCTACTAGGAAATGGAGAAATAAGTCTGGGGAATCAGGAATGTAGCCAGGAAAATAATAAAGGAAGAATAAAAGCACTTTATAAAGTGCTGGGTTCACAAATGCAAAAACAAGGCAATTCCCATTCTAAAAGAACTCACCTTCAAATAGAGGAAATAGCACATATAGGAAGTTTCAACTTCAAGTTGACTGGCAAGGTTCCATAGTCTCAGCTTACAGCATTCAGGTAGATAGTAACAATTCATCTTTGATGTCACCAATATTAATAAACCCATATCAGCTTTGAATAGTGAACTATTTGACAGGGTTGATGACTTTCATAGTGAGAACTTTATTTTCTAGGTTTTCAAGTAGCTCAGAAGGTGAAGGCTGCAGACCTTGCAGAAGAAGTTGCCAGTTTGAATCTTTATAAGGTTTTGTTTCCCTGGACTATAGCTTCTAGAAGAAAGTCTCCTCTCATAGTCTGGTAGAAGCTGTACTGAAACCTGAGCCTCAGAATCCCAGGAATTAATAGTGTCTCATACAACACGAATCCTACTTTCAACTCAGTCTTCATTGAATGGAGCAACCCAATAGAGAGCAGGCCTGCTAGTCATGTCACCACCAATAATAAATACCTACAGTCAGATAAGTCTAAGAACCCTGAGACCACCGGTCCTCCCTCTCACCTGGCTTCTTCTAGGTTAAGAGTGACTTACCCAGGGTCACACAGCTAGGCCATTATTAAGTATCTGAGGTAGAATTTGAACTCAGGTCCTCCTGACTACAGGAATGGTGCTCTATCTATTGTGTCACCTAGCTGCTCCCCCATATATTTTCTTAACTTTCTTATTCCAATGGAAGATGCTGCCATTCTTTTGGTTACTCAGGTTTGGTTACCAGATTAAGTTATGCTCCATTCTTCATTTTCACTTATCCCTTGTATTTTGGCCAGTTGCCAAATCTTGTTAATGTCACAATTTCTTACATTTATCTCCTTTCTACTTACACCATTACTACCCTAATTCAAGCCTTTACTACTTCTCACCCTATTTGCAATTGCCTCCTAATTAGGTTTCCCCCACTCAGGCTCTCCTTATTCAACCTGTCATCCACATAGATACAAAACTGATATGAAAGCACAGATCTGGCCATATTATTCCTTTTCTCAAAACGCTTTATTAGTTCCTTCTTATCTTTAGTATAAAACACAAGTCCTTTGTTTGGCATTAAAGCTGACTCCAACCTTTCCAGGCTGATTACACACAACTTATCCTTGAACACTCATTTTAGCCAAATTATCCTATTAGCTATTCCTCATAGACAACATGTTATTATTTGCTTCAGCCTTTGTAAGATTGTTTCCCATGTCTGGAATACTCCCCCTCTTCATATTTACTTCTTGCTATCATCAATAACTCTCTGCTAAAGTATCATCTCTGGACTTGAAGTCAAGAGCTGAGTTTAAATCTTGCCTCAGATACTTGCTTTTCTGAGCAAGTCATTTAACTTCTTTGGGTCTCAGTTTTCTCATCTTTAAATAGGGAGGTTATCAATATAGAATCAATAGCCTTTAAATCTATGATGAATCAGAAACTCTTAAGGCTTCCCATTAAGAATTATTGTTTTAGGGAAATTCCAGATTATTGTCTCTTCAGGATGATATTCATCTTTCCTTATTTATGAGAACACAAATCGGAGCTAATTATACCTTGAATGTTTGATGGAATTCATTTGCAAATCCATTGGCTCCCCCAACCCCACTTCTTCCCCTAGCTGGGTGTTAGTTAATGAGATCTTTTAAATTACTTATTGATTTTGTATTCATGACATTATTGAATTTATTCCATTAATGAAATTACTTCATTTCTATTACTTCTGAGTCACCAGTTCTTTAGTTAAGAAGAAGATGATGGGCTAATGGTGAAATTTCTGGTTCAGTGGAGGGTCTTTCTCCCAGCCCTTACATCAAGTCACCTGACTCTCAAATCCATCAAAAAGTACACTATTTGGAAAAAAATTGGCTGATAACCTTCAACTAAAGACTCAGCAAAGGAAAATAATTAGGTCACATGGGGATTAAACCAGAGCTTGGGTAACATAGGGTTCTTTCCAACCCCAGGTCTTTCTTTACCTAGGCACAGGCTTGAACTATATAGTAATGATCTTAATAATAATAATAATAATAATAATAATATATATGTATATATATATATATATATTTTTTCCATTGGCAAAAAGCCAAACTCTAACCTCCACTCCTCCCTCTACAGAATCTTATACTTCTTTCTAGTGGGGAGATGTAGCCATGAGTAAAGTTTATTTTTATGAAATAGTTTAAGTTTGTTTTCTTTCAGTGGCAGAGACATTAATTATAGCTTTGAACATTATTTAATGGGTTGTACTTTAAACACCCATCTCTGAGCTCAGTTAATAAGTATTATTAGCATTTTAAAATTCTGACTTTGTAATCAAGGCAAGTCTTATATTCACCAAAGAGCAGCTTATACCTGTGTATCCATGTATCACCAGGTTCCTCAGGACACCAAGGGAGGATAGAAGGTGTGTGCTTAGGAGAAAAGCTAACCTGTGTTCACCTGTTGTGAAGAGGAAGAGTACCATCTGATACTTTTAATTTTTTTCCTATTCTCCTTAGCTAAAGTTAGTTATTTCCACCTACTAGAATATGAGCTGAAAACACCTCTTCATTTTAATTCCTTGGGATACATCCCTGGTCCTTCTCTCTTAGTTACAGCTTTGACCCCTATTCTGTAATTAGGTGCTTGGGTTTCTACCAAGCCAAAAGATCAGCTCTGAAACACAATAAATTCTTTCTTATTTTTCCTGATAATTGTTATCCTTATGACATCAAGTTACTCTGAATATCAAGGGTAGCTTTGGATGGAAATTTTTTTTTAAGATTAATCTGAATGGAGAGTGGGGAGGAATCTGGGATAGTCTGGTTATTAGGGACTGGAAAAGCTACAACTTAATCATTTATGAACTCCATGGATATTTTTTAGTATCATCTAGAGAGTCCTTTATTGCCTGGTTCTTTAGTTAAGGGGGTTTGACATCTCCCAGTCCTTAGATGGTGTCACTCACATGGAAGACTACTGGTGGCTCTGGGAAGCTGTAGCATAGACACTAGCCACACCTGCATAAATCATCTCACACATGGGCTCAACCAGTTGGGGGGTTACTGACAGGCCTCCAACCTGTGGTGGATTAGGGGTATGTCTACCCCAAGAAGAATGAGACATTCCCTAGAAGAATGAGCAGATGAGAATAATTTTTTCCAAATGCCAAGAAGGCAACTGTGGAGGGCTTAGAGTCTGGTCAGGCATCCAAAATGCCAAGGTCATTCACTGTTTCCTGGGCTATTGTTCACAATCCTGACTTTCACCTCATCATTGGACTTCAGTGACTCAGGAAGAGAGAAGTTTATGATTTTGTACAATTTTTGTCTCACTTAAATCCAGTTTATGCACAAGTCATCAGAGCCAGTGATGTTCCTGGTCCTCTGTGAAAATAAAGAACCAACACCCACCAACACATGGATGGGATGAGAGCAAGCTTTTTCCTTTGGCTGCACAGTCAGAACTGTCTGCATCTTTAGATGACTAAGCACCCTCAGGCCTCTTTTGCTGCATTAGGCTCTGAGGTTGAAGAACTTTTTTGATGCACAGCATAGGAAAGGGGGAAGACCCCTAACCTTCACTTAAGTTAATGGCCCAAGAAATAGGCTGGGGGGCAACTAGGTCATGCAGTGCATAGAGCACTGGCCCTGGAGTCAGGAGGGCCTGAGTTCAAATCTGACCTCTTAATAATTAACACTTAATAACTGCCTTGCAAAAACTAAAAAGAAAAAAAAAGAAATGGGATAGGGCTTCAGTCTTTTCATTTCTATTTTTTTCCATTATAGAGTGTGGGGAGTGGAGTCTTTGAACTATGAGGATCTGGGAATGGAGGAATGTAGATTTGATATTGTGGTCAGCTTGACACTGAAGCCCCAAGGAGCATGGTTTTAATTCTGAACCTAGTAGAATCTGGCACAACCAGTGCTATAAGGAACTGAGCTAAGCTGCAAGCCTGGTTACATTCTCAACCCTGAGACTGAGGCGCTATAGGAGTTGGGCTGGGGGGTAGGTCTTACGTCCCTGGCATCTTAGGGAAAATATTTGTATGCTTATTTCTTTGAAGTAAATGTTCATTTGTAAAAACTGGTTTTATTTTCAGTGATCAAATGAAGCTAGAATACTATTCTCTGAGTACTTAAAATTGAGTGAAATCAATTATTTTGGGCTGGAGTTGATAGCAGAGAAGAGGAAGTACCCAACCTAATGGACTGAGAAAATTCCCAATCTGAGAAGAAGAAGAGGGATCAGAGGGAAAACCCACCGTATTCTCCAGATCACTTTTTTTTAAGGATTTTTTGCAGGGCAAATGGAGTTAAGTAGCTTGCCCAAGGCCACAGCTAAGTAATTATTAAGTGTCTGAGGCTGGATTTGAACCCAGGTACTCCTGACTCCAGGGCCAATGCTCTATCCACTGAGCCATCTAGCCTCCCCCTTCCAGATCACTTTCTTGGCTTCACTGTTATCTTGGGCAAGTAGAGATCCTGAAGCAGCATGGAAGGAGTACCAAAATCAACTTTTAAAGACAAATTCATTTGAGTGGAGGATTTACCTCAGGGTACAAAGGCCCTTGGGAAGAGAGAAACCAGGATACCTGAGGCTTATGAGAACAGAGAGATTAGGCCTGGTGGGAGTATCATCTTGACACCAGTAAAGACATCAATTCATACAGAATGAGCAGATGCTGCACCTAGGCTCTGGTTACATGTGCTCCTTACTCTCTCTTTACATCACGAACCCTGGCTATATCTATTCCTTGCATATATATTATATATATATATATATATATATATATATATATATCTCAAGATGTATTCCTTATGAGTGTTCACTCTTCCCACTGATGTGTGTATTGTGAGAAAGGGAATTCTAGATTTATGAGGCAAATGTTTCATTGCTATTTTTGTCTGTGGCCAAGACATTTTATCTTTTGTTTTTAACAAATTATGTTAAGGTTACAAGAGACTCATGAGCTTTAGGGAATGCAAACCCACAGAGGAGTCATTCTCTGGATGACCAACCCTATAAATGGGAAGATGTTACCAGATACCAGAGTTTTGCATTTCTAGAAAGTAGCTTGAGAAGAAATTGCTTGACAAGGGTACCATGATAAATATTTAACAACCAGCTTTGGGGGCATGTGGAATGAATAGTATGGAAACACAAAGTTTAATTTGCATCATTTGCATTTCCTCCATCACTTTCTTGAATCTAGACAATCAACAAATGAATAGATCAAACTGATTTGTAGTGTTTGCCAAGCTATAAATGTTCATAATGAAAATCTAACAATTGACTCTAGAGCTAGTAAGGTCCTGTCTAACCTAACCACATTTTTTATCAGAATGCTAAATTCCTACCCAATTACAATTTAGTCAATTAGTCAATTAGTCAATTTCTGACACTGTGGTATGGTAGTTTTGTTAAGAACACGCAGAAGCTAATAAGGTCATGATTAAGGATCTTGTTCTTCCAGGTCACAAAGGAAGCTTTAGTTAGCATCATTCTGTTCTTTGGCCGGTCACAGTCTAACGGGGGTGGGGGGTGGGGTGGTGGTGGTGGTGGTGTATTTTTCTCTTATTCTTTTTCAATTAGACTAATCCCCTTCAAGTCTACAAGTCTACATCAAAAGAAAGAAGGCAGGAAGACACATTGTTACTTTTGATCATGAAGTGGCTACTAAAGCAGTATGTTCAAAAGGGCCCTTTAGAGCAAGGAGTTTCTCATTCTTTTTTTGTTGTGGGCTGCTTTGGCTGTCTGATGTAGTCTATGGACTGCTCAGGATAATAGTTTTAAATGCCTAAAACAAAGATTGTAGGCTTTAGAAGGAAAAAAGGTCAATGTTAAGTTGAGTGAGTGAAGAAAATTTCATGAAGATGCTGAGGAAGTAAGGGAATAAATTCTTCATAGGCACTTAGGACACTAACAGTGCTGAAGATAAAGATATGATAAAGATATGATAAAGATATTCCAATCCTGGAAAATAATTTGGAATTTTGCAAGAAAAGTCTTTAAACTGCTAATAATATTCTTTTTTTTTTTTAAGGCTTTTGCAAGGTAATTGTTTGAGTGGCTTACCCAAGGCCACACAGCTAGGTAATTATTAAGTATCTGAGGTCAAATTTGAACTCAGGTCCTCCTGACTCCAGTTCTATCCACTGAGCCACCTAACAATCCCCTAATAATACTCTTAAGCCTCCCCAATCTCATATTAACAGGAAGTTAAATATTCTTAAATATTCATAATAACATTTTTCCTTCCTTCCTTCCTTCCTTCCTTCCTTCCTTCTTTTCTTCCTTCTAAATGGGATATTCCCTCTTAAGAGTTAATATTCCTAGTGAAGTCCTCTCAGGGTTAAAAATCAATAAAACAAAGACAGACTATTATTATTAGACTATTTTTAGAAGAAAGAGGGAGAGAGATCTTTCATTCCAAGCCAGGTACCCTTCCAATTCTGTTAGCAGGGGAAATAGTGGACTATTTCCAGAGAGACCTTGCATTTTTAGTCACCTATTGGATGATAAAAACTATCTCAACTGGGAGAACAGTAGACTGTTCCCATGAGAAAAACCTTGCAATCCAACTAAGCTCATAAGACTCCTTTGTGGTGGCAAAGAATTGGAAATCAAGTAAATTCCTTCAATTGGGGAATGGCTTAGCAAACTGTGGCATATGTATGTCATGGAACACTATTGTTCTATTAGAAACCAGGAGGGACAAGGATTTAAGGAAGTCTGGAGGGATTTGCATGAATTGATGCTGAGCGAGATGAGCAGAACCAGAAAAACATTGTACACCCTAACAGCAACATGGGGGGTGATGATCAACCATGCTGGACTTGCTCATTCCATCAGTATAACAATCAAGGGGCAATTTAGGGCTGTCTGTGATAGAGAATGCCATCTGTATGTAGAGAAACAACTGTGGAGTTTAAACAAAGACCAAGGACTACTAACTTTAATTTAGAAAAAAAAACTGATATCATATTGTCTGATCTTGCTGTCTCTTACAGTTTATCTTTCTTCCTTAAGGATATGATTTCTCTCTCATAACATTTAGTTTGGATCAATGTATACCATGGAAAAAATATAAAGACTGGCAAACTGCCTTTGGTGGGGGGGGGAAGGAAATAAGATTAGAGGAAAAATTGTAAAACCCAAAATAAATAAAGTCTTTAAGAGAGAACAAAAAGAAATATTTAAAAAATAAAAAAAACTCCCCCCCCCAAAAAAGTTATAATCCTGGAGGTTATTCCCACCATCTGGGTTGTGAGGTAATATTTTATGAAAACCTTTCATTTGTTTCTTTGTTGTTGGGGTAGATTTTCACAAGTAGAATGTAACTCTGAAGACTAAGTCGACACAGAAGGGTGATAGGAAGGAGGAGGTGATGTATTAGGCCATATAATCTTGCTTGACTGTCAATTCAGGGCAGCTCCTTGATCTTCACTTCCTTTGTGAGACTTGGAGTGTGCCCTTTTCTGGAGAAAAGCCAAAATAAACTTTCTTTTTTGTTCAGAGAAGTCTCTACATTTTTTTTAAAGTGGATTTTTATCCCACAATTTGGTTCCCTGGCCAGGAATTAACCCCCTTCTTAAGACTCTCTTGGACACACACACAAGCAGGCACCATGCTGGAAATTGTCAGCAGCTTGTGATTTAGTGCCCAGGCAGATCCCTTGAGGAGTTAGCAAAGACTCCTGAAGAGAGACTTAGCTTGAGTAAAACTGAAAGCCAGAGGACCTCTGGAGGCAATACTACTAGGAGATGGGCCCCACCACAGGAGAAGACCCAGGGATGGCACCATGGTCCATAAGTTTGTGTACACAAGCCCAGGTCTAGCCCTGGATGACAAACCCTTGTCGCTCCCACATCAAATCTGCAGGTTGATCTGATAAGAGCAAAAAAAAAAAAAGGGCAAGGGTGGAAATACTCCCAAGCAATTAATACAATTTGCAGGGAGAGATTCCAAAGAAATCCAAGTGCTTTAGGCTGTAGGGACAAGGCAGAAGGGTCTGGAAGTGCCAGCTGAGAGCTCTAGGGTCTAGACAATAATGGGGAAGAAATCCAAAGTAAAAAGGGAAAAGTGCAGAAAATGATAAAATGCTGTTGACTTTTTCTCTTCCCTGCTTCTTCCCTGTGACTCTATGTTTCCAGAATGCTTTCTTCTTGCAAGGGACTGGGATTGGATGGCCTATCCAGGACCATAGGACCGGATTGGATGCTGGGCCTAAGGGTTTGGTATGTGGGCTCGGGGCCTCTTGGCCCCAGGACCAGGGATCTGTCTGCTGCGCCCTCAGCTACACTACAGCAGAGACAGAGTGAAAGGAGAGAGAAAATGTAGTTCATGGTAGTAGAGAAGTATGAATGGAGGGAGTTGCAATGAGCAATGGCAATGGTGGAAAATATGGAAGTAACTTTTGTGATGGACTTATCAAGAATGTGATCCACCCATGACAGAGCTGGTGGTGTTGGAACACAGACTGAAGCACATTTTTATTATTATTATTATTTTTTTGGGGGGGGGGGTTGCAGGGCAAATGGGGCTGGGTGGCCTGTCTGGGGCCACACAGCTGGGTGATTGTTGGGTGTCTGAGGCTGGATTTGGACCCGGGTGCTCCTCGCTCAAGGGCCAGTGATGTGTCTGCCACCCAAGCCGCCCCTTCTATTATTATTATTATTATTATTATTATTATTATTACTATTTTATTTTGGGGGGGTCTTTTGTTTTTTGTTTTTTGTAGGGCAATGGGGTTGGGGTGGCTTGCCTGGGATCACACAGCTGGGTGATTGTTGGGCATCTGGGGGTGGATTTGGGCTTGGGTGCTCCTGGCTCCAGGGTCGGTGCTCCGTCCATTGCGCCACCTGGTCATACTTACAGTTATTATTATTTTTTTTAATTTAAATTTTAACTTTTTTCTCTCCCCTTTATTTTTTCGATCATGCAGGTTTATATTTTTTGGGGGGAGGTATTATGTTTACTCTTAAAAAAGAATATTTAGGTAATGTATAAAAATTATTTGTACAAAATAATAATAAATAAAAAATAAGTAAATAAATAAAAAGTATAATGAGCAGGGTGGGGAAATATATAGGAACCAATGTATCAATTAAATTTGTTACCCCAGCCTATGGTTGGAATGAAGGGGCAGGAATAAAATTTTTCAAAGTGCATAAAAGAGCTTGTATGTGGGGATTTCCCTGTCTCTCTCTCCTACCATGAGGGAGGTGTGCTATTTTGTTAAGATATCTTGATAAAGGGGCGGCTAGGTGGCATAGTGGATAAAGCACGAGCCATGGAGTCAGGAGTACCTGGGTTCAAATCTGGTCTCAGGCACTTAATAATTACCTAGCTGTGTGGCTTTGGATAAGCCACTTAACTCTATTTGCCTTGCAAAAACAAAAACAAAACAAAGATATCTTGATAAAAACATTTTAATCACTCTGGAAAAAAAATGGAAGTATAAAAAGCTAAAAGTTCAAATGGAGATATATATTTAAATGAGACTGGGTAACCTGAAAATTGCATTAAAATGTCACTTTTGCAATATCTGGCAGTGAATTGATTGGGAAAGTGATAAAGCCAATAAGATGAAAAGTGTGATATGAAAGCAATTGGTAGGTAAGTGTTAATTTTTTATTATGTTATTATTGATTTTATAATGTGCTAATCTTTTGTACAAAGTAATCTGAAAATATATGTAAACTGAATTAAGGAGTTTGTAAAAAAATGTTTTTTTTTATTTTAATGTTTTATGGCTCTTCCAGAGTCATAGGAGAAAAAAGAATTACTGGAAATGCTGTAATAGATAGGGACAGAATGGCCTTGGTGTAGGCTGCAAGTCTGCCAAAACTATTGTCAGTATAGACTGTGAGTTATGTGCTCTTAATCAAGCTTTAGAATTATTAAACAAGGGGAATTGGGAAACACCTATTCAAAATATGTTTGGGGTATAGTTCATGTAACTGGATAAAATTTGGGTGAGTAAGGATAAGCAGCAAAGGTAAAGAATTAGTACATATTACTTTAGTATCTAAAATTGAGGGGCATTTCCAATCCCCAGGACATAAAATGTTCTAATATTAAGAAATGTTGGTCAGTAAGGATAGAAAACTCTTGTAAGTTAGAGCATTGGGAAGTTGGAATTACACTGATAAAAAGATAAAAAGAATTTGCAAACTTTTTTTTAGACTTTGAAAAAGAAAATGATTTGAGGTTATTTTGAATATGACTTTTGGAATTTAAAAGAAGTATAAAGAAAATCTTGTAATTATAAAAAGGGATTTTTAGCAACAACTGGTCTTAAGAATTTTTCTGTGTTGCAAAATTCTAGGGAGTAAAAGGAATATACATGAAATTGAAGTATATAGTGAATAATTAATAAACTTTGTATAAGAATAGATTTTAAACAACTTTTTTTGAGAATTTAAAATTGTGTTATAATAATGAACAATGACTAAATTGAAGTTTCGCCTATAACATTTGTAAAGATTTGTTATGAGAAAACTAGAGAATGCCTTGCCAACAGGTTATATCTCTCAAGGTCTTTTTTGGCCCAGAGAATTTGTAAAAAGGCTTTTTTTTTCACCTCATGTTTATAATAGGGAATATCTATATGTAAGATCTATGTAGCTTATTTAGTATCTGTTATTTAAGAAGAAGAAATCATAAAAGTAAATGTAACACTGGCATGGTTAAAAAGTGTACATTGGGCTTTTGAAATTGTCATATGTATAAGACTAAATTCATGGAGAATCTTATTTTCTATGTTTTGAAAATAGAAGTGTATTTGGAAGAAGAGATAAATAAGCTTACAAAGCACAAATTTAGAAGAAGTTTGTATGTAAAAGATACTTAATTATAAGGTTAACTTTAAGAGAACCTATTGTTTTGTTTTGCTTTAAGAGAATGAGATGTCAGCATGAAAACTTTGTTTCATGTAGGGTAAGAATTTAATGTTTAGGGACAGAGCCAAGATGGTGACAGGAGAGGATCTTCTCTTAGGTGCTCTCTCTCTCCAATATTTCCAAACTTATAAACTAAGGACTCTAACTGAACTTTCAAGAAACAGAACCCACAGAGGGATCCAGTGAGGCAATTCTCCAGCCCAAGGTAACCTGGAAGAAAGTGGAAAGACTCCGTTCCATGGGGTTAGAGGGGCAGCTGCCAGAGTGAAGGAACTTCAGCCTCCTGGAGCAGCCCCAGAGCACTGGGAGCCATGGCTCATGGCAGCAGGGGCAGGTTCCTGATCTATACCCTGAGGAGCACCGGGCACAACTTGGGGGGTCAGTGGGGGACCTCTGCCAGAGCTAGTGTGTGAAGCCCAACCCTCAGATCCTGATCGCAGTCTAGGCCCCCCATAGAACTGCAGCCCCCCCCCACACCTCAGCCCTGTGTCAGAGGGGTGTGCTTATGGTCATTCACAGACCAGGAGGGAGAATAGAGCTTCACACACTAAAATCCTTGTGAGGGGGTGTTCCAAAAATATGCAAAAGCTCAGGAAGCACCCCAACACCAGACACAGGCTGGGGAAATGAGTAAACAGAGAAAAAAGAGGAACACTATTGAGAAATACTTTGCCTATGAGACCAAGAAGGATTAAAACACTCAATCTGAAGATGAAGTACAGGCTCCTGCATCTAAAGACTCCAAGAAAAACAGAAATTGGGCTCAGGCTGTGAGAGAGCTCAAAAAAGACTGAAAATCAAGTGAGGGAGATAGAAAAAAATGGGAAAAGAAATGAGAGAGATGCAAAAAAAAACATGGAAAAGAAGTCAGCAGCATAGTCAGAGAGATCCAAAAAAAAAAAAGCTGAAGAAAATAACATGTTAAAAAGTAGCATAGGAATGGATAAAACAGTTGAAAAAGTTATTGAGGAGAAGAATGCTTTAAAAAATAGAATTGGCCAGATGGAAAAAGAGATAAGAAAGCTCTCTGAGGAAAACAAATCCTTCAGGTGTAGAATGGAACTGAGGGAGGCTGCTGATTTTATGAGAAATCAAGATACAGTACTTAAAAACCAAAAGAATGAAAAATTAGAAGAAAATGTGAAACATCTCATTGAAAAAAAGAACAATTGATTTGGAAAACAGATTCAGGAGTGATAATTTAAAAATTATTGGAATACCTGAAAGTCATGATCAGGAAAAGAGCCTTGACATCATTTTCAAAGAATTACTACAGGAAAATTGCCCAGACCTAGAAGCAGAGGTAAAATTGAGAGAATCCACCAATCTCCCCGAGAAAGAGATCCAAAAAAAACAACCCCCAGGAACATTGTAGCCAAGTTCCAGAACTCCCAAGTTAAAGAGAAAATATTACAAGCAGCCAGAAGGACACAATTCAAATATCGTGGAGTTCCAATCAGGATCATACAGGACTTAGCAGCAACTACATTAAAAGCTCTTAGGGCTTGGAGTATAATATTCTGGACTGCAAAAGAGCTCAGAATGCAATTGAGAATCAACTACCCAGCAAAACTGAATGTCCTCTTCCAGGGAAAAAGATGGACTTTCAATGAACCAGGGGAATTTCAAATGTTCCTGTTGGAATGGCCAGAGCTGAACAGAAAGTTTGGTCTTCAAATACAGGACTCAGGTAAAGCATAGAGAGTGGAGTAGAAGGGGAAAGTATGAGGGATTTAATAATGATGAATTACATATATTCCTGCATAGAAAAATGATACTGATAATACTCATATGAATCTTATTTAACAGAGCAGGTAGAAGGAGCTTTTATAGATGAAGCACAGGAGAGAGCTGAAGACATAATATAATGTAAAAATGAAGTTAATGGCTAGAAGGAAAATGTAATGGGAGAAAGAAAAAGAAGTGGAATAGGCTAAGTTATTTCATATAAGATTTTTTTTTATTACAATGAGCTATTGCAATGATATGGAAGGGGGAAGGCAAGGGGGTGTGAGGGAATCTTCACTCTCATCAGAGGAGGCTAGGAAAGGGAACAGCATATATATATATATATATATATATATATATATATATATATATATATATATATTCAATGGGGTATAGCCATCCTAGAGTAAGAAGGAGAGAAGGGGGACTGGAGAAGGGGTTGGATGTGAGTGATGGAGGACAGGATGGACCATGGTGGGGGGGAGTGGTCTGATATAACACATTTTCTATTTTACTTCTTGCAAGGGGTTGAGATTAGATGACCTGTCCAGGACCATAGGGCTAGCTGGGTGAATGCTGGGCCTAAGGGGTGGTATGTCAGCTCCGGGCCTCTTGGTCCCAGGAAAAGGGATCTGTCTGCTGCGCCACTCAGCTACCCTACAGCACATTTAAGAAGAGGGACAGAGTGAAAGGAGAGAGAAAATATCCTATATGGTAGTGGAGAAGTATGAATAGAGGGAGTTGTGATCAGCAATGGCAAAGGTGGAAAAATATGTAAGTAGCTTTTGTGATGGACTTATCATAAAGAATGTGATCCACCCATGACAGAGCTGGAGGTGTTGGAACACAGACTGTAGCACATTTATTATTATTATTATCATTATTATTATTATTTTTTGGGGGGAGGGGGTTTGCAGAGCAAATGGGGCTGGGTGGCTTGCCTGGGGTCACATAACTGGGTGATTGTTGGGTGTCTGAGGCTGGATTTGGACCCTGGTGCTCCTAGCTTCAGGGCCGGTGCTCTGCTACACCACCTGTCTGCGCCTACTATTATTATTACTATTATCATTTTATTTTATTTTGGGTCTTTTTTTGTTGTTGTTTTTGCAGGGTAATGGGGTTGGGATGACTTGCCTGGGTTCATACAGCTGTGTGATTGTTGGGTGTTTGGGGCTGGATTTTGGCTCGTGTGCTCCTGGCTCCAGGACTGGTGCTCCATCCACTGTGCCACCTATCTGCACCTATTATTTATTATTATTACTATTTAATTTTAATTTTTTTCCTCTTTCCTTTACTTTATCGCTCATGTGGGTCTATATTTTTTTGGGGGGAGGGGGTATTATGTTTACTCTTAAAAAAGAATATTTTAGTAATGTATAAAAAATCATTTGTACAAAAATAAGAATAAATAAATCTTCAAAGAATTTAATGCTTAAATTTTAAAGAAGTAAAATTGTAAATTTCTTCCCCCACTTTAAATGCAGATTCAGAAAGATAGTTTATAAGAGACTGGGAGGTATAGCTGAACTGCAAGATACCTTTTCCAATAATGTTTAAATGTGAGGGGCTTTGGAAAATGATTAGGAAATTTACAATTATATAACTGTAATTAGATGATTTATCAATGAATAAATGTTGAAGGGTGTTATCAAACGTGATCTACCTTTGGAAATATAAACTCTTTTAATGTAATGTCGTCAATCCTGGAATTAATGATTGATTGCTTTGTAGGGATAATGAGGGAAATTATTATGACCCTCTGGGTTCCCTGAAATTTTTAAAAGATGTGTTAGACCTTTCTCTAGAACTATAGGTCCAGGTTTAAATGTAATAATGGAAAGATTATTTTGTGAAATCTAGTTCTTAATGTGTTACACTTATTACTGTTTTGTTAAATTTAGAGACCCTTAAGATAGTCTAATGGGTTGAATGAATTCTGAGAAGTAACAATTTGTATTTCAAACATGGCTAATAATCAAACAGGTTTATTATAGAGAATTGTTTGCATAAGAACTTGCCAATTATATAAATATATGTGTGTGTTAATTGGAATTTTTATTGTAATATGTGTAGATATATTATATATTTATATTTATATTTATAATCTCAAAGTTGTGGTTGTTTGCTTTGAAGTAAAAAGTACCTGAGCAACAGGGAAAGAAAAATAATGATAATAATTTATGATTTTTTGTGTGACAATCTCTGGCTAATTGTTATGTGAGAATTCTTAGAATAATCTCCTAGCCAAAGGAGATGTTTATTTATTGTAATACAGCAGGTTAACTGAGAGGCCTCTAATATACCATCTTTGTCCAAAAGTAAAACAAATATGATTTCAGATAAAGGGATGTGGGCCTGCAGATTAGAAGTTAGTGCCACAAGGAGGATAGACCTTCTAACTGAATTATGAAACATATTTGTAAATAAGTTGTTTTTTTTTTGGTATGGAAAGGAATACTCCAGATGCTGGAGGAACTTGACTGGTTTTTGAATGTTTAGAATGTCTTTACTTAATATATTCTGATAACAGGGACACTCAGAGTAGATATAGGTTATATATGTGTAGGGAAGGGGGCTGATTGATTGTGCCCCCCCCCCATTCAGATTAGAATTAGCATTTAGTCCTTGTGAAGTGGATTCATGTGAAGATCTAATTAGATAGAATTTCTATTTTAGATCATGGGACTTTTAATTGGCTTTTGTTTTGTGTCTAAGATAAGGTTTGATCAGCAAAGGAAGTGCTGTTGAATCAATGTTCTCTTGCAGTCTGGAAGCCCAAAGGAGGCATGGACACTACCAGGTGATAGGTGTATTGGGAGGAAAAAGCTGAAGGGGCAACTTTTTAGTGCAACCGGAGGTTGGACCCTTTTGACTTGACTTCCCCAAATGTGACATTTGAATAATGTCTTACCGGATAAATATAAAATTTGACTTAAGGCACATGACCTCTGCCTGGAAACTGATACTCAAAATTATACCTATAAAGGAATTTTCCTTTGATGTCCTAGATCTTTATAATAAATCACTAAAAGTCAATCTGATATAGAAATTTTAGGTCAAGTGAGTTTAATAGCTAGATAGGCCAGTATGTGGTTTTAACTTAGTTCTGTGTTTTGAGAAGAATTAAGATTCTTTGATTTTATTTTATTTCATGCTAGGAAAAAGGATATTTAATTAAGAAGAATAAAGAAAGTTATATAATCTCAAGATGCACTTCTGTGCAGTAGCAGTTTCAAGTTCTACTTTGAGAAGGGCATATAAGTCATTTGAGTATATCAGAAGAAGAATCACCTTCAGTTTAGTTAAGAGAGGCATTTTGGGAAGAAGGAAGAATTTATTTTAGTTAAGGATACTTGAGTTAATATTTTAATGAAGAGGCAGAGATTAAGACTATTTGTATGTTGCTTGCTGGACACTGTACAAAGATGGTCATCTAATGTAAATGTTATAAACTCAAGTTAACTTGATAATTTTCAACATATTTACTTGTGAAGTGAAAAATTATGGAAGTTATATTTTTGTTAAACTAAGGCAAAATGTGAATTTTATGGTGTAATGATGAAAATATCAATCTTATCAATCTATCTGATAAGATGTTGTGTTAAGAAGTTCCTTTACCAGAAGAGGAAATCTCAACAAGTCATTCAAATTGGAGACTGGAAGGGACTCTTCAGATACAGAAAGATATTGAATATCTCCAGTGGAAAAGAGAGAGAAATCGGATGAGTTCATCTTCCTCCATTGTGTCTATATGTGTGTATGGGTTGTTTGTTCAGGGTTCCAAGAAGATGGGTCCCAAGTGGACAGGAAGAGAACGAACAGAACCTGAGAGAGTATCAAGGATAGTGTGAGAAGACTTCAGATGCCAAATATATATTTTATATATATATATATATATATATATACATATAAACATATATACATATATATATATATATATTTAGGGAAAAAAGAGAAGGGATTGAGATATTCCCTCTTAAGAGTTAATATTTCAGGGTGGCTAGGTGGTGCAGTGGATAAAGCACAGGTCCTGGAGTCAGGAGTACCTGGGTTCAAATCTGGTCTCAGACACTTAATAATTACCTAGCTGTGTGGCCTTGGGCAAGCCACTTAACCCCATTTGCCTTGCAAAAAAAAAAACAACCTAAAAAAAAAAGTTAATATTTCTAGTGAAGTCCTCTCTGGGTTAAAAATCATTAAAACAAAGACAGACTATTATTCTTAGGGTTTTTCTTTGCAAGGCAAATGGGGTTAAGTGGCTTGCCCAAGGCCACACAGCTAAGTAATTATTAAGTATCTGAGACCAGATTTGAACCCAGGTACTCCTGACTCCAGGGCTGGTGCTTTATCCACTGGGCCACCTAGCCGCCCCCAGACTATTATTCTTAAAAGAAAGAGGGAGAGAGACCTTGCACTCCAAGCCAGGTACCCTCCTGATTCTGTTAGTGGGGGAAATTGTAGACTATTTCCAGACAGACCTTGCATTTTTAGTTAGTCACCTATTTGATGATAAAACTATCTTAACTGGGAGAACAGTAGACTGTTCCCATGAGAAAGACCTTGCATTCCAATGAAGCTCATAAGACTCCTCTTGTTTGATGATAAGTAGACTGTTACTTCAATAAAATAGTTATAATCTTGAAGATTAGATGATAAGGTAATATTTTATGAAAATCTTTCATTCCTTTCTTTGTTGCTGGGGTAGATTTTCACAAGTGTGACTAACCAATGAGTCAACAGAGAGGGGACAATAGGGATGAGTAGGGATCGTGTTAGGCCATATAATCTTGGCTTGACTGTCAATTTGGGGCAGCTACTTGATCTTCACTACCTTTATGAGACTTGGAGTATGCCCTTTTCTGGAGAAAAGCCAAAATAAACTTTCTTTTTTGTTCAGAGGAGTCTCTCTTTATATATATATTTTTGCAAGGCAATGGGGTTAAGTGGCTTGCCCAAGGTCACACAGCTAGGTAATTATTAAATGTCTGAGGTAGAATTTGAACTCAGGTACTCCTGACTCCAGGGCCAGTGCTCTATCCACTGCACCACCTAACTGCCCCTCTATATTTTTTTAAAGTGGATTTTTATCCCACACCCTTCCTTCCTTCCTAACAGGAAACAAATGTTTAGACCAAATTATGGTCTATGAATGTAACTGAAGATTATAGTGTCATAGAGGATGGATTCAGAGAAAAATAAGAAGACTTATACAAACTGATAGTGAATGAAGGAAGCAGGACCAGGAGAACAATATGCACAATGTCTACAATCTCACTGATTGAGAAGTACCCTTCAATGATATTGAGTAGGCAGCAGGGCATTCCCATGGCTGCTCATATTGTGTCTCATATCCATGTCCTCCCATATAGTCACTACAAGACAGGTCTTCATGATATTCATTACCCTCTGCCCCTCAGTTTGGAGAAGAAAACAAAGAGTCCTCTCGACATCTACTATTTAGGAGGTTGCCAAGTCTAGCAGTCTCTTCATTTCCACCTGACCAGCTTCTGCAAACATCTCCATCCTCTGCTTTTCAGCTTCTGTATTTGTACTATCTTCTCCAATTCAGTTGTAAGCTCCATGAAGGCAAGAGTTTGTTTTTATAATTGTATCCTTAGTGCTTAACACTGCGCCTGGTATACAAGTGTGCGCTTAATGTTTATTAACTGACAGCCTATCTTTTCCTCCACTTATAAAATTTCAGGATGACTCCTGTTCTGTGGAGTTTCTCACTGGCTATGTCACAGATTGCTCATAATCACCATGTGTCTCCCCACTGTCCACTTTATGACATTAATTTTTTAATTTAACTTTTATTTTTTAATTTAAACACCCAAACCTCCCACATTTCCAGCCAGATACATAGCAAAATACATACAAAAAGAAGACTGTACATGAAGCTATAATTTCATTTCACACTATTTATTTTTAAAATAAATTTCACACATTCTTTTTTAAATAAATTTTTATTGATACCTTTTGCTTTTTATCATCTAAATTCTCCCAGTATCCCTCCCCAACCATATATATTAGATATATAAATACATCTAAGAATATTTTCACAAATTATTGTCCTGCCTGTTTGTGCTTCCTTCTAAACTTTCCTTTTCCCTTCTGTAAACTTAAAAAAGTTAAAATAATTTTCTCCCAAGCTTCTCCAAATTAAAAATTGAAAGAAAAAAGCAATCCTTATATCAAATAAGCATAGACAAAAAAAATTAATGCATATAGCAGCCATGTTCTAATAAGTGTTTTTTTCCCCCTGCACCTTGAATTCATCACCTCTCCATCATGGACAACATGTATGCTTCATCACAGTTCATCTAATGATATGGTTGGCCAGTACATTCATCAGGATTCTTAAATACTTCAAAGTTGTTTTCTTTACAATGTTGTCCATGTATAAATTGTTCTCTAGGTTTTCCTCACTTCACTCTGAATCAGTTCATACTACCCATCTGCAATCATATCATTTGTCATTTCTTATGGCACAATAATATTCCATTCAGTTCATATATAATGATTTGTTTAATCATCCTTCTAACTGTCCAATGTCCAAAGCATCCCATTAGATTCCAGTTCTTTTCTTTTTTCCCCTTTTAATCCTCCTTCAGTATCGGTAAGTTTATTGTGCTTGCAATAATTCCCTCCCTAGTACCACCCTCTCTCTCTGAACCTACTTCCATCTCCATCACTGTTTGTTTCCCTGTTAAGTTTAATATATTTATATAATATTTGGGAATGTTCAACTTTCCCATGTCCAATTTGGTTAAGAATGAAATTATCTGATGCCTGCCTCTATTTGTATATTCTCATGCACACCAATTATAATAGTTAAGCTCCACTTCTTCCTCCTTTCTACAGGAGGGTAATACTTTTATTCTTCTCTCTTATTTTTTAAAGCCTCAGAACAATTAACAGAGAAATAGTAAAGACATCATCCATGGTTGACTGTGGTTTGTGGAGGCTTGTAAGTTCCCTTCTAATACCCTTTCAAAGGTTGACCTTCATGAATGTATAGATAGTAATACTCTGGAGCTCACTCTTTCAGAGTTAGATTGCCTGTACTTGCCCATCAGATTTCTATGGTCACCCCTGAGGGGCTGGAGGTTTTCCCCTAGTACTAATGGCTCAAGTCACCATTCATGTGTGTTCTACTCATGGTTAGGATCAATGATGAGTGTCCCAATTCTTCTTAACCAATGAACATCAAATAGTTTATTAAAGAGATAATTGCTGCAGCATTTAACACTGTCAATCACTGTAAAGAAATACCAAGAACAGAAATACAAATATTTTCCCCCAGCACCCAAAGGTCCATTCTCTCCAAGCCAACTTGGTCACTGGGAAGAGTGGGCTCAGATTTACTGAGGAGGCTTCTCCATAGCAGTTTTCCCCAAGAAGTTCACTTCCAAGAGAGGCAGAGCTGATGGACTTGAAGAGTTCACAATCCTACTCCTCATGAACTGGGTGGAGCAAGTCCCTCAGGACTTCACTGTCTGGTTTTCAGTAAATTTCAGCATGGATTTCTAAGCAGGAAAGAAGACTGTCCTCCCCCATTCCTCCCCATCCTTGAGTCCTAACCCAGTATCCTCCTCTTTCTTCACTTTACCATTCCTGTTACCACCTCCCAACTGGGAGGGACCTAGGTCTGCAGGGCTAGACTGGTTTGGAAAAGTCTGAACTGGGCTGGCTCCAGCTCTACTAAGGTGTGTCTATGCCAGGAAGAAAATTAAGTTTCTCTGCTGGGAAATCAGACAGGAGATCCATTTGCAACAGCAAAATACCAGGAAGTTGTGTCTCATTTGGGAGAGGAGGGCTAGTACAAGTTCTGAAGGCAACTTTAACAACCTTAGTTTAACTGGTCTTACTTTCCCCTTGGTCATTAAGGTCTACCCTTCCTCTTTCCCTTTCTTTCTTTTCCACTCCACATATTCTAATGAACTTTACCTGTTGATAGAGCTCAGTCCAGCAGAGAAAGAATGTTAGAGTGGTGGAGAGATGCAGTCATTTTATGTGCTCAGAGGATGGGGATCTGTCATTATACTGGCATGCTAAAGCAATGAACTAGAATCTAAGAGGGGATGCTCATCAAGTTAAGTCAGTGAGCATATATTATGGCATAGCCAGGCGCTGGGCTATGCACTAGGGATATAAACAAAGACAAAAACAGTCCTTACCCTCAGAGAGCTCACTACTAATGAGGGGAGATGACATGCAAACAACTACATACAAACAGGAAATAGATGCAATAAATTTAAGATAATCCTAGAGGGAAGGCACTGGCATTGAGGAAGAACAGGGAAGACTTCTTGCAAAGGTGGATATTAGCTGAGACTTGAAGGAATCCAGGGAATCCAGGAGGCAGAGATAATGAGGGAGAGCATTCCAGGAATGGAGGACAGCTGGTGAAAATGACCTGGCTTAGGGGATGTAGTCCCTTGTTTGAGCTTCAGCAAGAAGGCCACTGTCATTGGGTCACAGAATAAGGAGAAGAGAATTGTTGGAGGGGTCCAGGTTAGGAAGAGATTTAGAAGTCAGAGGATTTTGTTTTTGATCCTGGAGGTTAAGAGAGAGCCACTGGAGTTTACTGAAAAGGGGTACAATATGGTCAGATATATGTTTTACGAAGATCACATTAACAGCTAAGGGGAAGATGAACTAGAGTGGGAAGAGATTGGAAGCAGGGGGATCAACCAACAAGCAATTACAATAGTTGAGGCATGAGGTGATGAGGGCCCGCAGCAGGATGGTGGCAGTTTCAGAGGAGAGAAGGTATATAAGAGAGATGTTACAAAGGTAGAATTGACAGTTTTTGGCAACAGAGGCAATTGAGGAGTTGAAGATGCTTTTAAAGTTTCAAACTTGAATTAGTGGGAGAAAAGTGGTGCCTTAGTTAACAGGGAAGTTAGGAAGAAGGAAGAGTATAGGCTGAAGGGGAATATAATAAGTTCTATTTTGGACATGGTAAATTTAAGATATTTATGGGACATCCAATATGGAATGTCTAGGCAGGTGGATATGTAACTGGAGGTCAGGAGAGAGGTTAGGGCTGGAGAAATAGATCCGATAATCATCTGCTTAGAGATGATAATTGAATCCATGGAAGCAGATGAAAAAGAGTAGAGAGGGAGAAAATGATAAGGCCTTGGAAAACGTCTATGATTAGTGGGTAGCTGGATGAAGATCCAGCAAAGAAGGCTGAGGAATGGTCAGACAAGTAAGAGAATAAGGAAAGAACCTAGAAAGGAGTGTGAAAAAGAGGGGAATTAATAGTGTCAAAAGTTAGAGTGGTCAAGAAAAATGATCATTGAGAAAAGGCCATTAGATTAGGCAATTAAGAGATCATTGGTAGCTTTGAAGAAGGCAGTTTCAGTTGAATAATGAGGTAAAAAACTAGATTGCAAAGGGCTTAGAAGTAAGAGGAAGGGAAGTGGAGGCACCAATTGTAGATCCCTTTTTGAAGAATTTAGCCACAAAGAGGAGGCGAGATATAAGCTGAAAACTACCAGGGACAGAGGCAGTGGTATGCTGGTAAATTTTTAATAACCAGTGCTCTGAAAAGACAACACCCTTTAAAATTGAATCTTCATAATTATTATTTTCTTCATCACTTTCTTAAGTACAATCAACAAAATAATGACTTAAGATCTGATTTTGTAGTGTTTGCCAATTTCTGAGGTGTAGAAGTTCCCACTGAAAATTTAACAATTATGAATCAATAGGAGCTAGCTCCAGCACACCTCTTAGATGGGAAGATCAGGTGAGGCTTTTCTGAAGTTAAGGGAGATGTGAATATGTTTGTGGGCAGAAGAGAAGCAACCAATAGACATAATGAGGAATATTAATGAGAGTATGGATGGCACATGGGACTTTCATCTACTGGAAAAGACAGGATGGAATTGGATCACTTGTTCATATGGAAAAGCTTGCTTTCTCAAGGTGAAAGTCTACCTCTTTATGTAACATAGGGGTGAAAGATGAGATATTGGCAGAAGGCATATGAATGATGTGATAGGAGGAAGAGGGAAGAGGAAACTTGGTGAAAGATCTCATTTTTTTTTCAGTGTTACATAAGGCAAGGTTTTCATCTGAGAGGATGAAATCAAGGGTGAAGGGAGAACCAAGGGAAATTTGAGAAGGATGAAAAGGTTTGGAAGAACCATTGGGATGAGTGAGATAGTGAATCAATTAATTATTTAAGATTATGTAACAAATTTGTAGAGAACTTAGGCAGCCCAGTTTTGTGATTTTCTCCTGCTCTGTTCAGCAGTAAGGGAGCTGAAACAAAGGCAATTGATGGTGGGGGTAATCTAAGGCTAAGGGTCAGCAGGGTAAGATTAGTGATAGGATAAGTGGTCCAAGGACTTAGAAGGAGAGAGTAGAAGTGAACTGGTTCACCTGGGGGCCAAGTTGGGGAAGGGAAGAGAGGATAACTACTGCATGCCTCCTGGTTTGGAAAAAAACCAAGTTCAAGGTGAGGATGAAGAGCAGGATAAGGGGTTGTAAGGCAGAGGGAAAGGTGGACTGACATTAGACTATGATCAGATAAAGGAATTTCAAAGCTCATGAACATGGAAGTGGAACAATTGTGATAATGACAAGGTCAAGTGTTTAACCATCTGTGAAGATGAGGTGGCGTGGAAGAGTAGGTGATAGGAAAGGAGTAAACTGAAGAATCAGGAAGCAAACCACCAAAATTGGGTGGTAATCATCCATTTTTGACAAGTCTTGGGAGGTTTTCAGCTACTTCTTGGAACTATGACCCAGGAAGACAAGAGACCTATCTTATTGTTATCAGTTCAACAAATAGCTGCCTCTGTACCCCTGGGTGGAGACAACAACCACTAAAGGCATTCTGACTTTTAGTGAATAATCTCTCACCTGATAGCTTCTGTGGCTTTTCTTCATCAGTCCTTGGAGATCAAGCAATTGCTTCCTCCTTAGAGTACTCAGTTCTCCCTCTTCAGGAAGTCTCTCTTCAGTCTCTTTTAAGGTCCAAGGTACAGTTGTCCTTTCTTTCCTCCTCTTGCCACTGTAGGATCATATCTTTTGACTCTCCAGCTTCCTGACAAGGGTCAAGTTTCCCCTCTGAAGTTTCAGGTTCTTTTCCTCTGTATGAAGCCTGCTTCTGTTTTTTTGTGTGTTTGGCTTTTTTAAAGGAACATTTCATCGTTCCTGATAATCTGGAGGATAAAAAGATGTTCCTCAGGGCTCTTCACTTTTTCTTCTAGGAGGGAAATCAGCCTATGCCTGGAACAGAAATAGTGTCAGTAGTCTCAGGTCTCTGTTTTAGATTCTGATTCCCTCTGGTAATTCTCAACCATCTCAGTTTTCTCCTCTCATATGAGGACAGTAATGTTTTCAGTGATACCATAAAGAGTCCTTTGAAATCCTTAGCATGGACAGTATCCCCTTGTGTGCAGAGCCCTGCACTAGGAACCCTGGAGAGGATAAAAAATAAATATAAATCTATGGTTCTTTTTCTTGCGAAATTTGCAATTCAGTTCAATTTGACTTTTTAAATACAATACCCAGAAAAATTTGTGATTTAATAAATTTTTACTATTAGAAAGCAGAGGCTGGATGACCACTGTTTCATTCATTCATTCATTCATTCATCCATCCATCCATTCATTCAATATTAGACAAATATTATCTGAATCTTTGCTATATTTGAGTCATTATTATAGGTGCTGGTGGGGGATACAGAAATTTATGATAGGACTCCTTCCCTTAAGGTGCTTATAATCAGGAATAGGATAAATAGAACACAAAAGCTGGTTGTGGCAAGGGTTTGAGTAAAGTCAGAACAAAGGACTGTGGAAATCCTGAAGAGGTCTAAAAATTGTATTATTTGATCTGTTATTGTGTCCTGGAGGTTTTAAGCTTTCTCTGGAGGACATGAAACTTAATACTGCAAAATCATTATTTTTGTTTCATAAAATGTGAAACTGTCTATGCTTTTAAAAGATGTTTAAAATATGTGTCTAGTTGCTTTCCTTTCTCTGTCCTGTCCCCAGATAACTATGAAGCAGCTGCCTTCAGCTCCAGATCTATGTACTTGCCTCAAGAGCACAGTCATTGGCAGACTGGTGTTCTGGAGACAACACTGGATGGGTAGCTGGAAAATGTGACTGTAAATCCTCTCTCTGCAACCTCATCCTGGGTCATCTCAGACAAGTCATTAACTTTCTTGGGAAAGATTCCCTTGTCTGTTAAAGGAGGCTGGAGTAAATGAGCTCAAATTGTATGTGTCTCAGCTCTTGATCTCACATGTACAGCTATGGAAGACTTTATGGTAGAGGTGGCATTTGAGTTGACACTTTAGGCTGGATAATATTTCAATAGATGAAGATGTTGAGTAGTGGGAAAGAAGAAGGTAAATTAATGAATCAGAAAAGCATGGGCTATGCTGCCGGGACAATCATTTTGATCCCCTGATTGCTCCCTCATTGAGGCTTTTCTTAAAAGAAATAACTGAACATTTAATAATTGTTCTTGGAACTAACAGTACATGTCACTTTTGCTAACAAAGAGTCAGCCATGTGCTACAGTAGATAGAGAGCTAGATCTAGAGTCAGGAAAACCTAATTTGAAATCCAGTCATGGACGTTAGTTGTGTGATTTTGAGCTGTCATTAGTTGTGTGATTTTGAGCTATGTCATTGTCTGCCTCAGTTTCCTCAGTTATAAAATGAGAAAAACAGCAGTACCTACCTCACAGGATTGTGAGGATTAAATGAGATGTTTTTAAAGTGCTTATCATGGCCTGGTCCATAGTAGGTGACTAATACTTGTTCCCTTCCCTTGGAGTCTTTTCTTCAGGTAAACATCCCCCATTCTTTGAACAGAACTTCAAACACCATGACCTTAAAGTTCTTGATTTTGATTGCCTTTCTCTGGATGCTTTCTAACTTATCAATGTCCTTCCTGAAATGCGACCCTGAGCATATACACAACATTCCAGAAGGGATCTAATCTGGGTAGAGTAGAACAAAACTATCATCTTCCTGGTCTTGAAAGAGGAGTCTTCTTTAATGTAGCTGAAGGTTATATTAGCTTTTCCCCCCTGCTGTTGCATTAATTTGACTTACTGAGCTTGTACCGCATCAAGACAACCAGATCTTTTTGACTGTTGACTATCTAGTTACCCTTTCGCATTTTGTACTTCTGAAGTCAATTTAACATTTATCCTTATTGGATTTCAGATTATTAGATTTCGTCCAGTGCTTGAGCATGTCTATATCTTTTTGAATCCCCTCTCTGTCATCCACTGTTATTTATTGACTTTCCATCCCAGTTTCATATCACCAGCAAATCTAATGTCATTTCCATTTCTGAGTTATTGACAAAAATTGGTAAATAGTAAAGGGTCAAGCACAAATTCTTGGAAATACTACATTGGAGACCATCTTCTAAGTTGATCTTAAACTCCAAATGATTTATTTTTAAGGTCCAGTCATTCAATCTGTTTTAAGTTCAACATATCTTTCAATTTTGTCCACACCATATAGTATAAATTACTTTGTCAAATACTTTTCTAAAATTCAAATAAACTATTTTTATAGCACTCCATTAATCATCCATAGCCCATTGAAAAGTGAAATGATATGAATCGATATGAATCGTTCTGATGAAGGCTTGCTGGCTTTGTGAATACTGTTCCTTTTTCCAAGATATTCACTAATCATTCCTTAAAAAGAACTTATATCATCTTGCAAAAAAAAAACCAAACAAAACCCAACCCTAAAACAAGCTTAAAAAATTTTTTTCCCTTCTCCAATCCTATTTCAAGACTTTTATTTTTGCAAGGAAATAGGGTTAAATGACTTGCCCAAGGTCACATAGCTAAGTAAGTATTATATCTGAGCTAGATTTCACCTCAGGTCCTTCTAATTTCAGGGCCAGTGTTATATCTACTGCAACACTTATATCGAGCTGCCCCTCCATGATCTTTCAGTGTCCTAAGACTAGGTTTCATTAATCATACCTACCAGTCCTTTCAGCATCCTAGGATACAATTCATCAGGGCCTGGTAAGAGAAGCCATTTGTGAGTGTGAAGGAGCAGTATTTGTTTCATTTAGCCTGGATGTTCTCCTTAAAAAGGCAGAGAAAATCTTGAGACTTGGTTTAGTGAACTTAAAACTCAAGCCATTTATGTGATTTCCTGGAGAATAGGACTTGCTTATGAGCATTTCTTAGGGCTAATGAACATCTTTCTGATCAGATGCTGCCATCATGTCAAAAGGAGAGGCAGAGGGGAACTGCACCATTTGAATCAATATAATTTCTGTATTGAATCTCCATTTAATGAAGTAAAATATTAAATATTGTATGGTTTATGAGTATTTTGTTGTGTTCCAAACCCAAGCCTGAACATTGGATTGTCCTGAGTTAGACTTGACCCCAAAACATGTATTAAATCTGCAAGAGAACTTAGAATGACTTTGTGATTGAAGATGGGAAAGGGTGATGCAGAATGCATGGTTGCTTGGGCATTTGGATGGCTGGATATCAGAATAAGGCAACTTATGACTGCTTTACTTCTGAATAGGGTTGTTATCACAATGGGAAAGGGTCAGGACTCCAATGACACTGTAGAATTGTTTGAAGTTTTTGACTGGGAGATTGCAAGGTTTTGTAAGGTTTTTTTTTGTTCTTTTTTGCTAATGGTCTTAAAAACAAACAAACAAAATCTAAGAAATCTGCATAAGTTAAATGAAAGTAAATTGTCCTCATGCATCAACTTGAGATAAATGTGAATTTGTACGTTTGAATTTTTAGCACTATGCCTTAAAGACTGAGAAAAAACTTATAGATGTAGTAATAGCATGTGAAGTGGATAAAATTGATCAGAGCAAGGACTAATGGCATCCTGGAAGTCTGATGTCCACCCTGGAGGTCCTTATAAAAATATTTTGTTTTCCTCACCAAGATTTCACTTAGTATCCCACTTTCTTCTTCTTCTCAAAGAATTATCTTATGTAATAGTGAATATTTTTAAGAGAAAAAAACAGAAAATTAGTAAAACTGAAGAAAAAAATTTGAAAATATTTGAATGTGCCACACCTGTGGGCCTCCCACCTCTGTAAAAAGTGGAGGAAAGGATATCTTCTCATCCCTCTTCTTTGGACCACTGCTAGTTCTTTGCAATTATACAACATTAAAATTTTTTTTTAAAGAGCACCAAAATTTTCTTCAGTATCTTTCACAGTCATTCCATATAACAATTTTCAAAGATAAAAAAGAAATAAGCAAAATTAACATGCAGAAAAAGTCTGAAAATATGTGTAATGCAACAAACTAATGAATCTATACCCTCTGCATATAGGTGGGATGGGTGTGTCTTCTCATATGCCATCTTTGAGGCGATATTTGTCTTTTTATTATTTTGCAATGTTTACTTTTATTTTATGGCTGAATAAAGTTGCTATCCTTAATAAAGACAATCCTGGTAGACCAGATGGCCCAGTCCTCAGAAGCATGTTATCATTGCTGTTTGTGCTTTTTTTCCCCATTATTCTTGTGGCAGACATTGGTCAAGGGCTATTCAGTGTTCTTCCTCAAGATTACCTGAATTTTCTTTCCAGTCTTATGGGCAGAGATCTGAAAGAGACCTACCTATTTCTTCAGTAAATCAATATGTATTACGTGAAACATCAAGGCTAGTGTTAATGAGGAAAGGGGAGAAATACTTAAGGATATAAAGGTAGGTTCTTAAAAGAGTGAGAAGTTATTTTTGATCCTAGAGGAAATAAGGAGCCATAGGAATTTACTGAGTGAGGCAATGACATGGTTGGACTAAAACTTTAGGAAAATTACATTCATAGCTATGTGGAGGATTTATTACAGTGTGCAGACAGATGTGAAGCAGTGACCACTCAGGAGATGATTGCAATAAATCCACATGAGAAGGGATGAGGACCTGAACAAAAGTGATTATGTGGCTGTGTGATTAATAGGAAAGGAAAGATGTGAAAAATATTAGGGAGACAGAAATGACAAGATTCATGGTCCAAAAAATAGTTATTTTAACTTTGGATTACATTAGGAGGTCTATATACAGAACAAAGTATCCCTGGTCAGACATCATCTATAGTACTAGGTTCAGTTTTGAACACATTATAGCAAGTACATAATGAAAAACACATCCAGGATGGATATAGGTGTCAAAATAATGTCTTTTGAGGATATGTTGAAGGAACTGGCAATGGTAGTTTGTAGAAAATTTGAAGGATAGTATGCCTTTTGTTTTCTCAAAGGTTACCAGACCTCTTATGGTCTTTCCTCATTCCTCTTGAACTCTGTATGGCATGACACTGTTGGTTACCCTCCTCTCCTGCATTCTTTCTCTCTTTTCTGGGATTTGGCAATGAAGGTTCTTTCCTCTTGTGAAGGCAGGAAATCTCAAACTGTTTCAGGGACAGTGTGTAAACCAGTTTGGCTGGAATGGTGTTCTTGTAAGGAATGAGTGGGAGTTACCAAACCAATGACAAGACCTTGGGGAAAAAATGTGACCATGTCAGCCTTGACTTCAAAGTATTAGAAGAACACAGTCATATCCAAGTTTAGATCTCCATAAAGTTGTCCTTAATCCTTTCTCACTGTTAAGCACCTGGAAAAATCTTGCTCTGTATACCATCCACCTGCTATAGCAAGAAATACATTTTGTTGCCTGTGTGGTATTCCAGAATGGCCATGTCCTTGATCTTCCCAAACTACAATCAAGGAGGAGTCTATGCTTTGATTAGCATCTCGTTTTGTACAACTTTGGACAGATTGCACATATTAAGAAGCATTATAGTATAAATACAGTGGTTGCCCAGGCCCACTGTCCACTGATGCCAATGGACCCCATATAACTTGATCATTTCCCTTATGCCTTCTACATAAGTAGATGAGCTAAAAGTTTGCTTCAGTAGGTTCTAATTGTTTTAATCATATTTCTTGTTCTATATACTCTTTTAAAGCAGGTTTGTGGGTCCAAAGCCCCTCACCTTTCTGTCCCCCATGGAGTCAGATGATCCTTTGGGTCAAAAGGGACTAGGATTTCAATATGAAAATCTTTTTCCAGTTGGCAAGTAACATCTTTATGGGGCTTATGTGACTGGTCTCAGTCTAGTTCACTGTCACTTCCTATACAACAAAATATTTAAAGCACTACTTCTTCTGGTAGAAAGTAGGAACAAAGTAGAAACTCACTGAGTATTGGCTAAGCAAATAGTGGAACATGCATTACTGCTTTATAAGCAATGACAGGCATGCTGAATACAGAGAAGCATAAATAAGATTTACATGAAACTAATTCATATGAATTAAGCAGGGTCAGGAAATTTACATATGCATACAACCATGGAAATGAAGAGAAAGAATAGTTACCACAAAATAATCAAAACTGAATGCTTCAGAATTAGAAAGAACAGGGTTTGCCCCAGAGAAGAGATAGGAGAATCCCCCCATCTCATTCTGAAGAGATTGGGGGTCCATAGATATATAACATAGCTTCTAAGGGCAGATTATTCCCATGTTTTGATTTATTTTGATTTTTTTTTCTTCTTTCTCTTTCTTAAAAATTTTTTTTTCTATTACTGACAGTGGGAAGGGAGAGGATATTACAGAGAGGGAAAATCCAGGTGATATAAAAATAAAATACATGAATAAAAGTTTATTTTAAAAAGATATCGGGGGCAGCTAAGTTGCTCAGTGGATAGAGCACCAGTCCTGAAGTCAGGAGTACCTGAGTTCAAATCCAACCTCAGACACTTAATAATTACCTAGCCTTGTGGTCTTGGGCAAGCCACTTAACCCCACTGCCTTGCAAAAACCTAAAAAAAAAAAGATATCTGCTCTGGGCTCTGAATTTTGCATTTCAATTCTATTCTGAATGCTTCAGGAAATACAGGGTAGGGATGGTGGGAAAGTTTTCCTTTAGAATCCTCCTTCCTAGTCCCTGCATTTCCTCTTCTTCACTAGGAATCCTGACAGGTTTTCCTAATCTATTAAATAAAGCTTCTTTCTACAAAGTATCTATGATAAATTGGACTTTGGGTCATTAGTTTACAGTGAATACAGTTCAGGCATTTCTGGGTGAAAAACTAAGTGATTCTAAGTAGGGATAGACTAGATACCTTTGGCCTGACTGGTACTATGAGGTCTCATGTGCCACCATTACATACCTATTCCAGCCCCCTATGGCGCAAACTGGACATGTATACTAATTCTAATAGTATAGACTGGAGAGAATCTATCTCTTTTCCTAAAGAGGCCCTCCCACCTTCCCACCCTGGACCTTGGTTTCATACACACTCTCTCACACCATGTTGCACTGGAATAATATTTATTTTTTTTCTTGGCAAAAGTCAAGTGCTACATTTTTAAAACAGAAAATCCCAAACAATCAAATGCATTACCCATCACAGAAGAGGGTCAGGCAACAGTACAAAATACCGTACTTGATCTTTTTTCTTTTTTTTTGTTACAAGTATTTTTTTTTCCTTTAAAGTGATAGAAGTTCTTTGAGAACTAAGTAATCTACAGCCTGTAGTTTAATACTAGGAGAAAAAACAAATTAGGACAGTTAAAGATTTGTATGTAGCATCTAGCATTTTGCTTAATTAATTCCCTGTTGATAGCACCTATTTCTCTAGGTTAGAAAGTGAGAATTCCACAACCATATCTCTATTATGTCATGAAGTCAGTGCTGACTTTTAAGCACATAACTTCACCTTCAAGCTCCCTGGGCACAGAGCATCTCTGCAGCCTCCCCTCATCAACTTGATGGTTTAGGGAGAAGAGGGATATGACAGCTCTGATTTCCAAGGAAGTGCTTCTGGCAGCTCATTGGAGTAAGTGCTCAAAGGAAAAGGAAATCATCAAATCAAGGAAAAATTCATTGTTTGCAACATGATGAGTATAAGAGCAGGGAACAATAGGATTCTCTGGCATATTTGTCACTGCTATGGTCAAAAAAACTTGAAGCCCAAACATACAAATTATTAAGGTGGGGAATGGAATAGGAAGAGTATTCCTATTTACTAATTAATTACATCAATGCTGCTACAACATGCACAACACTGCTGGCCAGTCCTGTGCCAGCAAGGATGAGGAGCATCCAGAGAGAAGACCTCAGCCATGGGGCTCTGGGGCCAACACCCTCCCACCACACCAACAGACTAATAGGAAACACACTAGGTACACACTACACACAGATACTCAGCCCCCATCCCCAGACTGAACTTGCTTCTGAAGGGAAAACCAAACCAAACCAAACCAAATTCATCAGGATAATCAGAAAAGGGAAGGAAAAAGGAACTAGGAGTTTCCCCAAAGCCAAAGAGAAACTGAGGTTTCTCTGATGCCTCCAATCTGTATGTTATATTTTTCATTTTTTTTTTTTGGAGGGGGAAGGAAGAGGAGAGCTGGGCAATCTGGCATAATCCAGTACTTGAATTTCTACTCCTTTTCTAAAAGCTCCATCAGAGGCCTTGACATTCTAAAGAAGGGCAGACCAAGGGAATGGGAAGGGATACATGGGCAGAAGACTTTTCCTCAGGGAGTCATAGGAAAAAAGGGAAGGGAAAGTAAAGGGAGCATTACCCCCCCCTCTTGGACCCTGGAAGTCCTAGGTGCTAGGGGAGCCCTAGGAAGGAGACCCTTAATATAGGGCCCAAGGGGATACTTGCAATCTTTCTCAATGGTTTTTCTGGGTGATGGGTTTTTTTTTCTGTTTTTGTATACAGTGTCAATAGACGTGTACTTTAAAAAATAAGATAAAACCAGTCCCAAAGCTGGACTCTGTGGATAAAGTAGTTTCTTTTATAAATATTTTAATTACAAGTAATCCTCACTCCATGTAATTTCAATGACACACACAGTACCTGTGTGCACACACCCCCATACACACACCCACACATACCCACACACACACACACAGCCCCCAAACTTTCACAGAAAGTCTGACAGCAACCACATAAGTATAAAGGAATCCTACCTCACAACAGCAAAGTAGGGATGAATATGACTGTGTCAGCCTAAAGCAGAAGCCAAATAGGGGAAAGTGTGTGTCACTTAAAAAGGAAATACAATATGGGATTAACAAAAAATCCTTTGGGTAAGAAGCAAATAAAAAGCCAAAAAAAAAGTAGTAAAGCAAAATTCTGATTGCCAAAAGGGGGAAAAAAGAAAAAGCCACTTTAGACCAACGTACGGAGCCTGTGTCAAATGCCCAAGTCAAAAGCAAATTCTAGTGTTCCAATAAGACAAGGGCATCACACAATTGAAAAATGAAAAGAAACAAGGAAACTGAAGATGGAAGTTAGTGTAAATCTCTGCATTTCAGAAGAGTTATTCATTAGCTCCAGAGCCCGGCATAGTTCCCATGGAGCCCTGAAGGGAGGGGACCTCCTGCCACAAAGAGTTTCGTTCCAGACGAGTCGTAGCAGTGGGTGTAAACAGCATTGGGGAAGAAATCAATGTCTGAAAAATAATTCCTCCAAGTTTCATCATGATTCTGTTGGGAAAAGGAGGAGAAAAAGGGTCTGTTAGCTCCTTGATACCTTGGTAAGGAAAGTAAAGTCACAGAAGATATATCATCTTGCATTCAAAACCGGAGCACGGAAACTTGGCCTCAGAAGAATACTCGACACAGGATTTGTAAACCCTATTCTAAAATGATGGGCCAACATATCAGTACTTTACAACAGTTTGCATAGTCTCTTTCTCTCAGATTTAATGGTGTTTGCCCGCCCCTGGTAAAATATTTAATCCTCTGAGATTTAATCTTTCACATATCTATAAAATGGAGGCAGTAATTCCCCCCTTCCCTGATCACATTTATGTAAAGGTAAATCAAAGATTAAAGATGTGATATTATGGCTCTCTCCTCTTTTTGCTCCCACATTTCTAGAAGTGAAGGAGCATTTTTCCTGATGCTGTCCAGGTCTCTTTCCCGCCCAGGCCAATCAGAGCTCCCCAGCTCCTGCCTAACAAAGGAAGGTTCACTCACCAGCCAGCCTTTGCCGGTGGTCAGCTTCAGATTCTCCCCTGCAAGTTTGGGCTTGGACCCGTAGCAGGATAAGTGCTTTTCTTCTAAAAACCTTTGGGCCCGGATGTCATAAAACAACAGGGATCCCTGCCCGGTGCCCACAGTGATGATGTGCTCATAGAAGCTCACTGAACGGATGCCTGGGGCCAGGGGAGAGAAGAATGATTAGAGAAAGAGAGATGGAGTCATCTTCAAACATATCCCTGAAAGCCTATAACACTGCCTCTTGTATCAAATCTGAACCTTATAATATAATCTTCTAGAATCATCAGGAGGTGCCATTGAGTCAGTCTAAAGGTCAGCCTTGAGATCAGATGATGTTTCTAGTGGGAAACCAAGGAATATTATGTCAAAGAGAATGGTGAGGGAAAATTTTTTTAAAAAGATCTGGGGAGGGGGGTGGAGTCAAGATGTTGATAGGAGAAAAGCCTCTCTTAGGTGCTCTCTCTCTATAATATTACAAAACTTATAAAATAACAATTAACTAAATTTTTGAGAGACAGATCCTATAGAGGGATCCAGTGAGGCAATTCTCCAGCCCAAGCTGACCTAGAAAATAGTGGAAAGGCTCCGTTCCAGGGTTAGTGGGTCGGCCTGCCAGAGTGAAGGAATTTTAGCCTCCTGAGGTAGTCCCAGGGTGTCTGGGAGCCCCAGCTCATGGCAGCAGGGGGCACTTTCCTGACCTACATTCTGGGGAGCATGGGGCATAATTTGTAAGATTGGGGGGGCACCTCTGCCAGAGTGAGCCCATGAAGCCCAGCCCTCAGGGCACTCAGCAAGCAGCCCAGATCCAGGAACAGGAAGCAGGCGGAGCCAGTAAGCAGGAGGCCCCAGGCGACTAACCCTTGAGTGCTCAGCATACCTAAGTTAGGGGAGTGAAGAGACTTCTGAGGTCTGTTCTCTGTACCTGGAACAGGACTCTGGGGCCCTGACCATATTCAGATCCTGATCACAGTCTAGGCCCCCCATAGAACAGCAGCCCCCCACCCCACCTCAGCCCCTTGGCAGAGGGAGCGCTTGTGGTCATTCACAGACCAGGAGGGAAGACAGAGCTTCACACATGGAGACACGGAGATCTTGTGGAGGTGTATGTCCCAATAATACTCAAAAGCTCAGGAAGCACCCCAAAACCAGGCACAGACTAGGGAAATGAGTCAAGGAGATCCACAAAAATGCTGAAGAAAAATAACATATTAAAAACTAGCATAGGTCAAATGGAGAGAAGGGGACAAGGGGAAGGGGGGATGTGAATGATGGAGGAGAGGGTGGATTGTGGGGGAGAGTGGTCAGATATAACACATTTTCTTTTTAACTTCTTGCAAGGGGTTGGGGTTGGATGGCCTGTCCGGTACCACAGGGCCAGGTGGCTGCTGGGCCTTAGGAGTGGTATGTGGGCTTGGGACCTCTTGGCCCCAGGGCTGGTGATCAATCTGCTGCCACTCAGCTACCCTACAGCAGATTTAAGAAGAGGGACACAGTGAAAGGAGATGGAAAATATAGTATGGTAGTGGGGAAGGGTGAATGGAGGGAGTTTCGATCAGCAATGGCAAAGGTGGAAAAATATGTCAGTAGCTTTTGTGATGGACTTATAAAGAATGTGATCCACCCGCAACAGAGCTGGTGGTGTTGGAGCACAGACTGAAACACATTTTATTATTATTATTATTTTTGGGGGGAGGGGGTTTGCGGGGCAGATGGGGTTGCCAAGGGCCAGACAGCTGGGTGATTGCTGGGTGTCTGAAGATGGGTTTGAACCTGGGTGCTCCTGACTCTAGGACTGGTGCCCTGTCCACTGCAACACCTGGTTGCCCCTATTATTATTATTATTATTGTTATTATTATTTTATTATTAATTTTTTTTTTTTGGTTTTTGCAGGGCAATGGGGTTGGGGTGGCTTGCTCAGGGTCTCACAGGTGATTGTTGGGTGTCTGGGGCCAGATTTGAGCTCGGATGCTCCTGACTGCAGGGCCAGTTCTCCGTCCACTGTGCCACCTAGCTGCCCCTATTATTATTATTACTTTTTTAATTTAAATTTAAAATTTTTCTTCTTTCCTTTCCTTTATCCCTCATGAGGGTCTATATTTTTTGGGGGGAAGGGGAATTATGTTTACTCTTAAACAAGAATATTTTAGTAATGTATTTAAAAACATCATTTGTACAAAAATAAAATAAATATAATAAAAAACAAATAAAAAATATCTCAGGGGGGCGTAGCCAAGATGGTGACAGAAGAAGAGCCTCTCCATAATATTTCAAAAACCTTAAAATTATGACTCTAACTAAATTTTTGAGTCAGAACCCAAAGAAAGATCCAGCTAGGCAATTCTCCAGACCAAGGTAACCTGGAAAATAGTGGAAAGGCTCTGTTCAATGGGGTTAGAGTGGTGGCCAGCCAGAGTGAAGAAACTTTAGCCTCCCGGAGGCAGCACCAAGGTGCCTGGGAGCTGCAGCAGCAGGGGCAGTTTCCTGACTTACACCCTGGGGAGCACTGGGCACTACTTGGGAGACCAGCAGGGAACCTCTGCCAGAGCAAGTGTGAAGCCCAGGCCCTCAGGGACGTTAGGGTAGTCAGCAAGGTCAGCCCAGATCCAGGAAAGGGAAGCAGGCGTGGAGCCTGCAAGCAGGAGCCTCCAGGCAACTAAACCCTGAGTGCACAGCCCACTGAAGGTAGGGGAGACTTCCAAGGTCTGTTCTCTGTACCTGGAATGGTACTCTGGGGTTCTGACAACATTCAGATCCTGATCGCAGTCTAGGGCCCCCACTCCACCTCAGCCTCGTGGCAGAGGGGTGCACTTATGGTCATTCACAGACTAGGTGGGCAGTCAGAGCCTCACACACTGAGATCCTTGTTGGGGGGGTGTGCCCGAATAATACTCAAAAGCTCAGGAAGCACCCCCAAACCAGGCAAAGGCTGGGGAAATGAGTAAATAGAGACAAAAGAGGAACACCATTGAGAAATACTTTGCCTGTGATCCCAAGAAGGATCAAAATACTCAATTTGAAGATGAGGAAGTACAAGCTCCTGCATCTAAAGGCTCCAAGAAAAACAGAAGTTGAGCTCAGGCTATGACAGAGCTCAAAAAAGATTTTGAAAATCATGTAAGGGAGATAGAAGAAAAATTGGGAAAAGAAATGAGAGAGATGCAGGAAAAACATGAAAAAGAAGTCAGCAGCTTAGTCAAGGAGATCCAAAAAATGCTGAAGAAAATAACATGCTAAAAACCAGCATAGGTCAAATGGATAAAACAGTTCAAAAAGTTATTGAGGAGAAGAATGCTTTAAAAAGCAGAATTGGCCAGATGGAAAAAGAGATAAGAAAGCTCTCTGAGGAAAACAAATCCTTCAAATGTAGAATGTAACAGAAGGAAGCTGCTGATTTTACGAGAAGTCAAGACACAATACTTCAAAATCAAAAGAATGAAAAATTAGAAGAAAATGTGAAACATCTCATTGAAAAAACAACTGATCTGGAAAACAGATTCAAGAAACTTAAATTATTGGGATACCTGAAAGTCATGATCAGGAAAAAATTCTTGACATTATTTTTAAAGAATTCCTACAGGAAAATTGCCCAGATATCCTAGAAGCAAAGGGCAAAACAGAAATTGAGAGAATTCACCGATTCCCCCTCCCCCATCTTGGAAAGAGATCCAAAAGAAACAACCCCCAGGAATATTATAGCCAAGTTCCAGAACTCCCAAATCAAAGAGAAAATTTTATAAGCAGCCAAGAGGATACAAGTCAAATATTGTGGAGCTGCAGTCAGGATCACACAGGACTTAGCAGCAACTACATTAAGGGCTCATAGGACTTAGAATATAATATTCCAGAAGCCAAAAGAGTTTGGAATGCAACTGAGAATCAACTACCCAGCAAAAGTGAACATCTTCTTCCAGGAGAAAAGATGGACTTTCAATGAACCAGGGAAATTTCAATTGTTCCTGTTAAAATGGCCAGAGCTGAACAGAAAGTTTGATCTTCAAATACAGGACTCAGGTGAAGCATAGAGTGGAGGAGAAGGGGAAAATATGAGGGACTTAATAATAATGAACTGCATGTATTCCTGCATAGAAAAATGATGGACTTTCAACAAACCAGGGCACTATCAATTGTTCCTGTTAAAATGGCCAGAGCTGAACAGAAAGGTAAAATATGAGGGACTTAATAATGAAGTGTTCCTGCATAGAAACATGATACTGATAATACTCATATGAACCTTCTCATTTATTAAGCAGTTAGAAGGAGCATATGTAAACAAGGCACAGGAGAGAGCTGAGTTTGAATATATAATATATTGTAAAAATAGAGTCAATGGCTAAAAGGAAAATGCACTGGGAGTGAGAGCAAGGAGAGGCGGAATAGGCTAAGATATTTCATATAAAAGATACATTTTTATTGCAATGAGCTATTGCAATGATATGGAAGGGGGGAAGGCAGGGAATGAGGGAACCTTCACTATCATCAGAGGTGGCTTGGAGAAGAAACAGCATATATACTCAGTGGGGTATAGAGATCTAGAGTAAAAAGGAGAAAAGGGGAAAAGGGGGAAGGGGGGGATGTGAGTGATGGAGGAGATGGTGGATCGTGGGGGAGAGTGGTCAGATATAGCACATTTTCTTTTTTACTCCTTGCAAGGGGTGGCTTATCCAGGACCATGGGGCCAGGTGATTACTGGGTCTCAGGGGTGGTATTTGGGCTTGGGGCCTTCTTGGCCCCAGGGCTGGTGATCAATCCGCTGCACCACACAGCTACCCCTATAGCACATTTTAGAAGAGGGACAGAGTGAAAGGAGAGAGAAAATATAGTATGTGGTAGTGGTTAGGTATGGATGGAGGGAGTTGCGATCAGTAATGGCAACGGTACAAAAATATGGAAGTAGCTTTCATGATGGACTTATCATAAAGAATGTGATTCGCCTGACACAGAGCAGGTGGTGTCGGAACACAGACTGAAGCACATTTTTTTCCTCTTTCTATTACTTTATTTCTCATGAGGGTCTATATTTTTTTTGGAAGGGGTATTATGTTTACTGTTAGACAAGAATATTTTAGTAATGTATAAAAAATTACTTTTACAAAAATAAAAAAATTTAAAAAAAAGATCTCAAACTAAAAGTTCCAGGTACACCTTTAACTTTCCTTATTAATTTATAGGTTGAATGGTGGATGACAGACCTAAGCTCTTCTTAAACCTATGTATGGTTCCATTTTGAATAACCTTTCAAGTTTATGAATTCTCCATTTACTCTGTTCACTACATAAAACTGATTTTTACTTGTTACAAAATTATATTGCCATTATGTTTCTAGAGAGATGTGAATATAAACTAATGAGAATGATTTCTAAAAACAGAGCTTATGCATTTTCAAACCCATGATCCTAGAAGGCTAATCATATATACATCTATTCCATTAATGCTCCCACTTAGTCATAACATATTTTGGAACTTCTCTTTGGGAAATGCCTACAGATCTGCTTACAAAACAGGCAACAAAATCAGAAATTATTATAATTATTATTATTAGGACTTTTTTTGGCAATAAAAAATATTTTCTAGCTCAGTTCCCTACTTCATACAACAAGTTAGACTATAGGTGACTCACAATATTAATTAAAAACCGACCACATTTTCAGAGAATGTAGATTTGCTGCTACTGAAGTTATTCAGAAGGATAACTCTGAAATCAGTTTTCAGAGAAATCCCAGAAAGGTCTTGAGCAAGGGCAATAACACTAAGCCTTTGACCTTCCAAAGAACCAACAAAGAAAGACAACTCTCACCTAGATAAATTGAGTATTTCTTTTAAAAAAAAAACCCTAAAAATGACATCACTGTCACACCTCATCTTATATTACATTCATTCATTCAACACCTATTTAAAGAATGCAATCATGTACAAGAGATTATACTAAGAATTTAGTACTGGTGGGATATAAAGATAGAAAATGTCATGTTTCCTGACCTTAAGAAATTTACAATCTAGTTTCATGAGTTGTTATGGCTAAAGAATTGATCATCCAGCAAGTCAGCTCTCTGTATAGCTAGTCTATTACTGTGACCACAAGGAAGAAAATAAATGAACATAAATGACTAAAAGACAATACTTAGTAAGTGCTATTAATTGTGACTATAAAGTACTATAGCTTAGAATGGGGAGAATACTTCAAGATGAGTTTATCAGTTTACAAAGGCTTCTAGAGGTAGCTAGGTGGTGCATAGAGTATCAGTCTAGGAAGCAGGAGAACCTGAATTCAAATCTGGCCTCAGATACTTAATATTACTTAGCTATATGACCTTGGGCAAGTCACTTAACTCCTTTGCCTTACGGAAAGCCCCCCCCCCAAAGGAGGCTGCTAGGAAGATATAACATTTTTTTGTTTTTACAAAGCAATGGGGTTAAGTGACATGCCCAAAGTCACACAGCTAGGGTTAAGTATTATGTGGCCGAGGTTAAATTCGAACTTAGGTCCTCCTGACTCCAGGGCTGGTGCTCTATCCACTGTGCCACCTAGCAGCCCCAGGTTATAATATTTGAACTAGACCCCGAAGGACGGATTTTGGCAGCTAGAGATAGGAGGTGATGGCATATCATATAGATGAAATTGCACAAGATAAAAGACAGAATTGAAGAAATTAAAAAAGATGTTTTGGAAAAGGGGGGTCCAGGTTGATTATAGTAAATGGTAAAAATAGAGAAGAGGCAGGAGACAAGGCTAGAAAAAGAGGTTTGTAAATATTCTGTATAAACCCCTAAATATTAAGTGAGGGTATCAGGACTTTAATTTAGACAACAGAAAGGAAAGGCAGGGTTTTGTGCAAGAGAGTGACATAATTTGAGTAGTAGTTTTATTTGGTATTTGCATAATATACTAACTAGAAGTGGGGAGAAAGTGAAAAGAGGAAAACTAGTTAGGAAGCTACTGTATGGATGTACAATAATGAGGTAAACTATAGCTATGAATAGAAAGGAATATATAGAAGTGATGAAGGGAAAGAAAAGAAGCAAGGGAATGGGTCAAGTCTAAGAGAACTTTCAGGTTTTCACCTTGGGTTACAGAAAATGGTGATTCCACTGACAGCTTTAAAAAGGATGAATTTCAGATGTTAGATGGATATTGAAGGTAGAAATGTACTTTGAAAATGTGAGACTAAAACTTGGAAGATGGTTTAGTGATGAGATTTATTTTATCTATTGTAAGAATCATCTACTGAGGGGGCAATAATTGAAGTCATGGGTACGAATGAAATTAAGATAGAGAAGACAGGATCCTGACACTCATATTTATAGGACATGAGGAAAAGAAGCCAGCTAAAAAGTTATAGAAGCTTAAAAAGGGAAGACAAGATTCAGGATAACACTGTTAGAAACCAAAGAAAAAAGTTTTAAGAGACAAAGGAAGATTAGTAGTTTTAAATGCAATGGAAAGGAGAATGTATAATAAGAAAAAGGCTGTTGGAGTGAACTGAGGTCTCTGATGGCCGATTTTGAGGGTAGTTTATATGGAGTCAGATTGAATGGGATCCAACAAAAAAAGACGCTTATAGCAGTCTGAAAAACAAGAAGGATGTGTACACAGGAAAGGATTCACCTTGGGAACAAAGTATTCTTAGACACAGAGGAAAAGTTAACATAGAGAAAAATTTTTAAATGGAGAAAACAACTTGAACATGAGAGATGCATAAGGGAGGGAGATAGATTTTGAAGAATATGAAAAGAGTTTACTGTAAGATATTGCAGCTAGCACTGAGGTCTCATTTGAGGTAAGAAGTCTTGAAATTATATTAAATGAAGAACAGTTTGGAAAATTGAGCTATTTAGCCTGAAGAAAAGACATTAAGTGGGACAGGATAGCTGTTCTCAATTATTTGAATAACTATTGAAAGAGGCATTATTCTGCATTATTTCAGAGGCTAGAATAGGATCAACAGGTGGAAGCCACAGGCAGATGACTTCAGTTCTGTATTGGACCAATACAGTTTCTAGTAATTGGCAAAACTATAAAAAAATGGAACAAATTAGGGAATAGCTAGGTGGTTCAGTGGATAAAGCACAGACCCTGGAGTCAGGGGTTCAAATCTGAGATCAAATTTGACCTCAGAACCACAATAATTACTTAGCTATGTGATCTTGGGCAAGTCACTTAACCCCACTGCTTGCAAAAAAAAAAAAATGGAACAAACTGGAAGAAGTCTCCTCTATGAACAAAGTGATTATTCTAAATTGCGTGGGAATGTTAGATAATATTTTAAAATGATGGTAATAATAACTTTTATATGGTGCTTTATAGTTTGCAAAATGCTTTACATACATTATTACCTTGTTATGGGACAGCTTAAACACTTTTGCACAACTATTTTGCTTAAATCAAGTTTCTTTGCAATATCTATTGACTAACCTCCAGGTGGGCAGCTAGGTGGCACAGTGAATAGAGTGCTAGGATGATTCTGGAAGACCTGAGTTCACTTGGCCTCGGACACTAACTGTATGGCACTGGGTAAGTCACTCTGCTTCCTCAATTGTAAGATGAGGTTAATAACAGAGCTTATCTGCCAGGATTGTTGTAAGGATCAAATAGATAGCTGTAAAATGCACATTGCTTTCACACGGTAGGTACTTAGTGCAAACTTATTTCTAGGATATCCCTCCTCCCTGCTTCCTTCTATAGTGAACAGTATAATAAGTTTCTCCTTTCCCATGGCAGTCTTCAAATATTTAAGGCAGTGGCTGTTCTAAATTTTTCCCACTCCTAGCCAAACATTTTCCTTGTTTCTCATGACATTTTTGCATACCCTTTATCATCCAGTCTCTCCTCTAATTTGTCAATGTCATTATTAAAATATGTCACTCAGAATAAACAATAATCCAGAATCCATCTAACTCCCACAGCATGTGATTGAACTATTACCTTCCTGAAAAAGATAATTAAACTTTTATTACTGTTTTTTTTAATTTATGCTATATTGGTTGCTCATATCGAGACTGTGGTTAACTATGAGGTCTTTCCACAGGACTCAACTTGTGCTGCTGATTTTTAAAAAACTAAGTGCAAGCAAGACTTGATACTCCTGTTAACTTCACTTATTTATTTATTCATTCATCCATTTATTTATTTATTTGTATTTGTGAGGCAATGGAGTTAAGTAACTAGCCCGAGGTCACTAGGTTAATTATTACGTGTCTGAGGTTGGATTTGAATTCAGGTCTGACTGAATCCAAGGCCCATGCTCTATCCAGTGCTCTATTCCACTGTGCCACTTAGCTGCCCTCTCTCTTTAACTTCATTTTATTAGTTCTGGTTAGTTGTTTGAGTTTGTTGAGATCTTTTTGAATTCTGTCTTCCAAGAGTATCAACTACTTTTAGGTTTTGATGAAAGTTCATGGCCTTCATTTTTCCAGGATGAAGTATTTTTATAGGTTGTCCTCAAAAGGCAGCTATTCCACTGCCTGAATTATTTTAAACAATCTTTTTGGAACTCTTTACAATCCAACTTTGACTGAATGATACCTGGAAGAGATCATAGTAATCTAAATTTGAATGAATAAGGTAAATATAGTATAGAAAAAATGGTAGGCTTAAAATCAGAAGACAGCCTAAGTTCAAATTCTGATTCTAAAACTAACTAGCTATGCATTCCTGAGAGGTTCATAATCTATCTTAGTTTTAGATTCAGTATTTTTAAAATAGGGATTATAGGGCAGCTAGGTGGCGCAGTGGATAGAGCACTGGCCCTGGAGTCAGGAGGACCTGAGTTCAAATGGATTGACTCAGACACTTAATAATTACCTAGCTGTGCGGCTTTGGGCAAGCCACTTAACCCCATTGCCTTGAAAAAAAAAAATCTAAAAAAAAAGGGGATTGTACCTCATAGGATAGCTTGGAGAAAAGCCTTTTGCATCCCTACTACGTGAGTTATTATATTATATACAGAAGTTTGGCACAAGGAAAAATTGCCACTTGTGGTTCTGATTCTAAATTCTTTTCTGATAATACCCAACATCTAGGATTAAAACCTTTTGCAGTCACCTTTTTTTTTTTGTTGTTATCAATACACAGGGCTGAAGTCTTCTGAGACATCAACAATTATGGATTCCCTTCCTGGGCTAATTCTGATGTACATCTTATAAACTACCATCCACTACAATCATTTGCATGATTATGTTGATATCTTCTGTACATATATTGCATATATTGGTTTGTGAAAAATATAAGAAGTCTTGTTTTCCACAAAGACTAAAACTTAAGATTGAAAAAACCAAAATTTAAAAAAAGGAATGGATTCTAACGGGGGAGGAATAGAGGACAGAGAAAGAAAATGTTTTTCATTCAAAGAATAGGATTACAAAATTACAAACAGTATTTCTGACAGCTAGAAGTAGGTGATATCAGTCAGGGTGGGAGGGTGAGGTCTGGGGAATTGGGCAAATTGGATTCAACCAGAGCTAATATAAGACATTTGTATGTGCCAATGAGCAGTTTGAAAACTGTTCCCCTTGTATAGTATTGTCCAGTTGAGGCCTTAAGTTTTCTCTACTACATGTTACTACTACTCTGTGACCACAAAATAAGAACCTTTGCGCTTCAGAAGACGACTATTCTGGCATTTAAAAATGCAAATTTTCTTAGCCTCATCTCACAGATTTACATTTCCTCTATCCCTGCACTCCATTCTATGAATAAACTTCCCCTTCTTTGAATCTTTCACCTTGCAGATTAGCCCAAACATTAAACACTAGTGGAAGTTTGGCTTCCTTCCAAAGATCCCATTGATCTCTTCCCTATAATATGATTAATCCCCTAGGGCCTAGAATCAGAAAGACTTTCTGAGTTTGAATTTAGCCTCACACACTTTCTAGCTATGTGACTCTGGGAAAGTCACTTAACCCTATTTACTTCAGTTTTCTCATCTGTAAAATGAGCTGGAGAAGAAAATGACAAACTATTTGGCAAACTATCTTTGCCAAGAAAACTCCAAATGGGGTCACAAAGTGTTGGAAACAACTGAAAACAACTAAACAATAACAAAAAAAAACTTTTATTGAACTTCAGAATACCTTTCAACTTTCTTTTATAACTTTATCGCACAATTAAAGATTTTCCTCTCCACTCTAACTCTTGTTATTCTCTTTAGTCACTAAGTGATGATAATCAATTTGTGCTGATGATGGTAACATTAGGCACCCATGATTTCTAGCTTCACCCCATCTCAGTTGCCACACACTTCAAGATCCTGAACTTTAATTAAAGTTCCTTCTCTGATCATTATCTCTTCTACCTCTTCTACCTCTTCCAGTAGCTCTTTCCTGAATCTGTTCTCTGTCCTCTTCACAGCATTTGTCCAAAACCCTTCTGAATTTATTTCTCATTTGTCAGGCCTCTATTCAGCTGTTTCCATAAAGCATTGCCTTCTATTCTAGAATTCCTTGCTCCAGTGTCCTTCATCTCTTCCTGGCTTATTAATATCCAAAGCTAGCTCACTCTTTCCATCTTTTCCTGAGTCACTACGAAAGAAATTAAGAAACCTCTTTCTTGATTAGGTCCATTAGAAATTCACTTTTAAAGATAAACATAAGAATGATAACAGCTAAATTTATATGATGTTTCAAAGTTTACGAAACTATATATTTATATATATATATATATATATATATATATATATATGTATATATCTGTTATTTCATTTGATCCTCACAACAATCCTTTAGAAGAAATACTCTTACCTAATTTTTAAGAGAAGCAAACTGAGGTTCAGAGGACCTTTCTAAAGTAACACAGGAAAAAGTGTCTGAGACAAGAGTTTTCCTGAATCCCAAGTTGGCCTTTTGTCCACTATACACACTCTCTCAGAACTGCTATGTGCTATTTTTATTCCTCTCACATCAACTCTACTCATTCTTACAATAGCTATTCCCAATTTTTTCCTCTAGCCTTCTACTCTACTCTATGACCTTAGTGACTAAGTGACTTGATCCTGAGTTCCCTCATCTCACCATCTTCATCCTGGACAACCTTCTCTATTTTCTTTCCCTTTGGTATATGGTCTTAGGGGAGAAGGTGGACCAGTTCAATCTCAAACTGTACTTTGTTCCAATTTCCATTGAATTGTGTTCTTTTGACCTATTAACACCTCAAAGTCCTTCTTCCTCCTTACACCCTTACATCCCACCAATTTCTCCTAGTCCCTTTTCTCCAGGATAATCTATTTTAAAAATAAAACATCTTTTCAACCCAAATTATTATTGTCAAATTATTACTCTATATTATATTTTCCTCCATTTAACTAAACTAGTAGAAAGAGTTGCCTATACAAATGAGGGTTTGACTTCCCCTCTTATTCACTTTCAAATTCTTACAATTTGGCTTCCCAATTAACCACATAATTGATACTAACCTCTTCAAGTTTTCCAATGATTTTATTAATTCCAATTCCAGTGGCCTTTTCTAAGGCCTACCCTTGACTATTCTTCAGAATTTGACATTTCTGATCAATTTCCTTTTTTTTAAAAACACTCTCTTTGGTCTTCTGTAACCCTGATTCTTCCTGGAACTTCTTCAAATATTCTGATTCTGGTCTTAGTTGGTCTTCCTTCCCTTGATTTCTAAGTCTTGATATCTTGTGTCATGGATTTATCCTTTATAGTTAATTCTTCAAATCAATACCTTAATCTCTTGGAATTGTATTTCTGAGTTCCTGAGGAAAATCATCACTTGGTCCTACCAAGACCTCAGGACCTCAAATCAACAGATTCAGAACTGAACTTAGCATCTTTCCCTTAAAACCTACCCATCTTCTCAATCTCCTTTTATGTAGACGTGCCACTATCCTTCTAGTTAGACAAGATTAAAACATTAGATTCATATTTTATTCCTTCCCCTTTATCTTTTACATTCAACAAGTAGACAAGTGTTATTTCTTTTATCTCCATAATATTTCTAACAACCATCTCCTTTACTCATATTCATTCTTTTTTTTTTAAGTTTTTAGTTTTTTTCTTTTGCAACGCAATGGGCTTAAGTGGCTTGCCTAAGGCCACACAGTAATTATTGTCTGAGGCTGCATTTTAACTCAGGTACTCCTGACTCCAGGGCCCTGCTCTTTCCACTACACCACCTAGCTGCCCCCTCATATTCATTCTTATCACCTTATTTAGGGTCTTTCACTATGAATTATTGTAATAGGTTCCTAGCTGACTTTCCTGCTCTGGTTTCCTCCCTTCTCTAAGCTTTTCCTCATATAGTTACTCAATCTTTCTATTACCTAGATCTATGCAATTTACCTTTTCAAAAAGTAATCTGAGCCTACCATTTAAAATTATTCCCAGCCTAGTTTCAACCTACTATCCCTGCAATCTACTTTTTTTTTTTGCAAGGCAATGAGGTTAAGTGGATTGCCCAAGGCCACACAGCTAGGTAATTATTAAGTGTCTCAGGCTGGATTTGAACTCAGGTACTCCTGACTCCAGGACTAGTGATCTATCCACTGCACCACCTAGCTGCCCCACAATCTACTTTTTTAATAAACTGGGCTACTACTTATTTTACATCTTGCTTGCTATATACTAGCTGCTACATACCTGCATATACATTCTATATCTAGAGTATAATACAATAGATGTGATACATATAGAAATATTTCTATTCTTTTAAGATCCAGCATCAAGGCCTCCATTAAGTTTTAGACTGATATTTTCTTCTGATCTTTCTTTAAATTAACTCACAGAACTATGTTTAGATATTGTCCTTTCTCTTATCACATTCTACCACATATGGTAATTATTTGTGCGTGCGTGTGTGTATATATATATATAATACCATAAGCTCCTTGAGAAAGGGGGCTATTTTAAATTTTTGGATTCTCGGGGTATTTAATAAGTGACCATGGGATTGAATTAAATTGGCATTAAATAGGAATTTAGGTCAAGTTCAGACTGAGGGAAAATAGGGACTACTATTTTCAAGTCTGATTATTCCTTGTATTCAAATTTCAGACCTATGTTCTGAACCTGTAACTATTTATCTTTAATAAAAGTTTCCAGTTGTCTTTAAGAAACCTGAAACTGTACTGTCATGCTTATTTACTTTAAGGAAGGGAATTAGAAATAAGGGAAGGGCTATATTCCTAAGGCCTTAATGCCACAAAGGCAAGATCAGAACCTGAGCCTGAGCTATTAGTCAGGTACTGTGCCAACACATACAATTTAGGTTATTTTCCTTTTAGGTCACACATATCACAGGTCTAGAGCTAAAAAAGACCAGAAAGGCTATGGAGTCTAACCCCCTCATTTTATCAGATGAGGAACCTGAGGCCCCAAGGAGGTGACTGACCCAAGATTATACAAGTAATAATAGTCAGCCTTCAGAGACACTGCTCTTTCCCCAATGCCATGGTATCTTTCTTACATACTTGTATTACCTTACTCTTGTCCACACTGAAGTTCATCTGCCACTTTTCTGTCTACTCACAAAGCTTTGATAGCTCTCCCTGCTGTTTTCCTAGTATATTCACCATTTTCATTATCTGAAAGAGTCAAGTATCATCTGTGATCTTAGAAATTTCAACATGTATTCCATTTTCCAGCACATTTGTGAAAATGGTTAAGTACTGCTTCCTGGGGGACTCCCAACTGTTAAATGAATATTTTTTTTGGAAAGAAATAATTATCCTTATGTTATGTTTCCCATAGTTAAGTTCTCTGAACATAGATCATATCCTATGGTCCCTACAGTAAGTTAGGGCTTTCTCCCCACAATCACCTTTGGTATCATGTTTTTTGTAGTACATTCTTAAACTTTATCAATATCATGGAGAGAAATCACATTCTGAGACAACATATCCTGTAGTATCCCTAAATCAGTAAAAAGATCACAAGGGTCTCAGACTACTGAGTTAGGAGATTATACTGTATTCCAACTTTTGCCCATATTATCAATCCCATCTTTAACATTGCTCAAAATTGGTCATATAGATTTTGCTTTTAGTTTTGTAGAGATCAAAAGATTAATTACTCTCCACTTACCTATTCCAAGTTTGGGTAGCTCTAATTCTTTGTAAGTTTGTGACTCTACTAACTTCTTACTACTGAAACTAATTCTGTCTTCTGGAGTAAAAAAATCAAATCCAATCTCCTTTCCAGAAGCCAGGTCTTCAAAGTACTTGAAAAGAGTTATCACTGTCTTCTCTGTCTTTCTTTCTCTTCCCCAGTTCCTTCATTTCATTCTCATATGGAAGAGCTTCAAGTGCCCTTAGCATTCTGGTTGTCCCCCTGTTTGTTGCTATCCCTTCCAAATGTGGTACCCAGAATAGTAGAGAACACTCCAGATGTAGTTTGACAAGGCCAGAGTACAAAAGGACTATTACCTCCCTAGATCTGGATGTACCACCTTTTATGAATTTAGTCTAAGATACATTAACCTCTTTCTGCTGCCACTATAGTGCTGATTCATATAGAGTTTACAATACATTAAACTGCCCAGGTGTTTTTCACATGAATATCCAGTGTTTGATCTTTAAAAAATATAAATTCAGGACTTTACATTCATCCCTACTAAGTTTAATTTTAATATCTTCACTATCCCAATCTCTTTGTATCTCAATTTAATTCAATTTATTTAACTATCTCTATCAATTTCATGTCATCTGAAGTTGTTTATAAATATGCTGGCATACAAGTCAATGATGAGGAACAGGGACAGAGGCAGATCCTTGGGGTAGGGAACTGTAATACGAATCACTGTTCAGAAAGACATCAATCTCCTGAATATATATATATATACACACACACATATATATATATACACACAAACACACACATATATACACACACATACACACACACACACACATAGAAATATATTCTTTGAGTCCACTTAATAAACTTATTCTGAATCCACCTAACTGAACTATCATCTAGTATACATCTCTCCATCTTGTCCACAAGGATATCATGAGAGAATGAGTCAAATGCCTTGCTGAAGTCCACATCTACTCTGTCCACTGCATTCCCCTGATCAACTAGTATAGTAACCCTATCAAAAAAGGAAATGGGTTTAGTATGGCATCCCTAGTTCTTAATGAACCCATGCAGGTTGATCATCTGTTCCCTAAGAGTTGAAAAATTGTCTTTTTAGTATCTTGTTTTAGAATTTTTCCTAAATTAATACCAAATACTCTGGCTGATGATTTGAAGTATCCATCTTCTTTCAGTTTTCACACATCAGGACAATATTTGCATGTCTCCATTCCCCTGGCAGCCTCTTACTCCCACCCACACTCCCCAATCCTCCCTTTCTGTGTTCTTTCAGAATCACTGAGACGACTTTGGGAGGACTTCTGCAAGTTATTTCAGTCCCTGAGATTCATTTTCAGTAGTCATCTATGTGGACTATGGGGTAGTGCTGGTGAGATTCTCTGAACCTTGGCTTCCGTGTCTATAAAACTACTAACATCTATGAAAAAGGGTAAAAACATCACTTGTACAAAAATATTCATAGCAGCCCTGTTTGTGGTGGCAAAGAATTGGAAATCAAGTAAATGTCCTTCAATTGGGGAATGGCTTAGCAAACTGTGGTATATGTATGCCATGGAACACTATTAAGGGTAAAAATATCACTTGTACAAAAATATTCATAGCAGCTCTGTTTGTGGTGGCAAAGAATTGGAAATCAAGTAAATGTCCTTCAATTGGGGAATGGCTTAGCAAACTGGTATATGTATGCCATGGAACACTATTGTTCTATTAGAAACCAGGAGGGATGGGATTTCAGGGAAGTCTGGAGGGATTTGCATGAACTGATGCTGAGTGAGATGAGCAGAAGCAGAAAAACACTGTACACCCTAACAGCAACATGGGGGTGATGTTCAACCTTGATGGACTCGCTCATTCCATCAGTGCAACAATCAGGGAAAATTTTGGGCTGTCTGCAATGGAGAATGCCATCTGTATCCAAATAAAGAATCGTGGAGTTTGAACAAAGTTCAAGGACTATTCCCTTTAATTTAGAAAAAAAACAGATCTTATTGTCTGATCTTGTTATCTCTAAGACATTTTGTTTCTTCCTTAAGGATATGATTTCTCTCTCATCACACTCAATTTGGATGAATGTACAACATGGAAACAAAGTAAAGACTGACAGATTGCTTTCTGTAAGAGGGTGGGGGGAGGGAAGTAAGACTGGGGGGAAAAATTGTAAAACTCAAATAAAATCTTTAATAAAAAAATAAAAAATAAACAAAGAAATAAATAAACTGAGTGTTTTTGTAAAAAAAAAAAAACCAAACTACTAACATCTAAAACAACTTACCTCATATAGAGTTGTTATAAAGACCAAATGAGACAACATTTGTAAAAATGTTTTGAGAGCTGCAAAATACTATGTAAATGTACAGTAGTATTCTATTATTATTATTATTATTGTTTCTAAAATATATTACATTAGGAAAGGGGAAAGAATGAGAATAATAGAGTGAGGCTAAAAGATAAAGACAGAAATGGTAGGGAGTGAGGAAGGGGAGAATTTGGCTATTCTTCACTGAAACTGAGGTTATTTGCTGAGCAAAAGAGAAAATGTGGCATAAAGGAGAGAACTGCCTTCAGAGTGAGGAAGAACGAAGGTCAAGTCCACCTCTGACAAACATACTAACTGCTGACATTCAACCTCTCAATGCCCAAAGCAGAGTAGTTATGGATTTGTATTGATATAGAAATTTTCCTCTCTAGGTCACTTACTAAACAATGAAATCACAGGTACAAAAAAAAGCTATTGTCTTAGTTAAGGATTGATCAATGCTATTGGGTCTCTGAGAACTAATACTGAAACAACACACTTATTGATTGCTAGTTTACAACATGACTCTGAATATGGCTTTGAATACAACTTATTTATGATATTTAGGAACAGTTCTCTCCTTGTTGAAGAAAATATAAACAATATATACAAAAAAAATCCACTTATTTTTCCCACAAAGAATAATTAATTGTATTTCATAAACTTGCTAACTCAAAACATACCTGCAACATTTCTGCCTAGATGTCTCTTGGCCTTATGTCTATGTTTACCAAATAAGATAGAGAGTAAGAAGGATTATGTAAGATCATATATGTATGCATATTGTGGGGAAAGCAAGCATGCCCACACTGGGGTTCTCACCACTGCCTCGTTCTCTGGAGCAGACTGATTTGACATTGTGTGACGGTTGTCGTGGGTCCAAGAAGGAAACATGAGCTTGGGAGCCCACTGCATACACAGACCACTCATGGCCATAGGCCAGACACACATTCTCACGACAGTATGGCAGCTTGATTGACAGGAGCTGAAAACCAACAGAAAGAGGATGAGCATATGATACAAGGAAATGGCAGGCAATCCCTATCCCTAATACCTTCAAAGACCAAGATGATCAATAGGTAAAAATATAAACCATCAATAAAATAAACCTGTAAAAACTCTTTCTTGTGTATAATAGAGAAGAAATCCTCAGAGATGTCAGAAGAAAAAGTGTGTGATTAATTAAATAGTTGAATGTTGGTGAGAATAAGGCTGGAAAGAAGATAAACCTTAAAACCAAAGAATCAGAGGATAGTTTAGAGGAAACTGCTTTCCTACTTAAACAGAGTCACCTTTCTCTTCATAATGGGATAATGTAGCACTCATTACCTTTACCAAATCATTACATTCAACAGAACTGTTAGGATAGGTTAGACTACAGAAAGCAAACCAAAAGGGCAGTGTATAGGTGGGAGCATATTTTAATCCATTTTACCCTCCAATAATAAATTCACTGGAATTTTATCAGATTCATTCATTCATCTACATGACAAATTTTTACTGAGAAGGGGTATGTGAAGCATTGTGTTAGCATCTTTTTTTTTTGGCAAGGCAATGGGGTTAAATGACTTGCTCAAGTTCACGCAGGTAATTGTTAAGTGTCTCAGGCTGTCTTGACTCCAGGACAGGTGCTCTACCCACTGTGCCACCTAGTTGCCCTGCTATGTTAGCCTCTTGAAGAACAAAATCTTTCTATGAGAAAAAGGGCTTTCAGAAATATTTACAACACAGATCTTGCAAGCAGCAAAGAATGTCTGATTATGGGCTTATGGGGAAAACACTTTCAAATATAAGTGAACTGGATTTAATACATTCTAGAAAAATTGCATGTAAACTGATTTCATCTTCCCATTGTCTTTTATGATCATTTCAGAAATGAAAAATCTTTATTCATGATTTCACTTGCCAATGGCTAAAAATTTTATTTGGCTTCAACGCCTTAATCAAGTAGTTAAATTATGGTTAGTATAAGGTATTTATAAACACTTAAATAGGCTAAGGTGACTATTTAAAAGGAAACAGCAATGAAACTTTTTGTAATGTTATCTTCTTTTTTTACAGCATTTTTTATTAAAGATTTTTATTTGAGTTTTACAATTTTTCTCCCAATCTTACTTCCCTCCCCCACTCTCCACAGAAACCAATCTGTCAATCTTTTTGTTTCCATGTTGTACTTTGATCCAAATTGAGTGTGATGAAAGAGAAACCACATCCTTAAGAAAGAAACAAAAAGTATAAGAGATAACAAGATCAGACAATAAGATATCTGTTGTTTTTTTTTCTAAATTAAAGGGAATAGTCCTTGAACTTTGTTCAAACTCCATGGCTCTTTATCTGGATACAGATGGTATTCTCCAATGCAGACAGCCCCAAATTGTCACTGGTAGTTGCACTGATGGAATGAGCAAGTCCATCAAGGTTGATCATCACCCCCATGTTGCTGTTAGGGTGTACAGTGTTTTTCTGCTTCTGCTCATCTCACTCAGCATCAGTTCATGCAAATCCCTCCAGGCTTCCCTGAAATCCCATCCTTCCTGGTTTCTAATAGAACAATAGTGTTCCATGACATACATATACCACAATTTGTCAAGCCATTCCTCAATTGATGGACATTCACTCAATTTCCAATTCTTTGCCACCACAAACAGGGCTGCTATGAATATTTTTGTACAAGTGATATTTTTACCCTTTTTCATCAGCTCTTCAGGGTATAGACCCAGTAGTGCTATTGCTGGGTCAAAGGGTATGCTCATTTTTGTTGCCCTTTGGGTGTAGTTCCAAATTTCTCTCCAGAAAGGTTGGATGAATTCACAGCTCCACTAATAGTGTCCCAGATTTCCCACAACCTTTCCAACAATAATCATTATCCTTTCTGGTCATATTAGCCAGTCTGAGAGGTGTGAGGTGGTGCCTCAGAGAAGCTTTAATTTGCATTTCTCTAATAATTAATGATTTAGAGCAATCTTTCATATAGCTATGGATTACTTTGATCTCCTCATCTGTAAATTGCCTTTGCATATCCTTTGACCATTTGTCAATTGGGGAATGGCTTTTGGTTTAAAAATATGACTCAGTTCTCTGTATATTTTAGAAATGAGTCCTTTGTCAGGATCATTAGTTGTAAAGATTGTTTCCCAATTTACTACATTTCTTTTGATATTGGTTACAATGGTTTTATCTGTACAAAAGCTTTTTAATATAATCGAAATCATCTAGTTTGTTTTTGGTGATGTTCTCCATCTCTTCCTTAGTCATAAACTGCTCCCCTTTCCATAGATCTGACAGGTAAACTAGTCCTTGATCTTCTAATTTGCTAATAGTATTGTTTTTTTATGTCTAAATCCTGTAACCATTTGGATCTTATCTTGGTAAAGGGTGTGAGGTGTTGGACTAATCTAAGTTTCTTCCATACTAACTTTCAATTTTCCCAGCAGTTTTTATCAAAGAGAGAGAGTTTTTATCCCAATAGCTGGACTCTTTGAGTTTATCAAACAGCAGATTACTATAATCATTTCCTGCTTTTGCTCCTAGTCTATTCCACTGTCCACTACTCTATTTCTTAGCCAATACCAAACAGTTTTGATGACTGATGCTTTATAATATAATTTTAGATCAGTTAGGGCTAAGCCCCCTTCTTTTGCACTTTTTTCCATTAAATTCCTGGAAATTCTTGACTTTGTATTTCTCCATATGAATTTACTTATAACTTTTTTTTAACTCATTAAAGTTAATTTTTTGGAATTTTGATTGGTAGGGCACTAAACAGGTAATTTAGTTTTGGTAGAATTGTCATTTTTATTATATTAGCTCTACCTATCCATGGTCAGTTGATATTTGCCCAGTTATTTAAATCTGATTTAATTTGTGTGAGAAGTGTTTTATAATTGTTTTCAAAAAGTTTCTGAATCTGTCTTGGCAAATAGACTCCCAGGTATTTTATATTGTCTGAGGTTACTTTGAATGGGATTTCTTTTTCTAGCTCTTCCTGCTGTATCTTGATAGAAATATATAGAAAAGTTGAGGATTTATGAGGGTTTATTTTATAACCTCCAACTTGGATAAAATTGCTAATTGTTTCCAGTAGTTTTTTGGATGATTTCTTGGGATTCTCTAGGTAGACCATCATGTCATCTGCAAAGAGTGAGAGTTTTGTCTCTTCCTTTCCAATTCTAATTCCTTCAATTTCTTTTTCTTCTCTAATTGCTGAAGCTAACATTTCTAATATGATATTGAATAGTAGTGGTGATAATGGGCACCCTTGTTTCACCCCTTATCTTACTGGGAATGCCTCTAGCCTCTCCCCATTGAATATAATGCTTGTTGATGGTTTCAGATAGATACTGCTAATTATCTAAGGAACAGTCCATTTATTCCTACACTCTCTAGTGTTTTTAGTAGGAACAGGTGCTATATTTTGTCAAAAGCTTTTTTCAGCATCTATTGATGATCATATAATTTCTGATAGGTTTGTTGTTGATATAATTGAGTATACTAACAGTTTTCCTAATATTGAAGCAACCCTGCATTCCTGGGATAAATCCTACTTGATCATAATGTATTATCCCAGTGATAACTTGTTGTAATCGTTTTGCTGAATGTAATATTATCTTCTAACTGAGCCATTTGAATAACTAGGAGTCTCAAAAAAAGAAGGAAACACTGGATTTTAATGATTTATGAGTTAAATTTCTATAATTTCCTTAAGCTTAGTTGTAGGCAAAAAAAGCACCCAAGTTTTCTATACTTTACATCTCAGAACTGATTAGAAGACAAGGAAAAAGGTTAACTAATTTTCACATAAAGTCACAAAGGAAGTACTGTGATCATACCTTGGATAGTGTATGTTCTGCTTTCCAAAGATGAAAATAGCCATCCAGGGATACTGCTCCAAGCTCCTGGAAGAAAAAGAGAAGCAGGTTAGAGATACCTTTACAACAATTAATATCCTATTGCCATTAAAGGCAGAACTTTGTGGGTGGTGCCTAGAACTATGCAACCATGATTTCTAATTCTGGTCCTTCCACTAACTCATTCCATTAAGATCCTTGCTTCACTCTGGAGTGGCAATTGGGTATAAGAGAAAAAAAAGGGCTGGGCTTAGAGAAGTCAAGAAAAAATAGAACTGAATCATAAATCTGTGACTATGTACAAAGTGCCTTTACCTCTTAGTCTCAGTATTCTTATTTGGAAAATAAGGATAATAATAATAATTATATATCTAATAATATACTATATGTACAATAATATACTAGCACTACCTCTAAGAGTTGGTAGGGTAAAAACATATAAATTTTAAAGTTCTTTAGCAATATGAGTCATAATAATAATAGTTTGGAATGTAAAACATTGGAGACTATGACCCTACTATTATGATCATTACTATGACCCAAAATAAGGCAAGTGATTGCTTTTAGAGTCATAGTAATAATAAAATATTAATGTGAAAATTTGTACTAGAATACACTATATCATGAGTCTATACAAGAGTCTATGTTCACACTAGATAAATAAATAATCAACAAAACAAGTGTGTACTTGTGCATGTACATAAACAAGGCCATATAACACTTGGAAAACAGGTACAAACCAAATATAAAATATCTAGGCCAGAAACTGGGGAAAAAAGAGAGGTACCAATACAAGTCTTATTTGCTGACTTGTCTTCATCTTCAAGTTCACTTGAAGGCTGGACTCACAACCTTGTTATTGTTCCTGGCAAATATTTCTCTCCATTTTAGGGAGAAGAGAATCAAATTGGGCATTGTTGGAAATCCAGAAAGAGTCAAGTTGCTTAATTAGTACGGATTCAAGCCCAATATGTAGATGTATCTTCATAATGGAAAAGGTACTTCCAGCCTTGATTACTGAAAGCTCAAGGATAAAGAAACTATTTCCTAAATATCTAAACAGTATAACAGTAAAAGTAAAAGCAGGTTCCAAGAATCAAATTCCCCAGTAGCACTGATATCTTCCTGTGGTTTGTCTCCTCTGGCCCTTGTGGACGCTCCTTAGACCCCTGCACACACAGAGCATGCAAGCACAGGAAAGTCTACTTACTTTGTTTTTATTGTTAAAGGCCAGAGCCCGGACCTTGCAATTGTCAGGATTAGTGTTCTCCTTAGGGATGTCTTTTAGGGCTCTGTGTGTGATGTGAGCATATACAGGGACCCGAGATACATTATGCCTGGCATCACTTTTGGACAACACGTCTTCTGTCACTTCCCAAAGCCCCATAGAACCATCTCGTGAGCCTGCAAAAGAAAGAAGTATTCAGTTTGGAAAAACACAAAGCATTGACCAATCTTCCTCTTCCATATAATAAAACAATGAGTTTTCTTAAATCAGTTTTTTAAAAAAAAATTATTTTATTTAAGGCAATGGGGTTAAGTGACCTCCCCAAAGTCACACAGCTAAGTAATTATTAAATGTCTGAAACTAGATTTGAACTCATGTCCTCCTGACTCCAGGGCTGGTGCTCTATCTACTGTGCCTCCTAGCTGTCCCTCCTTAAATCAGTTTTTTTAGTTGTTTTTTTTTGCAAGGGTAATGGGGTTAAGTGGCTTGCCCAAGGCCACACAGTTAGGTAATTATTAAGTATCTGAGGTATCCACTGCACCACCTAGCCACAACCACCCAGTTTTTTTTTTTAGTTTTTATTTTGTAAGGCAAAGGGGGTTAAGTGGCTTGCCCAAGGCCACACAGCGAGGTAATTATTAAGTATCTGAAACCGGATTTGAACCCAAGTACTCCTGACTCCAGGGCAGGTGCTTTATCCACTACACCACCTAGCCACCCCCCCCCCCCAAATCAGTTTTGCAGAAAATTAGAGCAGCTTCCTAATCCCACACCAATGCTCTCTACTCTTAAAGATTTTGTGATTTAGTGGATAGGATGCTGAACATCTGAACAAACCCGGAATACCTGGGTTCAAATCACACCTCAAATACTCCCCAGTTCTGGGACCCTGAGCAAGTCAACTCTGTGCATCAATTTGTGTTGGATTCATTAGCCTCTAAAATATCTTACAGCTGAAAATCCTTTGTCCCTTCTCACATTCACCAATAGCCTATTAAGAGTATACCAAGAACCTTAAAAAAAAAAAAAAGAGTATACCCAAGAATTCAGTTCTGAAATAGGACTAGTTGAGGGCTACAGGGGGGGGAAGTGTCTTTAATTTATGTTGTTATACAGGCCTGATCTCCTGACTTTTTCCTTCAAGCCCCAAGTCTATGTTAATTCTTTTTTTTTCCTTTTAGTTTTTGCAAGGCAATGGGGTTAAGCAGCTTGCCCAAGGCCACACAGCTAGGCAATTATTAAGTGTCTGAGGCTGAATTTGAACTTAGGTACTCCTGACTCCAAGGCCAGTGCTCTATGTTAATTCTTATAAACGGCTATGTTGTTCCACCTAAGAGAGAAAAACAAATATGTCTGAGCCTCATACACATGAATTCATGGTAGGGATCAATGCTAAAGGTCTCAGTTCTGACAGCCCTGAGAACAGGAATCCTATAAAACACAAAGTTGATGTGGAAGAGAAAAGCCAGATAGAGATGGGATAGAGAAGGAAAGAAATAGTGTCTGAGGGAGGTGAGAAACCATTGCTCTAAATGATAAGGAGACCCAAGAGAAGCTATGATTCATTTTCATTTTGAGAGTCTCTAATTATAGGTAGCAAAGAAAAGCAATCAGTTTTGAGTCACCACACCTTGGTCTGAATCCTGACTGAGACATATGATTAGGTCCAAGTTACAACCTCTGTGATCCTCAAGTTCCTCTTTATATAGAGGACATGGTACTTCAAGTACTAGTCACCTAACAGGGCCATTGTTAAGAAAAAAGCCTTGTAAACAATAATATGTAAATGTATAATAAGTATGAGCTGCTTGATATTTGGGGATAACAAAATATCTTACATTTTAAAAACTGCACTAAGAAATTGCTTTTGAAATAAAAGGCTGTTATTTCAAAGAATAAATTTTCTTATAAATTTTTAACTTAGCACAGCCAAATCCAGTTCAGTCAGCTGGACTTACCTTTTCCTATTCAAAACTCTCATGGAGTTATTAACATCCCCATCTTTACTGCCTTGAAAGGTACTGTCCTTTTCATTTTAGAAAGGGGTCATTTATGACTCCCCATTAAAAGATCATTTAGTTTATATTATTTTTCCAGTTGCTGGGATGGATACACATTCATTCATTCTCACTCAAATCCCTTTGTGGTTATCAGTGGGGTAAATGAATGAGATTGGTGCTATGGATTTGCCTCATTACAAGGTTATAAAATACCTTCCAATGTGGTTCTTGCTATACTTGAAATGGTTAAAGTGAATCATTCTCTTTTTCCTTGTCTATTCTTTTTCAGTCTTCTTTGTTGCTATCTTCCATTTATTCTTTTAAACTTTGGTGTCTCCAAAGATCCAGGAAAGATTCAGGAAATCCAAAGATTTCCTTCTTTCTATATAATTTCTCTTGTTCATCTCATCAGCTCTACTCAGATGATTCATCAAACTATACATCCAAACTGAACCTCTCTCCCAAATACCAATCTTGCATAATCAATTGCCTGCTAAACATTTCTAATTAGATGATGGCATCTCAAACTCAACATGACCCAAACTGAATTCATTATGTTCCTTACTAAAAATTGGACCCTCCTCCAAGGCTTTCCTTTTTCTGTAATAGGTGTTTATCATCCTTCCACCAACCTGCTTTCATAACCTCAGATTTAACTTTGACTCTCCCTTCTTCATCTCCAGGTATATTGAGTTGCCAAGCATTGTGGAGGAGTTTATTCCTACATTCATCACAATACACCCCCTTCTCTCTCTCTCTCTCTCTTTTTTTTTTGCAAGGCAATGGGGTTAAGTGGCTTGCCCAAGGCCATACAGTTAGGTAATTATTAAGTATCTGACACTGGATTTGAACTCAGGTACTCCTGACTCCAGGGCTAGTGCTCTATCCACTTCACCACCTAGTCATCCCACATACGCCCCCTTCTCTACATGCACATCATCTGAACCTTAGTTCAGACCTTTGCCAGGACTTTTGCAAAATAGCCTAACTAGTAACTTGTTCTAGTCTTTCAAATCCCTACTCAAATCTATCCAAATGTAGCTGTCAAAATAGTCTTTTTATGGCTCGGGTCTATTTTGTCTCCTACTACTTATTGGCATTTTCTTTATCTGGCAGTCTCCTCAGCTTGCCATTTTAAAAAATCCTCTAGAATTTGGCTCCAACCTATTTTTCTAGATGAATTTCATATTATTCCCCTCCCTTAACTGTATGTTCCAACTTAAAAGGCCTATGACATACTCTATAAATCCTGCATGCCATCTCCTGTTTCCATGCCTTGTTATAGTCTATTCCCCAGGCATGGAATGTATTCCCCTGCTCCTTGCCTCTCTTCTCTTTGATTCTTTATATTCATTTAAAGACTAACTCAAGGACCATTTACCTATAAAAAGGTGTTCTCAACCCCCACAGTTAGAGATCTCAAAACAAGATGCTTTTATTCAACTGCCTACAAATAGAACCTCCAAGAGGATAGAAAGTTCTTGAGGTCAAAGAATATTTAATTTTTATATTTGTATTCTTAGTGTCTAGCACAGTATCCTAATGTCTAGGCACTTCAATCTATCAGGCGACAAAAATTTAATATATGGTAATATTGCCACATGACCATACTGTTTCTAGTTGTTGCCTTTTGTCTTTGTGTCTACAAATGGTGCTTGTCTTAAGGGTGTTACATTCTATTTCATGAGGGATACAACCCAAACACATATTAAGTAAAAATAAAATACTTGTAAAATAATTTTGGGGAGGGAAGGCACTAATATGTATAGAGATTAGGTTCATGTAGTCACGTATAATAAAGGTTGGAAATGTAGAAATGGAATTAGATTTTGAAGGGTCTTAAATGCCAAACAAAGGTTAATGCTAAAGGGAGTTAAGAGAGAGTTACTGGAGTTAATTGAGTAAAGGAGAGGGCAGCATGGTCAGACCAGTGCTTTAGGAAAATCACTCCAGCAGTTGTATAGAGGATATATTTGAGTGGGGAGAGACTTGAGACAAAGACTATTAAGTCCAGGTGAGGGCTTGAACAAAGATGGTGAGCTGGTGATTAGAGAGAACAGGATAGATGTGAAAAATATTTTGGGGATAGAATCAAGAAAACTTGGAAGTTGATTGGATGAGGGAGAATGAGGAGCTGAGAAGACTTAAAATGTAAATCTAATATTCAGGCAGCATCCTAAATAAGCTTCATGGTACTTTCTTTCTTTAGGGATGAAGACAATGAATCTCACCTCCCTGTTACCTTAAGTACCATTCTTAGATGTCACTATCCTCACCACAGCACCTAGGCTTGGAAAAGACACAGGAAGTCAAATGATATTTAAGAAAAAATGTGGGGGGGGGGTCTCAAAAACTCTGCAGGTTCTAGCCTTAATTAGAATCCCAAAGGGAACAGAGCATTCTTGGATTTGTGCCTTATACTTCTTAGCAATTTAGTATAGAACTTGCTCAGTGGTTACTGCCAAGCCCAAATGAAAATGTTACTCTTGGCCAAAAAAAAAAATGTGGGAATGTTCACAAAAAGATAAAGTTCTGGGGATCCTTTATTTTCTTTTGTTTTCTGCTGGCAAAATTAAATAAATATTTGACTAAAACATTTTTTCTATAAGTACAACTTCCTTCAAATGCTAGATCCTGAAAATCACCTAGCCTTGGATTCTCTCCTATATTTAAATCCACTTTAAAAAACCCTGCAGGGGGCAGCTAGGTGGCACGGTGAAAGGGCAGCTAGGTGGCACAGTGGATAGAGCACCAGCCCTGGAGTTAGGATGACCTGAGTTAAAATGTGGCCTCAGACACTTAATAATTACCTAGCTGTGTGAACTTGGACAAGTCACAATGCCTTGCAAAAAACAAAAAACAAACAAACAAAAAGATCATGCGGCTTCCTGAAATAAAAATCTTGTCAAATAACCAGGAAAAGAGTAAAGAGTTGATCCTCCAGAGGGAATTTTCTTTCCAACCTCACTGTACCTTTTTCTTTTCTCCTTGCCAATCCCATGTTCTGATCTCCAGCCAAGCTGTTCTTTTCTCTGTTCCTCACAGGTAACATCTTTACCTCAGAGAATCCTGTCCTCCCTTCAAGATGCAACCAAGCACCATCTTCTGCATGGAACTTTCCTTTACTCCCCTCAGCTGCTAGTGCCACCCTCTCAAATCATCTTGCTTTTAGCTAGTTTATATTTATTTGTATTTATTACTTTTACATTTTTTTCTGTGTATACTGACATAAGTTCTTGTAGCTATTAGAATGTAAGTTCCTTGTAAAAGGGATTGTTTCACTCATTGTATTTGTATCCTATGGTACTTGGTACACAGTAGACTAGTTGAAGAACTTGTTGATTTACTAAATCTTCTGGCTCCCTTTCCTATGTTCTCTGCTTCCCTCTAGCAATGAAAATACTATTCAAAAATGACTCTAAGGAGAATGTACCATAATCTATCCTGTTAACTTTATTTAGACTTCTAAACCCTTTTGAATCAAGCATTCTTGATTCTGTATTTTTTTAAGTTTTTTTTGCAAGTCAATAGAGTTAAGTGGCTTGCCTAAGGCCACACAGCTAGGTAATTATTAAGTGTCTGAGGTCGGATTTGAACTCAGGTACTCCTGACTCCAGTGCTCTATTCACTGTGCCACCTAGCTGCCCCTGATTCTGTATTTTTTGTCAATTGTGTGACAAGGATCTCTTAACCAGAAAGTTCCAAAAGATCCTACAACACTGAAAATCATCTATCAATATGATAACATTACCAGAAACTGCCATGGTATCACTGATCCATGCAATAGAGAATATCCAGTCCTTGTGTCCATCCTTGAAGAAGGGGAGAGAAGAAAAGAAAATCATTGAGAAGATGAGATTTCTCACATTGATTCCTTGAGTCAACAAAAGCAAGTCTACAAATCAATGGCAGCAGTAGTCTATCCCAAAACACATTTATAAAAGTGATAAATGTAATAATATTCTAACCAATGGAGGCTGATACAAATATCTTTGGTTTTTCTCCTGAAGTGAGAGAAAATCAATTCTCTTAAGTAAATGGAGCTCTCTGGGAATCAGTAAATGAGTTCAGCTGGCACTTATCTCAAGCCCTTACCTGATTCTCCCTTACATATTTTCAGAAGCACTGTTTGTTTCCCAAGCAAAACCAAAAGAAAACAAAATACAATGCCTCTAGTCTCATCATTCAAATTAGTCATTTATCTCTATCAGAGGCGTGATGTTCACAAAACTAAAACGTAACTGGAAAATGTTTAACAAAACAAATAAACAATAAGGACAAAGGTAATTTGTGGTTTTCTAAGCCATATGTGGCCCACAGGAATCAATTTTTATTTAAGTTTGACACCACTGATCTTGACTATCACATTAGTAATTATTTTCAATTTTATTAATACTATGTTTATTTAAAATCCAAAATTTACCTAATATATGGATCTTTTATCCATTGGGATAAGCAAAGTTAAAAATAGCAGGGTTGCTAATAAAAGCTATTATCCCCTCTCAATTCTGACATCTCTGCATGACCAAGAATCATCCTTCCTTCCTTTGGGTTTCTAATACTGTTTCTAGATTCTGATTTCTGATTCCAGAACTTTCAGAGCATCAAGTTATTGTTTTAAATAGGTTGGGATGGGGAACTTTTCAAAAAGTCTGTGAGAAGTGGAGGAAAGAACTGCAGTTGCCCTTGTTCCATGCAAAAGAACGTACTCCATCTTAGCCTTCGTTTTTTGCATTTGCTTACCCCAAACTACAAATGATTCATGGGCAGACCATTTCATCCTCCAAACATTGGCATTTTGACAGTGGCACACCCTCAGCATCTCAGCTACCATGGGGAAGAAAATGTGATATTTTTTTGGGGGGGGTAGGGGTAAAAACCTAATGCCTCCCAGGAAGAACTAAAAAGGCATATATCCACCTATGTAAGAATGCAAATGAAGGAGAAAAGTTCAAACAGAATTCTCAGCTTATGAAGTGCTTTCTGATTCAAAGAAAAAAGACTTAAATGATAAAAATGGAGAACAAGCCATCAGAGAACGTGTTTCTGGTAGTGTCTCTGTTTCTTTAATCAAGATACTTGATATGCTTTTTGGAGGATGTGTAAGAAGGCAAAGGTAAACATGTTCATCAGTTGCCAGTTAGAAGATTTATATAATAAAGCAATAAATATAAATAATATAACAAATTTATAAAATGGAACAAGAAAATTGGCTTTGTAAAAGAATTTCATTTATGATCAATGTGAAGGAGGGGGTGGTAGGAAAATAGCTGTAGAATTCTGTCTCAAAGGCAGAGGTACTAGAATGCAAATAAGAATTCATCAGTTAAGACCTAAAATGGCTCAACAAATTTAATCAATTATGTGGAATACCAAGTCTATGGGGAACAAATCAGTCCTAAAAAAAAATTTAAATGCTATAGTGGATGGCAAATTTTTCAAGAAAAACGATTCTGGAAGTTCATAATGACAAAGCCATGAAAGATGGTCAGAAGATTAACATTCTATAGAGAAGTTGTCCAGTATCCAAGTAGACTTGAGACAGTATCCCTCAGGACCTTCTCACATGGATGAATATCCTACTGGTTGAAGCACTGTGAGGCTTTCAGAAATCACTGTCAACTTTTGACAACAGAACTATAGTCATTCATTCTTACTCTGGTAATAATGTCAAATATGAAAAAAATTAAATGAGTGCTAAATGAAAGCATCCTGATTTATTGCTGATGTTATGAAAGAGGGATTCTAATAACTGAATTTAAGGTAAATTTCCCATAAAAATGGTTTCCTTTAACCAGATAAGCAATCTTTGTTGGAAAAGTTATTTCTTGAAAGAAACTAGAGGAGACAGAAGAAATGGATCAAGTAGAATTGATGAACTTTGACTAATCTCAAGAAAGATGATATTACAATGGGTACAAATGGTGGTATTTATAAAGATAATGAAGATGAAGAAGTGGTGCTCTGTGTCAAACTTTTTATAGGAGTCAGTGAACATTATGGAATGATGGCTGTTGTATGCAATAATGATTGAGTGAAGGATTACAACATATTTATATACATAGTACTTGCTATTACTTTTGTTGAAATATTTGAATAGTCATGTTTTGTTAGTTCATTTTAATTAATAAAAATCAGTAATATAAAATGCTGACTTTGCAATTTAAGATGTTCAGAGTATAAGAGAGTTTAACAATGTTAATTATTTCCTATGTTAAAGAAGCCCCCTAAGCATTTTTTTTGTTTTGCACTTTTGTTTCAAAGTATTTATGTAGTTGCTTAGATTGATAACTGCATTTTGAGGGCACAGAAATAGATCCATGTGTGAATTTGAATAGAACTCACACCTATTGGACTAGCTAAAATGATAAAAGGGGAAAATAACAAATGTTGGAGGGAATATGGAAAAATTGGGGCACTAAAATACAGTTGGTGGAACTGTGAACTGATCCAACCATTTTGGAGAACAATCAAAAATTATTCTAAAAGTGTTATTAAATTATCTATACCTTTTGACAATACTACAATTAGGTCTATTTTCTAAGGTGATCAGGGAAAAAGGAAAAGAACTTATATGTTCTAAAATATTTAGAGTAGATCTCTTTATGGTGGCAAAGTACTGGAAACTGAGGGGATGTCCATCAATTGAGAAATGGTTAAAGAAGTTGTGGTATATGATTGTGATGGGACTGTGCCATAATAAATGATGAGCTGGCTAATTTTAGAAAAACATGGAAAGACTTGAAGAAAATATTGAAAAGTGCAACGAGCAGAACCAAGAGAACACTGTATACAGTAACAGCAATATTGCTCAAAGAACATGTGTATGATTAAGTTATTTTGAACCTTATAAATACTAAAATCAATTATAAAGGAACTATGAGGAAAGGTACTGTCTACCTTCAGAGAAAGAACTGATAAATACAAGTATGCACAGTATGATTTTACATATATATATGAAATATATATTATGTAAATATATATACATATACATATATACATGTCTGATGGTGACTTGTGAGGAAAGAGGGAGAAAAAATAAAAAGTGTACAGCAGAGAACAAAAGAAAACTCAGTAGAAAGCTTGGAAAAACAAGGTAGCTTTGAAAATTATATATAACCATATATATACACATATATATAGTATTTATTATAATTTTTAAAAAATAAATAGTGTGAAATGGAGATACATGGTTTTATATTGAATTCTATCTTTGAATTATACTGAATAATTGGAATTTTTTGTCTTTGAATTTAAATTCAAAATGAATTTTTAAAAAATTTGTTCATTATTTATTTAATTTTTTTAGTTTTTACAAGGCAATGGGGTTAAGTGGCTTGTCCAAGGCTACACCGCTAGATAATTATTAAAGTGTCTGAGGCTGGATTTGAACTCAGGTACTCCTGACTCCAGGGGAAGTACTCTATCCATTGTGCCACCTAGCCTCCCCCAAAATGAACTTACTACAAAAAGAACTTGAATGGAGCTAAGTTATATTTTGCCAAATTCTCAGCAGAACAAAAGTTTAATTCTTTTAGACAATGAAATGCTGGGCACTATTAGGAAAGCTTGGAGACAGAATTCTCCCCTAAAACAAAATCAGAATTCACCTGAACTTTGAATGCAATATATAGTTTATACTGCTGCCATATTAACAGAGTTTGAGAAAGTCCATATTTCAAGGGATGGAGAGCTGGATGAATTTTTTTTTTCGCATTAAACTGTTTTAATGGTCTCAAAATTCTGTGACAGATTTTTTGGTCAAGTTGTTTCCATTTAAAAATTGCTGATTTTAAAAACTAATAACTTAAAACTGCCACGAAACAAATGGTCCACAAAAACATTCCTTTCCTCCTGAAGCTTTTACGATGCATTGTAATCATTAACCCATCTTTTACTATTAAACTTAAATGGCCAATTGAGACAAACAGTTCTGAGACCGTTCTTCCACCACTGATTAAGACTGGGGTGGCAGGTGTTGTACAAAATATTCATTTAGCCTTCTGGGCAGATTTTGTGACCTTGCCAGCTCCAGCAGCCTTCTTGTCAACTTCCTTGATGACACCAACTGCAACAGTCTGCCTCATATCACAGACAGCAAAACGACCCAGAGGAGGATAATCAGAGAAGCTCTTCACACACATGGGCTTGCCTGGAACCATGTCAACGATGGCAGCATCACCAGATTTCAGGAATTTAGGGCCATCTTCCAGCTTCTTACCAGAACGACGATCAATCTTCTCCTTCAGCTCAGCAAACTTGCAAGCAATGTGAGCAGTGTGACAATCCAGAACAGGTGCATAGCCAGCACTGATTTGGCCTGGATGGTTCAGGATAATGACCTGTGAAGTGAAGCCAGCTGCTTCCATTGGTGGATCATTCTTGCTATCACCAGCCACATTACCACGGTACATCTTTGACAGACATGTTCTTGACATTGAAACCAATGTTATCCCCAGGCAGAGCTTCGCTCAAAGCTTCATGGTGCATTTCAACAGACTTCACTTCAGTTGTAACATTGACTGGGGCAAAAGTGACCACCATTCCTGGTTTTAGAACACCAGTTTCCACTCTGCCAACAGGTAAAGTACCAATACTGCCAATCTTGTAGACATCTTGGAGGGGTAGACGGAGGGGCTTGTCAGTTGGGCGAGTTGGAGGCAGGATGCAATCCAAGGCTTTGAGCAGTGTAGTTCCGTTAGCATTACCATCCTATGAGTGACTTTCCATCCCTTGAACCAAGGCATATTAGAGCTTGGCTCCAGCATGTTGTCACCATTCCAACCTGAAATTGGCACAAAGGCTACTGTGTCAGGGTTGTAGCCAATTTTCTTAATGTAGGTGCTGACTTCCTTGACAATTTCCTCATATCTCTTCTGGCTGTAAGGGGGCTCAGTGGAATCCATTTTGTTTACACCAACAATCAGTTGTTTTACACCTAGTGTGTAGGCCAGAAGGGCATGCTCACGGGTCTGCCAATTCTTTGAGATACCAGCTTCAAATTCACCAACAACAGCAGCAACAATCAGGACGGCACAGTCGGCCTGAGATGTGCCTGTAATCATGCTCTTGATAAAGTCTCTGTGTCCTGGAGCATTGATAATGGTCACGTAATGCTTGCTGGTCTCAAATTTCCACAGGGAGATATCAATAGTGATACCATGCTTACATTCAGTCTTCAGCTTATCCAAGACCCAGGCATATTTGAAGGAGCCCTTTCCCATCTCAGCAGCCTCCTTCTCGAACTTCTCAATGGTTCTTTTATCTATATCACCACATTTGTAGATGAGGTGGCCAGTCGTAGTGGACTTGCCAGAGTCTACGTGTCCAATGACGACAATGTTAATGTGAGTCTTTTCCTTGCCCATTTTTGTGGAGGTTTAGCGATGGTTTTCACAACACCTGTGTTCTGGCGGCAAACCCGTTGTGAAAAAGGAGCTGGATGAATTTTTAAGAAGAACCTAAAACCTTTAGATTTTTCAATATGTAACAAAAAAGGAGGAGATATGCTAAGCCTACAAAGTAATGAATGGTATGAAGAACAAATTCTATACTTAACCCCAAAATACTAATAGCAGTCATATCAACACTCTCTGAAACTGAAACAGATAAATTCCTACTAAATGAAGTAGAAAACAAAATCATGGAATTAATTGAAGAAGTAATCTGTGTTAAAATACAAAAGATCCAAAATTGGGTAATAAATGAATACTTAGGGTTATGTTTCAAACATATTTCAACATTCATTCAGACAAGTTCTTGCTATTACATTATGGTTCCTCAAAGAAAAGAGGAAATTAAAATTCTATAGCCTGAGCTCTATGTAAACTAAAAATCAACTGATTTTGGATTATTCAGAGATTAAGCTAGATCCTATATATCATTTTCTTATTGATCCTATTTACAATTAATTATGTTCTTTAATTGCTTTTGTCCTATAAATGGTTAGGTCATTTCTTTGTCTTTAAACTTCATGATCTGGCTGGTCTGTAAAAGATTAAGTGTAAAAATCCAGCTCTCTTGCTAATCATCAATTTATTTTGTGCCCCAAGGAATTTAGTTGACCTGGGAGATGTATGTGAACAAAAGGGAGCTGGGTCTAATAATAGTTTTACACCCCAACTGTACAGCTATCCTTCATGGAGGTGTTTTTTGCAAGGCCCCATTATCAAACTTCTAACCAATCATATTGTTCCTTGCTTCTTAACTCTAAAACCAATCATGCTATCCTCAACTATATAATATCTACTCTGTTCTGTTCTTTGTATCTTACTTCTCAAAATCTATATAAGGGTAAACTGTCCTTTTGCTTGGGGTCTTTGGCATAAATGGAAGCCAGATAATGACCCCTTTGTTAATAGCAGTGCCCCTGCTAATAAGTGTTATCTTTCTTTTTTTTTTCAAGTAGGATTTTGGTTTATTTATTTTATATTATTACAATAATTTTGTTATAAGAGTAAACATAAACCCACCCTCTCCTCCAAGAAGATGAGAAACCTCAAGAACAGTGAGAAAAAAATGTACTTCAATCTATGTTCATATTCCAATGGCTCTGTCTCTGGGGTGAGTTGCCTTCTTTATCATAAAGCAGAGAAGTTGCTTCAATATTTTTCCCAGTTGCTATTACTAGCTGCATTTCCCTCAACCCCACTCTCATGTATTCTATTCTCATTCATTCTCTCTCTCTCTCTCTCTCTCCTTCCTTTCATCCTAGCCCTGTCCAAAAGTGGGATGTATTTGAGTACCCTCTCCCACAATCTTCCCTCTCTTCTATCATCCATTTCCCCCCTTCCCCCGCCCCCCCCCCCATTCCCCCTTATCCCATCCCTCTCTTCTCATTTTTCTCTAGGGTTAGATAGATTTCTATACCCTATTAAGTGTCTATGTTATTTTATCTCTGAGCCATTTCTTTATTTTTTTTTGCAAGGCAATGGGGTTAAGTGGCTTGTCCAAAGTCACATAGCTAGGCAATTATTAAGTGTCTGAGGCCGGTTTGAACTCAGGTACTCCTGACTCCAGGGCTGGTGTTCTATCCACTGTGCCACCTAGCCACCCTCTGAGCCATTTCTGGTGAGAATGAAGTCTCACTCATTCCCCTTCACCTTCCCTGTTCTACTCCATTGAAAAAGCTTTTTATTGACTCTTAGCCCCTTCTTTCTCTCCTTTCTCTTCCTTCCGGTACTTTCCTTTATTGCCCACTGACTACATCTTTTTACTATAGTATACCATTATATTCCACTCCTTCCTATGCCCTGTCTATTTATGCTCCTTCTAACAGCTTTTATAAATGAGAAAGTTCATATGAGTTATCAGTATCTTCTTCCCATGCAGGAATACAAACAGTTAAATATCATTAAGTTCCTAATAGTTAGTCCTTCTCTTCTACCCCCTCTATGGATCATCAGAGTCAGAGTCCTGTACTTAGAAATCAAACTTTCTGTTCAGCTCTGGTTGTTTAAATAGGAAAGTTTGAAAGTCCCGTTTTATTGAAAGTCCATCTTTTCCCCTGAAAGAGAATGTTCAGTTTTGCTGGGTAGTTTGATTCTCAGTTGTAAACCAAGATCTTTGCCTTCCAGAATATCATATTCCAATCCCTATGAACCCTTATTGTAGATGCTGCCAGATCCTGTGTAATCCTGACTATGGAGCCATGGCAGTTGACTTGTTTGTTTCTGGCAGCTTTTAGAATTTTTCTCTTTGACTTGGGAGTTTTAGAATTTGGCTATAATATTCCTGGAAGTTTTTCTTTTGGTATCTTTTTCAGGAGGTTATCGGTAAATTCCCTCAATTTCTATTTTACCCTCTGCTTCTAGGATCTCAGGGCAATTTTGCTGTATTATTTCTTGAAAAATGAAGTCTAGGCTCTTTTCCTGGTCATGACTTTAAGGCAGTCCAGTAATTTTTAAATTATTTCCTCTGGTTCTCGTTTTAGTTTGGTTGTTTTTCCATTGAGATATTTCACATTTTCTTCTAACTTTTGGCCTTTTTGGAAGAGTTTTATTTCTTCCTGATTTCTTGCAAAGTCAGCAGCCTCCTTTAGTTCTATTCTGCACTTTAAGGAGTTATTTTCTTCAGAGAGTTTTTTTTATCTCCTTTTCCAGCTGGCCAATTCTGCTTTTTAAGGCATTCTTCTCCTCATTTATCTTTTGTTTTGCTTTTTATATTTGTCCTGTTTTTTTTTTTTTTTTTAGGTTTCTGCAAGGCAAATGGGGTTAAGTGGCTTGCCCAAGGCCACACAGTTAGGTAATTATTAAGTATCTGAGCCTAGATTTGAACCTAGGTACTCCTGACTCCAGGGCTGGTGCTTTATCCACTGCGCCACCTAGCTGCCCCCCTAAACTGGTTTTTAACATATTATTTTCTTCAGTATTTTTTGTATTTCTTTCACTAAGATGCTGATTTGGTTTTCATGATTTTCTGCATTTCTCCTCCCAATTTTTCTTCCACCTCCCTTAATTACTTTTCAAACTCTTTTTTAAGCTCATCTGTAGTCCGAGCCCATTTTCTGTTTCTCTTGGAGGTTTTGGATACAGAAGTTTTGATTTTGTCCTCATCTGAGTATGTGTTTTGATATTCCATGAGGCTACAGTAATTTTCTATGGTCAGATTAATCTTTTTTCTGTTTACTCATTTTCTCAGCCCAAGACTAATTTACAGCACTTCCAAGTTGGGGTTTCTTTTGGGACATCCCATTGGAACCTTTATTCCTCCAAGGTCTTATGCTCTCTTGCCTATGGTTTGATATGTAGATGACCACAGGCATTCCCCTCTGCCCTGGAGCTGTGAGGAGGATCCCTGCTATCTTAGTATGGAAGGCCAAACTGCAAGTTGGATCTGAGTGTGCGTAAACAGCAGAGGCCTGCCCCAGGGAGAGCAGAGGGATTTCTGCAGTCTCCCCTGACCCCTTTACCATCTGTGGGCTGTGCTCTGGAGGTGCAGGCTGGTTTCTCCTGATTCTTGCTGCAGGTTCTACAGCCAGTGCTCCTCACTCCACACTCATTCTGGTATAGCAGAGTTCTCTCACTGCCCCTTCAAGCTGTTCCCAGTGATCCCTGGGCTGTGCTGGGCTGTGCTGTGGCTGGGGCTTTTTTTCCAACTCTGAGGCCTGATGAAACACACCTTTCCTGTGGAGCTTCTAAGTTAACTTGGACTGGGACAATATATCACTCCGTCTTTCTATGGGTTCTGCCCCTCTAAATTTTGGTTAGAGTCATAATTTGATGGCTTTTGGAGTTTTGGGGGGAAGGAGTTCCTGGGATATGCTGCCTTCATCCTGCCATCTTGGCTCCGCCCCAAGTGTTATCTTTCTCCAAGAATTGTCTCAGATTACACTTTTGTTAAACTCCACTAGCAACAATTCTAATATAAATAAAAGTTGCTACTTTGAGCAAATTCCAAATTCTAGGAAATAAGCATTGATTAATAATGCCAAATTAAAAAACAGAAAATATTTTTAACTTAAAAGTATTTAAGAGATATTAAATTCTCCCCAATGCTTGGAAAATTTGTCCATCTGAAAGTAGGAAAGAAATTTCTCTAAAATCATGGATTGAGAAGTTGGATACATCTTCATCTCATACATATTTTGGTAGGAATTTCCAAGGAGACACTAAAGTTTGTGAGTAAATGTGGTAACTCTAGATTTTATTATCTATCCCTCATTAAAAGAGTATACCTTGTCTATTAAATAGCTTGTGCTAGCATATAACTAACAGTGCTACCCCAGTATATTACTGTTCAATATCATCCTGAAACTCCCCCCCCCCCCCCAAAGAATTATATAAGATTATGTTTTTTGTTGGGGGTGATGATCAACCTTAATGAACTTGCTCATTCCATCAGTGCAACAACCAGTCACAATTTTGGGGTATCTGTGATAGAGAATACCATTTGTATCCAGAGAAAGAATTGTGGAGTTTGAACAAAGACCAAAGACTATAACCTTTAATTTTTTAAAAAAACCTGTTATCTTATGTAATTTTGCTATCTCTTATACTTTATTTTTTTTTCCTTAAGGATATGATTTTTCACATCACATTCAATTTACATCACTGTGGACCATGGAAACAATGTAAAGGCTAACAGACTGACTTCTGTGGGGGATTGGGGAGGGAAGTGAGATTAGGGGAAAAATTGCAAATTTCAAAATAAATAAATTAAATTTCCTTAAAATAAAAATATTGTGTTTTTGTTGCTGGTTTTTAGTAGGAACCTGGGCTTGCTGACTTTTCTATGTCCACTCTAAGTAAACAGTGCTCATTTCTAATACTGGCCTTAGCGGGAAGGAGGAAGGGGAAGGGAAGATGAACAAAATACCAGATTGGGGTCCATGCCACAGAAATACCTTATAAAATCTTCTTTAAATCCTTCATTATGTGACTTTCCTATTTTGAACCACACACAAGGGAGCTTGTTTTCTAAATCTTCTGGAGCAAACAAGACCTTAGTATTATCACACATATATAATTCATTTCCATATTCTTGCAGATATTTTAAACCAGGTATACCAATCATCATCCAGGATTGTTAAGTCCAACTCTGATGTGAAGGTCTAGGGAAATCTCAAACAGATGATCAAAATAATAGTTATTACCTCTTCCCAAGATCTATCCACAGCAACATTTAGAAGCAACTTACATCTCCAACACACACAGGATCTAATGTAGGCAGCCGATAGATCGCAAGGCTGTTTGGGTTGTCTCCTCCAGTGGCCAGCAGAGTTCTTGAGGGGTTCAGCTCGATGGCATGGATACCACAGCCCTGCTGGGTCACCACTCCAGGTTCTCGATCTTTTAAAATGGGAATCTTGGTGATCTGGCCTGTCTGGACATCGACCACAAACAACTGAAAGAAAAAAAAAATAAAAGAATTATCAAGAAGAAAAAGAAATGTATCATTTTATTTCAGGGTTGTAGTTACAGGGTTATAGCTATATCATAAAGACCTACCAAGTGAAATGCTTTTATATATCATAATGACACAAAAATATTTATAATGGGTCTTTTTGTTATTACCAAAAAAAAACCCCAAACTGGAAACCAAAGGAATGCCCCTCAATTAGAGAGTAGTTAAACAAATTATGAATGGAGTAATTTTATTTTTATTTTTTAATTTTTAAAAAAGGTTTTATTTATTTATTTCTTTTTTTTTTTTACAAGGCAAATGGGGTTAAATCGCCTGCCCAAGGCCACACAGCTGGGTAATTATTATGTGTCTGAGACCGGATTTGAACCCAGGTACTCCTGACTCCAGGGCCGGTGCTTCATCCACTGTGCCACCTAGGTGCCCCGGTTTTATTTATTTTGAGTTTTACAATTTTTCCTCTAATCTTACTTCCCTCCTTCCACACCCACAGAAGGCAATTTGCCAGTCTTTACATTGTTTCCATGGTATACATTGATCCAAATTGAATGTGATGAGAAATCATATCCTTAAGGAAGAAACAAAGTGTAAGAGATAGCAAAATCAGACAATAAGGTATCAGGTTTTTTCCTAAATTAAAGGTAATAGAGTCCTTGGTCTTTGTTCAAACTCCACAGTTGTTTCTTTGGATACAGATGGTATTCTCCATTACAGACAGCCCCAAATTGTCCCTGATTGTTGCACTGATGGAATGAGCAAGTCCATCAAGGTTGATCATCACTCCCATGTTACTGTTAGGGTGTACAATGTTTTTCTGGTTCTGCTCATCTCTCTCAGTATCAGTTCATGCAAATCCCTCCAGACTTCCTTGAATTCCTGATCCTCCTGGTTTCTAATAGAACAATACAGTTCCATGACATACATACACCGCAGTTTGTTAAGTCATTCCCCAATCGAAGTACATTTACTTGATTTCCAATTTTTTGCCACCACAAACAGGGTTGCTTTGAATATTTTTGTACAAGTGATGTTTTTACCCCTTTTTATCATCTTTTCAGGGTATAGACCCAGTAGTGGTATTGCTGGGTCAAAGGGTATGCACATTTTTGTTGCCCTTTGGGCATAGTTCCAAATAGCTCTCCAGAAGGGTTGAATGGGTTCACAGCTCCACCAACAGTGTAGTAGTGTCCCAGATTTCCCACAACCCTTCCAACAATGATCATTATCCTTTCTGGTCACATTGGCCAGTCTGAGAGGTGTGAGGTGGTACCTCAGAGATGCTTTAATTTGAACGAATGGAGTAATTTTAGAGAAATATGGAAAGATTTACATGGACTGTGGTAAAGTGAAATGAATAGAACCAATAGTACTATTTATATAATATTAAAAAGGCAAACAATTTAATTATTAATATTAAATACTATACTAGTATAATATAAACATTAATGATTATATTTGATATTATTAATGATGTTAATATTTATTAAATTCGATATGTGACCCATGACAAGCTCTTGTTGGACCATGCATCCCAGAAGAATTAAAGTTTTGGATACCCCTGCACTAGAAGGATATTTTTTAAAAAATCACATCCAAGATCAAGTTGAATGGCAATGGAATAAGTCACAAAGTGAAAGCCTATACAACATATCAATTCTGTTTCATATGTAGATTCTAATCTCTCTGCTCAATTTATATTTTCATTAGAGGGAAGAAGGAATGACAGCATATTCCAAAATAATCCACATTTATTAAATTCACTGTTATCTTCTGAATGACTAAGGGTTTCAATTATATAGATGCTAGATCTAGGATGTTTTCTTCTCTTCCTTTGCCCCACTTCAATTTTTCCACATTCACTCATCAAAGTTGGCATTTCTTCATTTAGAGCCAGGAGGAGAGAAACAAATACTGCTAAGCCCCAGACATGGTATATTCCAGAAAACTCTAGGAGTAGGCAAAGGAACCTTGTTTCAAGTCAAAGAAATGGCCTCAAAACCTAGGAAAGATCCTATTGACAAATAAACATAAAACAAAATACTTGGTAGCTACCAATTACTGGGTTCCTTTAATATAATAATGTTTATCCTTCATTTTCTTTTTTTTTAAATTGTTCTCCAATTTACTACATTTATTTTTTTAAAATTTTTAAAACTTTAAAAAAATTTTATTTGGGGGCAGCTAGGTGATGATACAGTGGATAGAGTGCAGGCCCTAGAGTCAGGAGTACCTGAGTTCAAATCTGGCCTCAGACACTTAATAATTACCTGGCTGTGTGGCCATGGGCAAACCACTTAGCCCCATTGCCTTGCAAAAATCTAAGAAACAAAATAAACCCCCAAAAAACAAACAAAAAAATTTATTTATTTAAGGCAATGGGATTAAGTGACACTCCCAAGATCACACAGCCAGGTAATTATTAAATGTCTGAGGCTGCATTTGAACCTAGGTACTTCTGACTCCAGGGCTGGGGCTCTATCCACTGCACCACCTAGCTGCCCTCTTCATTTTTTTTTTGCAAGGCAAACAGGGTTAAGTGGCTTGCCCAAGGCCACACAGCTAGGTTATTATTAAGTGTCTGAGACCGGATTTGAACCCAGAGTACTCCTGACTCCAGGGCCGGTGCTCTATCCACTATGCCACCTAGCCGCCCCTTGCCCTCTTCATTTTCAAAGAAGACCATGACATCAGGGAGGAGATGCCATGACAAGCACATAAATTGGATTTGAGTTGAGAGGGTGCTGTGTTAAGTCACCACTCTCATACCTCCAGAGCCATCTGGGTCCACTGGCCAGATATAAATCAGGATGACTAGACGTGACTCTGGATGCAAGGCAAACAGGTCTAAGCAACTTGTCACAGCTCATTAAGAGTCAAGTGTCTGAGACTGGATTTGAATTCCAGTCCTTCTGATTCCAAAGTCAGTGGTCTATTCACTGAGCTAGCACCACCTGCCTCTTCCTTTCATATGAAAAGACAAAAGTGGAAGGCGAGAACTAATTCAAACATACTTAAATTCTACCTATCCTAGGGACTGAGGAGATAGGATATGACATACATGTAGAAAACTGTAACATTTATTACAAAATACAAAGAGAGATAGAAAACAAAATGTGCTCTGAATTCTTTATGGAAGATCCAGTAAAGATTCCTGGAGGTTCATTTCTCTCCAGACTCTGAACTTTCTCTATTATGCCAATCTATTATGATTGGTAAATCACTCTGACTCTGCAACTTTCTCACTCTGCCCCTGTTTCCCTTTCACCTAAATTGGGGTAGGGAATCTTTTTTTTTTCTGCCAAAGTTCATTTGGATATTTATATCGTTCACCTGCTATATCTGGTTAAACATTTAATTAATTTACCCCTAAAAAGCTCCTACATTTATTGAATTTCGATCCTGCCTGAGGTTATCATGGCAGTGACAGACCAAATGACCAGTGGGGTTAGTTGTTCCCTGTCCCCTGCTCTAAATAGTTGATTGCTCCAGAACTACTATTTTAGAGAAAGAACACTTCCAAACAGCCACATTTTCTTTTCATTACGCTCCAGATTTCATTCTTGATTATTACATTTTCCTTTCTCTTCCCCCACTGCAAATCAAATCCCCTCCTCTTCTTTTAGCTTATTTTTTTATGCATTATCTCCAAATCACATAAGCTCTGAAGGAAAGAACTCTATTTGTATTTATATTCCTAAAGCTTAGCACAAGAGGTGGAGCCAAGATGGCAGCATGAAGGCAGCATTTCCTGGGAACTCTGAACCCCCAAACTCCCCCAAAAAACAAATAAATGAGGGCTATAGCCAAAATTTAGAGGGGGCAGAACCCACAGAAAGACTGAGTGATACATTTTCCCAGTCCAAGATAACTTAGAACTTTTGCAGGAAAGGTGTGCTTCGCCAGGACCAGGGGTTGGGAAAAAAGCTGTGGTGCAGCCCAGCCCAGCCCAGCCCAGAGATCACCAGCAACAGCTTGAAGGGGCAGAGAGAGAACTCTGCTGCACATGGGTGAGTGTGGAGTGAGGAGCATTGAGCATGGCTACAGAACCTGTAGTGAGAATCAGGAGAAAGCAGCCTGCAACACACACCCCCTGCCCCCCCACACACACAGTATGGGAAGCCTGCAGTGATTTCTTTGCTCTCCCTGGGGTAGGTCCCTGCTGTTTGCCTACACTCAGACCCAGGTTGCAGTTCAGGCTTCCATACTAAGATAGCTGGATAAAGCCTATTAGCCCCAGGGCAGAGGGCAGTGCTGTGGTCATCTACATATCAAAGCACAGGCTAGAGAGCATAAGACCTTGGAGGAATAAAGGTCCCAGTGGGGTATCCCCCCTCAAAAAAAAAAAACCCAACTCCAAAGTCTTGGAAGTGCTGTCAATTAGCCATGGACTGAGGAATGAGTAAACAACAGAAAAAGAAGACTCTGACCCTAGAGGATTACTTTAGTCCAATGGAAGATCAAAACACATACTCAGATGACAAAATAGAAGCTTCTGTATCCAAAACCTCCAAAAGAAATATAAAATGGGCTCAGACTATGGATGAGCTCAAAAAAGACTCTGAAAAACAATTAAGGGAGGTGGAGGAAAAATTGGGAGGAGAAATGAGAGCAATGCAGAAAAATCATGAAAACCAAATCAAAAGCTTGGTGACAGATATACAAAAAAAATATGTTAAAAACCAGTTTAGGCCTAATGGAAAAAGCAAAACAAAAGGCAAATGAGAAGAATGCCTTAAAAAGCAGAACTGGCCAGCTAGAAAAGGGTATAAAAAAATCTCTCTGAAGAAAATAACTCCTTTAAATGCAAAATGGAACTAAAGGAAGCTGATGACTTTGCAAGCAAGCAGGAAGAAATAAAACTCTTCCAAAAAAGCCAAAAATTAGGGACGGCTAGATGGTACAGTAGAAAGAGCACACGCCCTGGAGTCAGGAGTACCTGGGTTCAAATTCAGGCTCAGACACTTAATAATCACCTAGCTGTGTGACCTTGGGCAAGCCACTTTAACCCCATTTGCCTTGCAAAAACCAAAAAAAGCCAAAAATTAGAAGAAAATGTAAAATATCTCATTAGAAAAACAACTGACCTTGAAATCAGATCCAGAAGAAAAAATTTAAAAATTATTGGACTATCTGAAAGCCATGACCAAGAGAAGAGCCTAGACTTCATTTTTCAAGAAATAATACAGCAAAATTGCCCTGAGATCCTAGAAGCTGAGGGTAAAATAGAAATTGAAAGAATTCACCAGTTACCCCATGAAAAGGATCCCAAAAGAAAAACTTCCAGGAATATTATACCCAAATTCCCAAACTCCCAAATAAAAGAGAAAATTCTAAAAGCTATCAGAAACAGGCAATTCAACTACTGAGATTCCAGTCAAGATTACACAGGATCTGGCACAGCATATACATTAAGGGCTTGTAGGGATTGGAATATGATATTCCAGAAGGCAAAAGATCTTGGTTTACAACCAAGAATCAACTACCCAGCAAACCTGAAAACTCTCTTTCAGGGGAAAAGATGGACTTTCAATGAAACAGGGGACTTTCAAACTTTCCCACTGAAACAACCAGAGCCGAACAGAAAGTTTGATCTCCAAGTACAGGACTCTGGTGAACCAGAGAGGGACTGGAAGAGATGAACTAACTATGAGGAACTTGATGATTTTGAACTGTTCTGTACAGGAAGAAGATATTGATAACTCATATGAACTTTCTCATTTATAAGAGCTGCTAGAAAGAGCATATATAGACAGGACATAGGAAGGAGCAAAATATAATGGTATGATGTGGTAAAGGGATGGAGTCAATGGGTGATGGGGGAAAAGTCCTGGGAGGAAGGAAAAGGAGATGAAGAAGAAGCTGAGAAATTTCACATAAGAGTCAAAAAAAAAAAAAGCTTTTTCAATGGAGTGGAGGGGGGGAAGGCAAGGGGGAATGAGTGAGCCTTCATTTTCATCAAAAATGGCTCAGGTAGGAAATGACATACACACTTAATAGGGTGAGGAAATCTGTCTTGCCCTGGAGAAGGATGGGAGGAAAGGGACAGGATGAGGGGGAATGTGGGTAGGGAAGGGGGGAATAGGTGATATGAGAGGAAAGATAGAGGGAGAGGGTACTCAGTTGCAATACAGTTTTGGACAGGGCCAAGATGAAAGGAAAGAGAGAATAGAATAAATGAGAGTGGGAAAATAGAGTGGAGGTACAGCTAGTAATAGCAACTGAGGGAAAAATATTGAAGCAACTTCTCCGGGTGGACTTATGATAAAGAAAGCAACTCACCCCAGAGACAGAGTCATTGGAATCTGAAGACAGACTGAAGTACATTTTTTTTCTGTCTCTCTATTCTTGAGGTTTCCTATCTTCTTGGGTAGGGAGGGGCTTTTATGCTTATTCTTATGTTTACTCTTATAACATTCAATTTACATCAATGTATGGTATAGAAACAATGTAGAGACTGTCAGACAGCCTTCTGGTGGGGGTGAAGGGAGGAGGGAGGGACAATTGTAGAATTCAGAGCCTTGCAAAAAATGATGGGTATCTATTACTATTGTATATTAACTGGAAAACAAATAAAATGTTAAAAATTTTAAAAAAGCTTAGCACAAGAATAAGCACTGAGTTAGAAAGAGGGAAGGGATTCTAAGAGATAAAAAGAAAAGGGAATACTAGGCTCCAAACCTCAAGAAATTTACTGTCCAATCAGAAAAAATATAACAACTATATGTTAAGAAATGAGTCTCTCTCACTTTGCTAGAGTAATTAGAATATCTCAAGGCAGATGGAGTTAAACTCAGGGAAGTTTTAATGGAGAAGTGAATGAGGGATAAGGAAGATATGGTTCCAAACAAGAAAGAGAGACAATTACAAAAGGTAAAATAGATAAATTTAGCTTTATGAAATTGAAAAGCTGGAGCAGCTAGGTGGTGCAGTGGATAGAGTACTGGCCCTGGAGTCAGGAGTACCTGAGTTCAAATCCAGCCTCAGGACACTTAATAATTACCTAGCTGTGTGGCCTTGGGCAAGCCACTTAACCCCCATTTGCCTTGCAAAAACAAAACAAAACCCTGAAATTGAAAAGCTTCTACATAAAAACAATTAATACATCTAGGAAGAAAAGAGGTTGAAAGAGAAAAAAAAATCTCAAAAGAATTACAAAGAATTTTAAACCACATAAAAGAGTATTTCACAAATTGTGGTATGTGATTGAGATGAAATGCTGTTCTGTTATGGGAAATGATGAATAGGATGTTCTCAGTAAAATACTTATATGAGCAGATGCAATGGGAAATGTACTAAATACAAAGTAACAGCTTTATTGCTGAATGATCATCTGGGAATACCCTACCTTTTCTCAGCTATACTGTAAAAAGAGAACTCTGAAGGATTTATGATAAAGAATATTATCCATCCTGAAGACAGAGCTGATGATGTCTGAAATATAGATTTAAACATTTTTTATTCCACTTTATTTTTCTTGAGGTTTCTCTTTTTCTGGTGTGGGAGTTATGTTTACTTTTATAACTTTTTACTTTTATATGATTACACATTTTTAACTATATCAAGTAACTTGCTTTCTCAAAGCGAGGGAAAAGCGTGGGAGGAAGGGAGAGAATTTGGAACTAAAGGTTTTGGAAATGAATGTTTAAACTTGTTTTCGTATATAACCAGGGACGGGAGGGGGGGGGAATAAAATAAAATAAAATACAAAATCAATAGAACAAGCCCTGCCCCCCCCAAAAGGAGAGAATGTTCCAAATGATTAATAAGAGAAATGCATATCAAAACAAACTTGAGATTTTGCCATACAGTCTAAAAATGACAAAAAAAGATGAAAAAGTATAATTATTTTGGAAAGCAAATTTGGCATTATACAATTAAAGTGACTAAGTTGTCCATACCTTTCAAACAAAAGACTACATTGTTGAGCTTATACCCCTCACAAAATCACTAATAAGAAGAAAGTCTCCATATAGACCAACATTATTTGTAGCAGTACTTTTTGTGATAGCAAAAATTTGGAAATGGCTAAGCAAATCATGGATTATGAATGTAATGGAATACTATTGTTTTGTAAAAAATGAAGTCTATGATGCACATATAAAAGCATGGAAGAGTTCTATATGAACTGATAAGGGTGATGAAAGCAGAGTCAAGGAAACAATATATATAATAATTATGTAAATAAAACAATTGCACACACAAAAATAAAAAGTGCATAAAACAAAATTATAAAGATCAAACATGAATCAAATGAAGAAATATGACAGGATGTTCCTAATCCACCTTTTTTGTGGAAGTGGCAAGTCCACAGGGGTTACAAAGAATGTTTTTGAAATTTTTCAATGTATTGATTAGATTTTTTTCCATTTCTTTTTTTGTCTTTAAAAATATTATTTCTTATATAGGATGGCTCTCTGAGGAAAGGGAATACCAAGGATAACTATGACTTAAAAAAAAAAGACATTAATAAAAACTTTTTAAAAAAGGAAGCATAGAGGGGCAGCTAGGTGGCGCAGTAGATAGAGCACCAGCCCTGGTGTCAGGAGGACCTGAGTTTAAGTCTGACCTCAGAGACTTAATAATTACTTAGCTGTGTGATCTTGGGCAAGTCACCTAACTCCATTGCCTTGCAAAAACCAAAAAAGTAAAACAAACAAAACAAACAAAAAACAAGCATATGGCTTGTTGAAGTAGAGGCATGTATACTATTAGCAGAGGTATGAATTGATACAACCATTTTGGAAAATAATTTGGAATCACACAAGAGCAGTTACAAAACAGGAACTCCTCTGATGGCATCGAAGACAGAACACAAAGGTCTCATATTAAAAAAAATTCATAGCATAACTTTTTATGGTAGCAGAATAGAAAAAAGGTAGATGATTATGAGAGAATGACTGAAAAAACTATGATAAGAATTTTTGTTATAGTTTTTAAATGTAATTGTGCTTAGCTTTTTTACATTAGTTTAAAATTTCTCCATGCTTTAGGCCATGATCTATTTTTGCCTAATAAGACTATGTGATTAGAATAAGATATTCTTTAAGGTTCTGATTAAAAAGATATCATATATTTATATGTATTTTTATTTTTGCTTTGCTTAATACAGGAGTTCTAGGGATTCATGAAATTGATGTCTTAAAACATTTGAAAGCTGTATTTCAGCCTTTTTGATTTCCTTTACAATACCATGCACTAAAAAATATATTATTCTGATCCATAGATTTCAACAGATGCCAAAGGCTTCCATGATACCACAAAACAGTAAGTCCCTGATCTGATGTTTTCAATTTTTGCTTTTTAAAAATAACAATACTTTTTATGCTATTATTTTTATTTCATATGCTTTTATATTTAGATGTTTCTTGTACACACATTCTTCAAAAATACTGTGGGTTCTGTTCCAGAAAACAAGTCATGAAACTTTTGAATTCTCAATACATATAAAAGTTCTATTTATATTATATTGTAGACTAGTAAGTGTACAATATTATTATGTCTAATATAATAATGTACAGATCTTAATTAAAAATATTTTATTGCTAAAAATATTAATTATCATCTGACATTTCAGAGAATTATAATCTTTTTGCTGGTAGAGGGTGGCTGTGGCAATTTCTTAAAATAAGTCAATGGGGAAGAGAGCTATATATATATATCTGACTTTCATCTGCCTTCTCCCCTTTCTTGAAACTATGTTAATCACATTTGACAAAAGATAATGAGTAATTTAAAGGGAGTAATGGGATTTAGTCCGTTGAATAGTTTTATTTTTTTCCATAAAACTCATTCTTTTAAGTTCCAACTAAATCTTTAGTCCTTTACATCCTTTTTGATTTCTCTTTTCTCAAGCTTTTTATATAATTTATTTTAAAAGAACCTACAAAAGAATTTACTTCATTAATCTTTTATTGATAATTATAGTTTTTATTTCTATGTTTGCAAGTTGAGTTGTTTCATCTCTTATATTTTGGCAGGATGACTTAAATTTGCTCCCTCAAATTGTTTTACCTGCCTCCTTTTCTCATAAAATTTCCATTTTTCTTCATTGATAATGATGTTCAATTTTGAAGGATATGTTATTTGGAGTTGTAGTCTGGGTTTCTTAGCTTTTTGGAATATCTTAATTCCTTCTGATTTCTCATAACTTGGGGCCAAACCCTGAGACCTCCCAGGGAAAGGTGAATTTGCCTTAGTTTCATAGTACATTTCCTCTCCTCCTCTTTTTCCTACCCCTAAAGGCAGTGGCCTCTTTCTTCCTGAAACTTCTAGGAAAACACTGTACCTAGTCATTATTTAACCTGCCACCCTTTGATTTCTGTTTAAATTCCTAAGACTTCTCAAGGAGCACTTTGCCTACCTCAGATATAAGCTTCTTTCCCATGGCCTCTTTGTTTCAAGACCTCAGTTTTCCACAGTTGTTCCTATCTCAGACCTGTCTCACCCTGACAGCTCTTGCCTCTTGTCCAAACCCCACAGCTGCACTTGGCTTGATCTTTGTGGGTCTTAAAAGAATCAGCATCCTCCCTGCCAACAGGCTTGACATCAATGGAGAGTTCTGAACAGGTCAACTTCATTCTTCAAAGTCCTTCTCTCCAGTCACTAATAATCTGCTTGTAGTTAGTCCTTAATGGTTCATACTCACTCCATCAGTCTCCCAGTTCTGTTGATTCTGAATTACCAGCTATCATTATGCAAACCTCATTCTCTAACTCCCCATTGAGAGATCATTTTTCTAAGATTATTTAGTTTTTTTCTTGTTCTATTAATCTGTGAAATTTCTAATTTTGCAAATGCTTCTCTACTTATTAATTTGTTGTGAATTTGCCTTTTTTCACTTTTTTTAAATTTATTTTTTAAATTTTTTTTAACCTTTTCCACCTTTTTTTTTTTTTTTTTTAGGTTTTTGTAAGGCAAATAGGGTTAAGTGGCTTGCCCAAGGCCACACAGCTAGATAATTATTAAGTGTCTGTGACCGGATTTGAAGCCAGGTACTCCTGACTCCAGGGCCAGTGCTTTATCCACTGCACCACCTAGCCGCCCCAAACTTTTCCACTTTTGACATTGATAATCTGGTTTTCTTCTCTAAAAAAACCAAAATCAAATTAGTTAATGGCATTCTCTTTTATTGTCCTTCTCTCCTACTAAAAAAGCTACTAGTTTTATTAATTTTTTCTTTCTTTTTTTAAAAGGCTTTTTTTAGGGTTTTATTTATTTTTTTTGCAAGGGAATGGGGTTAAGTGGCTTGCCCAAGGCCACACAGCTAGGCAATTATTAAGTGTCTGGGGTCAAATTTGAACTCAGGTCCTCCTGACTCCAGGGCCAGTGTTCTATCCACTGAGCCACTTAGCAACCCCTATTTTTCCTTTCAATGTCAATCTCTCCTTTGATTTTTCAGGATTTTTAGCTTGGTATTTAATTAGGGGAGAGGTTTAATTTACTGGCTTTCTAATTTTCTTTAGTTGTATGAACCTTTTATTGGTCTGTTCTTGTTTTATTAATGAAGTGCTTAAAGATATGCTGCCCCCCTACACATTAATAACATGCTGCCAAAGCAATGTTATACAGTTCTCACCATCTTTACTAATGGCTGTTTTTAAGATTTGTTTTTTCCAAAGGATATGCAAAGGCAATTTACAGATGAGGAGATCAAAGCAATCCATAGCCATATGAAAAAATGCTCTAAATCATTAATTATTAGAGAAATGCAAAAGCTCTGAGGTACCACCTCACACCTCTCAAATTGGCCAATATGACCAGGAAGGATAATGATCATTGTTGGAAGAGTTGTGGGAAATCTGGGACACTACTACACTGTTGGTGGAGCTGTGAACCCATTCAACCTTCTGGAGAGCTATTTGGAACTATGCCCAAAGGGCAACAAAAATGTGCATACCCTTTGACCCAGCAATACCACTACTGGGTCTATACCCTGAAGAGATGATGAAAAAGGGTAAAAACATTACTTGTACAAAAATATTTATAGCAGCCTTGTTTGTGGTGGCAAAGAATTGGAAATCAAGTAAATGTTCTTCAATTGGGGAATGGCTTAGCGAACTGTGGTATTTGTATGTCATGGAACACTATTATTCTATTAGAAACCAGGAGGGATGGGATTTCAGGGAAGCCTGGAGGGATTTGCATGAACTGATGCTGAGTGAGATGAGCAGAACCAGAAAAACACTGTACATCCAAACAGCAATATGGGAGTGATGTTCAACCTTGAAGGACTTGCTCATTCCATCAGTGCAACAATCGGGAACAATATTGGGCTGTCTGCAAAGGAGAGTGCCACCTGTATCCAGATAAGGAGCTGTGGAATTTGAACAAAGTGCAAGGACTATTCCCTTTAATTTAGGAAAAAAAACCCCAGATATCTTATTGTCTGATCTTGTTACCTCTGAGACTTCTATTCTCTTCTTTTAGGATATGATTTCTCTCTCATCACACCCAATTTGGATCAAGGTACAACATGGAAACAAAGTAAAGACTGACAGAGTGCTTTCCGTGGGGTGGGGTGGGGGGAGGGAAGCAAGATTGGGGGGAAAATTGTAAAACTCAAATAATATCTTTAATAAAAATAAATTAAAAAAGAAAAAAAAGATTTGTTTTTTTCACCTGCCCATTCTATTTCTTTTGTTTTGTTTGTTTTTGGTGTGGCAATGCAGTTAAGTGACTTGGATTAAAGTCACACAGCAAATAAATAGCAAGTGTCTGAGGTCAGTAACCTACCCATTCTTTAGGATTAACTTTTAATATCCAATTAATTTTTAATCTTTTGTCAAAGGCCATTTACTGAATGTAGTTTTTATTTCATTATGGTAGATAGAAGATACATTTAAATATTTCAGCTTTTCTGCATTTCTGTGGTCAATTTTTGTGAAGACACTATGAACAAATGATAAGTCATTTGATTCCATTCAACACTTTCCAGAAGTTATCTAGTTTTTCTAAAGTTTTTACTCATGTCTTTCAATTTTTTGTTTAATTATGTGCATTAGATTTATTTAGTCTTTGAGAAGCAAATTGAATTCCCTTGGTATTACAGTTTACTATCCATTTCTGCCTTTATTTTATTTTTTACTTTAAGAATTTAAATGTTATGTTATTTGGTGCATAAACGTTTAGTATTTATAATTAACAAAATGCCATTTTTCTATTTGTCTCTTCAGTTAGGAGATAATAGGAGATAATAGGTGACATAGTAGATAATGTGCCAGACCTGGAATCAGACCTGGAAATTGGGAAGACTCATTCTCCTGAGTTCAAATTTGGCCTCAGATACTTACTAGCTGAGTGACACTGGGCAAGTCATTGAACTCTGTTTGCCTTAGTTTCCTCATTTGTAAAAATGAGCTGGAGGAAAGAAATGGAATGGCAAACTATCTAGTAGTTTTGCCAAGAAACTCCAAAAGGCATCATGAAAAGTTGGGCCTGACTGCAAACAAGTGAAAAATAGTAACTTCAGAGGATTGTGAAGTGAAATATTTGTTAAGAGTGCTTACTTGGGTGGCTAGGTGGCGTAGTGGATAAAGCACCGGCCTTGGAGTCAGGAGTAACTGGGTTCAAATCCGGTCTCAGACACTTAGAAAATGCCTAGCTGTGTGGCCTTGGGCAAGCCACTTAACCCGTATTTGCCTTGCAAAAAAAAAACAAACCAAAAACCCTAAAAAAAAAAGAGTGCTTACTTAATACATGGCCTAGCATAAATATGCTTATTTCTTTTCCTTCCTCTTTTCTATTTTTGCTGTAGCTGAATCTGAGATCAAAATTACCTTAATGTCAATTGAAGTGTAACAGATTTTACTCTAGTCCCTTATTTTAATTCCATGTGTATCTTTCTGTTTCAAGTATAGGTTTTGTATATAACTTGTTAAGATTCTGGTTTTTAATCCATTCAGTACCCTCTTCCATTTTGAATTCATCTTATTCACAAAGTTATGATTTTAAATGTTAATCTATCCTATTTTCATATTTTTCCTTTTCTTTGTTTTCTGTCCTCTCTTTAAAAGTATGCCCTCCCTCCTCAAATCTATCCTTTTTATTTCTTTCATTTCCCTCAACATTTTCCTCACTTGTTTCCCTGTTGGATAAAATCTGGTTTTTAGGGGGGGTTTTTTTGTTTTTGTTTTTTGCAAGGCAAATGGGGTTAAGTTGCTTGCCCAAGGCCACACAGCTAGGTAATAAGTGTCTGAGACCGGATTTGAACCCAGGTACTTCTGATTCCAGGGCCAGTGCTTTATCCACACTGTGCCACCTAGCCGCCCCAAAATGTGGTTTTTGTACTCAAAACTATATGTATATATGTATGTAAGATTCAAGTGTCAGCCCTCCTAACATATTCAATTCTCCTAGTTGTACTTGTAAGTTCTTGTACCTGTAAGTAAAACTTTTTATGTAAGTACACCCATTTCTATGTAAGATGATTTTCCCCATTCTTCCTCTCCCTTCCCTCTTCTCCAGATGTAGTCCTCTTCCTCTCAATTTCTACTTTCCACATCATAAAAATGTAAACACATTTCTGGGTCTTCTGTTTGCTTCTCTTTATGACTCTGATGTTGATAAGAGTTCTGAAAGGCTAAAAAGTACCACCTCCACATAATATAAAGAGAACATTTTTTTAATCACTTATGATTGTTCACTCCTATTTTATCTTTCTTTATGCTTTTTATATCAATTTTTTTTTTAGGTTTTTGCAAGGCAAATGGGGTTAAGTGGCTTGCCCAAGGCCACACAGCTGGGTAATTATTAAGTGTGAGACCGGATTTGAACCCAGGTACTCCTGACTCCAGGGTCGGTGCTTCATCCACTATGCCACCTAGCCGCCCCTATATCAAATTTTCTACTCTAAACTGATTTTTCCCATACACTATTTTTTACACTTAGTTTTCCTGGCAAAGTTATTGTATCCTTTGCCTTCTGGAATAACATATTTCAACCTCTCCACATGTAATGGTTGTTAAATTTTGTGTTGTCATTTTTAAATCAAAAGTAGCTAGGTGGTATAGAGGAATAAAGCACTGTTCCTGGAACTGATAAGACGCGAGTTCAAACTTGGTTTCAACATACTGATGTGTGACCATAGGTAAGTAACATAACCTGTTAGCCTCAGGCTCCTCAATTGTACAATGGAGATAAAAGTATCTACCTCACAGAGTTGTTGTGAGGATGAATTTGAGATTTGTACTTAACACTGTGTCTGGAATATAGTGCTATTTAAATACTCTTTCCCTCCTATTCTGCCCGACTCCTTAGTCCTTGAATACTTTCTTTTGGGCAGCTTGCAATATTTTGTCTTGGAAAAGCTCTAGATTTTGGATGTATTATTTCTGGGAATTTTTTTCTTATTTTTTCTTCCCAAAACTAATGGTTGGTTTATTCCATTTCTAGTTTGTCCTCTAGTTCTAAGAGATCTAGGCAGTTTTCTTTTATGATTTTTTGAAATGTAATATCTTGGGTCATTTTGTTGATGATGATGATTGCTCTCAGGTAGTACAGATTCTTAAATTTCCTCTCCTTGATTTCTTTTCTAGGTCAGTTTTTTTTCCTGGGTTCATATATTTTCTCCCAGTTTTCCAATCTTTTGACTATATTGGGACATTCTTAATGTTTCATATATTCATTATTTTCTATTTAATACATCCTAATTTTCAGTAAGCTTTTAATTGCTTGGGGAAGATTTGTACCTCTTGTTCTAAGCTATTAATTCTTTTATGTATCTTCCTTCCATAGCTCTCATTTCTTTTCCCATTTTTTAAATCTACTATTCATTTGGTTTTCAAAGCCTCTTTTTAACTTTTTTTTCTTTTTAGGTTTTTGCAAGGCAAACAGGGTTAAGTGGCTTGCCCAAGGCCACACAGCTAGGTAATTATTAAGTGTCTGAAGACCTGATTTGAACCCAGGTACTCCTGACTCCAGGGCCGGTGCTTTATCCACTACGCCACCTAGCTGCCCCTCTTTTTAACTCTTAAAAAACAAACCCCAAATCACTTGCTTTACCTTGAGATTTTTGCCTGTAGAAGCTTTATCTTTTTCTGTTTGTGCTTTGAGCTGCTCTGTCACTAATATGGCTTTTATGGGCAAAATAAATTTGTTTTCTCATTCTCTTTCTGCCTACTTCTCGACTTTGGACTTTATATTAATATACTTCTAGAGGGAATGTCTGAAATGAGTCTTTCTGTCATCTTACCTTCTTGTTTTCATAGATGAGGCTGGGGGCCTACAAATGTTCAGTGCTCTCAAAGTGATATGATTGGAGTGAAGTCTGCTCAGTCCTCCGGATCAAGTGCCTCACCTAGGTTTGGATCTGTTAGCTTGTCTTTAATTAGCAATTTCAATAAATAGACAGCTACAGGACTCAGCTATGTTCAGTAGGAGACCCTGCATGTTTAAAGTGACTGAATCCTTTTGGTACAGGATTCCTGCCCTAGTTATTCTACTGCAAACTATTTTTCTGGAACAGAGGGTTCTAGGATCATAATCATACAACTACTCTTAGCTTCTGAACTGGTTTATAATAAGTACACAATTTGGATCCACTCACAATCACTATTTTTCGTCACTCTTATTTGGAGATGTCCCTTCTAGTTTACCTGGGAATTGGGTAAAAGGTGACCTAACTGCTAGATGGCTGTTGTTACTACACCCTTACCTAGTTGACTGAGATAGGTTTTTTTTAGTTTTTGCAAGGCAAATGGGATTAGTGACTTGCCCAAACTCACACAGCTAGGTAATTATTAAGTGTCTGAGGATGGATTTGAACTCAGGTACTCCTGACTCCAGGGCCGGTGCTGTATCCACTGCACCATGTAGCTGCCCCATGAGATAGGTTTTTGATGAGGTATTTTGTGCCCTAATAAATGGCTTTCTTTTGGTTTGTGAGCACTGGCACATAAGTTAACCTCCTGGTCAAACTGCACCCCAATCTACAGACTTTTCTCCTTGTCTCCCTAAGCTGCTTTGGACTGGAAAAATCATCACTGTGACTTTTTCTTGGTTTCCCAGATCAGAATTAAATCTGGTGTATTTTCTAGATTTTTTGTGGAGATTTAGTGAAGGAGGTAAGTTGTACTTCTAGTTTTCTATCTTGACACTTGTCTCTGATTACACTTTCACTTGTGCTTCTTGATTTACCATTATTGCCACTTTCAGGCTGTCCCTCTGCCACTATCATTCCATATACCTATCTTTGGGGTTCAATCAATCCATATTTATCACCTAATCAAGATTCTGGTAGCTATTATCTACCAAGCCCATGGCTACTCTTTTTCTTTCCTTTCTTTATTAAGTTCAGTGCCTAGTTTCATGATCATTTTCTTCAAACTTCCTTCCAACTCATACAATTTAATTTAACACACATCTGCTCTCTCAAATAGCTAACTTCTCTGTTTCTCTAGTTTCTCATTTTCTATTACATACTTCTTTATAATACTTTAACCACACAGAGATGACCATAACCTTGATTTTGCCATTACAAACAAGTATTCTATTTCCAAAATAACGAACTCTAAAATTCCTTTATCTAATCTTATTTTTCATTCTATCTGTCCCTCTTTCAATCTCTGACCCTATCCTTTGTCCTTACATTGACTTCTAATCCCATTTTCCTTGTCCCCCCCCCAAGCCATCATTACTGAAAAATAGCTACTCTCTCTTCTCTTCCCTCTCTCAATGCACTTAATCTCTAAAGTTGAGTTCCTATCATTGATCATTCTTTGCTAAACTTCAACCTTAGATTACTCCAACCATCCACTGTCTTTACTCACATGCTGCTCAACAGAATTGGAGAAAAACAACTGTGCTGACTAGGTTCATCACATATTTGTTACACCTACTTACCAAACCTTTCCATCTTTTCGAACCTATCATGTTATTCCCTTTCTCCACTCCCATGGCTAAGAGTTTGGCTTCATACTATAAAACTAAAGTCATCACCAAGCACTTCTCCTTTACTCATCTCATCTATCTTTTCCTCTTATCTTCTTGTCACGTGAAAAAATGGCCCTTTTCCTTTGCCAAGGCAAGCTTCACTATGTGCACGCTTGTTGATCCTACTCCATTTCAATTTCTCCAGAATTCCTCCCCTATCATCCTAATCAATTTTTGTTGTCTACTGCCTACTTATAAATTCCAAACACATTTGACCATCTTTTCCTCCTTTGGGCATCATCCTTGACTCTTCATTTGCACTCACCCCAAATATCCAATCTGTTGTCAAACTCTGTCCTTTCAATTTCTGTAATATTTTAAATTCATCTCATTCTTCCTTTCACATAGCCATAAACCCCTCATCATCTCAAACCTGGACTACCTTTAATAGCCTTCTGGTTGACATCCTTATCACAAATCTCTCCCCACTACTCTAGTCCATTACAATTCCCCATAATCTTCCTAAAATAAAGATCTGATCACATCCCTTTTCCAACTCAATAAACTCCAATGGTTTCCTGTTGCCACCAGGAATAAATATAAAATGTTTGGCTTTAAAAGTTCTTCACTACCTGGCTCCTTTCTATCTTTTCAGTCTTCTTATGCCCTCTCCTCTTTCCCATTTTCTATGATCAGTGATGCTGGTCTTCTTAATTTCATCTCATATATTACTGTGCCTTTTCACTGTGAGTGTTTTCCCTTGTCTCCAACTCTTGGCATTTTTGGCTTCCTTCAGCTCTCTGGTAAAATCTCATTTTCTGTATCCTAGTCTGGTATCCCCTACCTTATTCTCCCACTCCCCTTATTGCTTTCCCCTTGAGATAAACTCCAATTTGCCTGTATATTAGCTTTTAGAATGTGAGTTCATGAGATCAGGAATTACTCTGCTTGGCTTTATATAAAGTAACTGCTTATCTCATGCTTGGTGACTTTTTTTTCCTGTTTTAAAAAGCTTTTTTGCAAGTTTCCTTGTATTTTTTTCCTATAGAATGATATACACACTGACTTGTTATATTCTTTAAGTTATCTCTGTGCTATTATTGTGTATAAGAAATGACAAGAAGAATGATTTCAGAAAAATCTGGAAAGATTTACATGAACTGATTCAATGTGATGTGAGCAGAACCAGGGGAATATTGTATACATAAACATGAATATTGTGAGGTGAACAACTGTGAATGACTTCATTATTCTCAGTATTTCAATGCCTCGATAAATCCCAAATTTAGTCTGAATACAGATTAAATCATATAGTTTTCACTTTCTTTTTTACAAAATTGAGTTTTCTTCCACAAAATGATTAATGGAAATGTTTAAATAATCGCACATGTATAGCCTATATTACATTGCTTACTGGAATGAAGGGAAAAGGGAGAGAAGGAAGAACAGAATTTAGTATTCAAAACAAAAACAGTACAATGAATGTTAAAAATCATTTTTACATATACTTCCTTTTTTTTTAAGTTTTTTGCAAGGCAAATGGGGTTAAGTGGCTTTCCCAAGGCCACACAGCTAGGTAATTATTAAGTGTCTGAGACCTGATTTGAACTCAGGTCCTCCTGACTCCAAGGCCAGTGCTTTATCCACTACACCACCTAGCCGCCCCTCATTTTTACATATAATTGGAGAAGAAATAAAATATTATATTTACAAAGTTATCTGTGTTTTACTATCTTCAAGGTCATTTACCTTGGTTTGTTATTTAATTGTAATTCAAATATCCAATCAAAATATTTATAGCAACACTTTTTGAGGTAGTAAAGAACTGGAAACAAAGTAGGTGCCTTTTGAATGAGCAATGACTAAACAAATTATGATACAGAATATATACTACTGTGTTTTAAGAAATGACAAATATGAATAATTCCCAAAAGCAGGGGAAGACTTGCATAAACAGATGAGAGTGAAGTAAGCAGAATGGAGAAAACAATGTATACTAATACTATAAAAACTCAATGGAAAGAACCAAAACCAGAGAACAATTAAAAACAAATGCTATAAAATTACAAAGAACAAGCATGATCTCAAGAGATATGAGGATTAATATAATCTCTTTTACAGAGAGGTTAGGAGGCATATATTTTCAGACTTTTTCCAATTTATCTGTTTTGCTGATTTAATTTTCACTTTTTTTTCTTTAAAAATCCTTTGCTATATGGGATGACTCAGGAAGGGAAAATGGATACTAGGATCAATTTTTGTAATTTAAAAATAAAAGTCATGTATTTTTCCTTCTCTTTGACCAAATTTTCTTCCATTTCTGTATGTTTGAGTTACAAATCAATTTTTCCCCTTTAATTTTCTATTGCACATTCTATTCTAGAATGTGTATTGCAGTTTCTAAATTGTTTTTTCAAATTTTGTTTTAAGAGTTGATTTCTCATCCATTCTTATCTAATATATTCATTTAATAGTTTCAATATCTTTTTTGAGCCTTTTTGGAGTTTCATTCACTCACTCACCCTCCTTCCTTCTTTCCTTCCTTCCTTCTATTGTAGCTGAGTCTGCAGTATTCTCTTTGACTCTTAGAGGGATTTTTGATCATTTTCCTTCACAGTTTATTTGTTCACTGTACTCTGTTGTATCAGTATTTCTAGTTGTTTGTTTTGAATGTACCTCCACATTCTATGAAAATATTTTTCAATAGCTGCAGTTTTCCCAAGGATGAGTAGTATCAGGGTCCTTTTGCAGGGTATAGAGTATGTGGGCCTAATGAACTAAGAGTGGCCCCAGCTGAATTTATAATCTGTCTTTCTTTAGTTGGGTAAGTTCTTTTCACTCTGGGAAAGTTCTTTTCACTCTGGTTATTTCTTTTAGGGAAAGGTGTAGAGGTACAGTCTCAGAGTGAGAGAAGTGAGAGAAACCTGGTCTGAGAATTCCCCCTCACCTCTCTCCCCACCTTTCACCATTTCCCTCGTGATCCCCTTCCCCCTCATCAAAGAATATAAGACAAGAAGATAAGAATGCATTATTGGAGTGGTTGGGGATGGGTCATGGAGAAAACAGAAGACTAAATAGTATCATTAAGTGTTAAAGTTCTCGCTCGCTCATGTTTTTTTTTAGCCTTGTATTTATTCTCTATGTTATATGTCAGTAGAAGAGTGTATGGGATGAAGTTTTGAGATTTCTTCAGTAAAAATATTATAAATTGAATTTGGTTAACTATGTGCCACTCCTCCCTTGACAAAGCAAACTTCTGGGATACTGTTGAAGAGTCAACTGACTTCATCTTATCTGTGGATGTCTGGAGAATCATTCAATTCCTGGGACTAAAGAGATAATCTGGTTTCAGTTTGAATTTTATGCTCTTTTCCCTAGATTAGTTTGTTTTCTTTGAATTCTATGCCCCTTTCCCTAGGATAGTTTTCATGTTTAGATTGTAAGACCACATTCCTCATTAATGAGGGTGGGTCAGTTGGGGGGGGTATCGAGTTAGGATAAATGTGATTCTTGGGCCTTTTTCTTTGGCCTCAATCTCTCTAATTGATTATGGCCCATTTCTCGAGAAATGAATAAAGCCTTCTCTTCATACCTTGACAGATCTCTGAAATTTAATAAAGTGGCATTTGTCCCACACAGTTTGGGGGTTCCTCCAGGATAGCATGCCCATTGGGGACCTTGGCTTCTCAGGACTTGGCAAAACAATGCTGCTGCCACAAATTCTGGTAGTATGTCATTTTCTGGGAAGCCTTGGGTTCCTCTCTGTGCAAATGACCCAAAGCGGAGAGACTCCGTAGGAAGAGAACAGCAAGTGCACGGCAGAAACCTTGAGTCAGTGAGGACAAAGAACAGTCTTTAAAACTCTATGCATAGAGACCCAAAAGACAGTAAGCCTGACCTTGGAATCTGAGGGCACTAGATTCCTGGAGGGTCCATTTGGGTGACTGAGGGTTAGGGGTGACCCCTTCTGGTTTGGGTGTAAGGGACTTGGATCTAAGGGCACTTGATCCTGAGAGGTCTCTGTCAATATTTAAAATGGGAAGTACCCTGTCCTAAGCCTTCCCCTGTGGCAAATCAGGTAAATAAGACTAAAATATAAAGGAAAGTAAGAAGAAAATGATTAAGTATTGTAATGAATTTGGTCTGCCTTTGGGAGGGAGAGCCTCTGCATTCCTGAGATGTCAGGAATTTGCCACTGGCCTGTGTTTTGAAATTCAGTTTGGAAAATTCTGTTGCATTTTGTGTGGTCTGTGTTTGTGCCTTGTCTGTCTTTATGTGTTTAGACTGTCTATTTACTTGTGTGATTTGTTAAACAGGGAAAGGAGGAGTTTTCAAGTTCCCCTAAAGAGCTCCTTGGGTAGCCTCATTTTGTTTTGGATTTTTAGGCAGTATTTATGTAACTCTCTGGCTCTTCCCTTGAGCCTGCTTTCTGCCTGTGTTACAATAGATAATATGATACCTCCCTCCTCTCTCCTAGGTTGTCTCTTGAGCACTTAAAGAGGGATTTTTATTTTGATTAAAAAAAGGAATGGATTATGGAGGCCAAACTACTCACCCTGTTATTCTACCATTATGAGAAGGGGCCCCCCTTCCCTGTTTATGTTCCCTTCTCTTCCCATTTCTCCATGATTCTGTGGTGCTAGAATGTTTTTCCCCCCACTCTCTTTTAGAAAAAGGACTAAGAGAGAGAGAAAATTACTTCAGAAAGAATTAGTAAAATAAATGTTCAAAGGGACCTTATTTTGAAATAAGAAGAAACAGGAAAGAGATAGTGAATATTATCATAGAAAGAAATGCTATTTTAATTTGAAAAAAAAAAGAGAGGTTGTTAGAGAGTCAGGTTAATCCTAAAGTATATAATGTGGTTACCAAGATATGCCATTATAGGGGAAACTAAATAGTTAATCTTTTCCCAGAATGATAATGGTAACAAAGCTTCAGGAGTTTATCAGTTTAGATTCTGGTAATGTTGGTTATTACAGAAAATTATGGGACATGTAAGGATTTAAGAATAGAAGATCAACTGCCCACCCCACCCCAGAAAGGATTGTCCCTCTATAAAAGTTATTCAGCTTTACTCTATTTGAAGAAAGGGAGGGGGGAACAGGGAATATTCTGATTAGGCTAAAGGATTTTGGGATGACTGCCTTTTCCAGGGTTTTAGCAGTTATAATCAAGAAATGCTCACTATTAAAAGCTGGGGATGGAATCATATCTGTGGTTTGTATCGCTGTATAAGCTATGTGATTCTAGTTCAGAATAGTATGAATTAAAGTCAAGAGGAGATAATGAAAAGGAAGTAAGTATGGAAATGAGTTGAAGCATGTAGACAGAAGGTTTGAGCAGGTTTGACTTTGTATACCAAAGATGGCTTTTGGGAACATTGTGAATTGGCTTAGAAATCATTGTAAGAGGAGAAGAAAGTGGTTGTGCAGGCCCCCCCCCTCCACATGGAAATCAGCCCCTCCCTCACTAGGCCAGTGGTAGCTGTACAGAGTTAAGGGAAGGGTGGGGGTTTCTTAAAGAGAAAAGCTGTGGTTTGGGGAGAGTTTAGAAGAGTTTAAGAGAAGAAAGAACCTTTAAGGGGAACACTGAGAAGTTTTAGGAGGAAAGGTTTTTTTTTTATCTTTACCAGTGTCTGGGAAAGATTCTATGCTTTCTCCCTAGGTTGGGGGAAAGGGTGGTGGGTTGGACACGTGGTAGTCTCAATCCCATCCACCATCCTGTTAAGACTTGAACCCTAGACTGAGTCCACCTGAGAGCCTACCTTCCCGTGGAGGGAGAGGGGATAGACAGGAGAGACCTTAAAGGGAAAGAGATCCTTTCATAGGTGGGATATGTGATTGGAAAAAAAATATCTAAGCTCCAGAGCTTGAGACTCCTTTATTGAAAGGAAATCACGTTTAATGAATATCTGCTGGCCATGTGGCCTGAGTGATAACTCGAATTGTTTTTAAAGTTTCTGAACTAGTTTTGGAAAGCATTCTGAGGGTTTTAAAAGAGGGATACTAGTGTTGTGACATTCTGACAAAATCTGTACAGAATGGGAGGAATTAAATGACCTAGATTGTTAAATTAGTTTGGGATTAAACTGTTTTAACACTATTGTAACTTTTGCAAGGAGTTTGGGATTTTAAAACTCTATTGTAACACCTTTGGGTTAAGAAAAGTCATACTAGGTTAACTAAAAAGAGAAATACCTAGGTTATCAGGGATGTTTACTGATTTCGTTTGGGAAAAAAAAACTCTAATTGATTTTAATGTTGAATAATGCTAACAATTTTGTTTTTATTTTGGATAGAGCTTTTGGAATGTGAGTGCTGGATTCTCTGTATAAGGTACTCTAAAGTTTTTTTATCAAACTAAACTGTTGGAAAGCTAGTTGAGTTGTAATTACATTGAGGTTTTAAATGTATCATGCATGAGATTGGATTCTGAGAGTTTGGGTTAAGAGACAAAAGTGTAAAGAACATGGGATATTCATTTTGCTATTGTTCTAAAGGAATAAGAATCTTAATGTTTAATGTATATTAACAATGTATGTTTAATTTCAAAGAAGTCAAGAATGTGGACTTCTCTCTTACTGCAGACAGCTGATGTGGGCTCTGAACAAATTGCAATGGTGGGCCTTATTGTAAGGTAACTTATTGATGAATAAGATGTTTTTATCAGTTATGTGATTCTTTTGTAACCGTGAGGAGATTATATTGGCAGTATTTAGCTATCTATTTTGAGTATGTTATTTAAATACTGTATTGCTAAAGCCTGGGATTAATGTGATTGCTTTGAAGGGCAATAAGGAAAATATGAAAAAATATGACCCTTTCTGGGATAGATCTGTGGGTTCATAAATAATGTAATAATGGAAGGATTGCTTTAAAAAAAATCTAGTAATATTGTGTGTTATTCTGTTACTCTTATTGCTATTCTGTTATAATGAAAATAATAACGTATGTTGGAAATTTAAAGCTACCTAAGATGTTTTAATGGTTTTAAAGAATACTGAAAAGTAATTTGTATGTTAGGGGGCTGCTGGGTGGCTCAGTGGTTAGAGCGCTGGCCCTGGAGTCAGGAGACCTGGGTTCAGGTCAGGCCTCAGATACTTAGTGATTGTCTAACTGTGTGACCTTGGGCAAATCATTTAACCCCAATTGCCTTGCCAAAACAAAAAATAACCATTTGTATGCTGAGGATGGCTAGTAGGTAAACAAATTTATGTATAGAAGTTTCTAACTATATTATATATATATATATGTATATGAATTGGGAATATTTTAGATCTATATGTATATTCCAAAGCAGTAGTTGTTTGATTTCGAGTAAAAGCACTATATAATATAAGAAAGATAAACACAAGATAATTTGATATTTCTCTATGCATTCTCTTGGACAAAGGAGGCATTTATTTATTGTAAGATACAACAGACTAGAAGGTTGTTTCTCTAGCCAAGGGGAATCTGATATACCATCTTTATATACAGATAGAGTAGATATGATTTCAGACAAAGGGATGTCTCTAGTAAGAGGTAGGAGACAGGCCTGTAGGGCCAGTTATAGTTAGACTACCTGGTTTTAGGCAAAGACCCAGGAAGGATACTCAGAGCTTTAGGTAGGGGTTACATTAATTGAGACTCCATTAAGATTATAATTGGAATTTAGTGAATTGTATTCACTGGAATTTCTAACTAGGTAAAACAACTATTTTAGATCATAGGATTTTTAATTGATTTTCTCTTATGTCAGATACCAGGATGGTCAAAAAAAAGAAATGCTACTGGGTAAAATGTTATGTTCTTGGAGCCAAGGAAGCCAATGGGTCAAGGATGTCAGGTGACGGGGGGGGCAGTCGAAGGGGCAGTTTCTCAGTATGGCTGAGGTTGGACCCCTTTGACTTGATTTCCCCAAAATGACATTTGGATAATATTTTACCTGGAAGAATAAATTTGACCTAAGACATTTGACTTACCCACGTGACCTGCCTGAACACTGATATTCAATACTTGTATCTATAAAGGAATTTTCCTTTAATGTCCTGGATCTTTATAGTAAGTTACTAAGCAAATTAAAAAGGTTTTAGGTGAATTGGATCTAATAGCCAGAGATAGGTTAGGTATCTGGCTCTGACACCTGCTATCAGCTACATACTAAGATAGGAATTAAGTTTCCTTAGTATTTGTGTTAGAGGGGATATTTAGGTAAAGAGAAGAATGGGAAATTCTTAGGATAATTACAGTTTCCAATTCTAGTAAGAGAAGGAATGTGAGTTAGATAAGTACACTAGGAAAAGGAAAATATGGGAATATTTGGAAAAAAATCATTCTGGTTAAGGATGTTAAGAGTCATTGTAATGGGAACAAAGGTTAAAATTGTTTTATTTTAAACCAGATGTGGGTACTCTTAGAACAAAGATGACTGTTGAATGTGTGTTACAAGCTTGTGAGTTTGCTCATGTAGTAAAATACTAATGGAAATTAAAAGTGTCCAAAGTGAAGTATGTGTGTCAATATGGCAGTAAGGCAAAATGTAAATTGTAATAAGCTCCAGAATCTCATTGTTTTGTGATGGAAAACGTGTTTTGAACTGAATTAAGATGTTAAGCAGTTTCTTTACCAGAAGACACGTAGTCACCAGAGCTGGAGAGGACTTTTTGGAACAGATTCAGAGGATGCTGAAGGACAATGGATGCCTCCAAGGGAGAGGAGAACAGAAAGAGAAGAGAAGAGAAGAGAGGAGAGGAGAGACACTGAACCAGTTCCATCTCCTCCATCTCTCACCTATGTGTACATTGTTTATCTGTAACTTTCCCTTGACTCTGTAAGTGTGACACCCCTACTTATGCCCTTCTCCTTATGGAAAGGGAGAGGGGAGGCAGGATGAAAATGTTCTCTATTGAGGGAGAAAGAGAGATTAGTGGTTGGCAGTACCCCTGGGTCTGACCTAGATTCTCAGTCCCTGGTCAGAGGTGCACTGTGGCACAGGATTCTCATCCAGAGGAGAGAAACACCAGTGGCATATGATTGAGTCAGTTCAGAGTGACTATTGTTTATAACTAACTGACCAGAATATTTACCTGGGGAGTAGAATATGTCTGAATATGTCCAGAAGCAGGGTGCATATATTCTGGATTGTACAACTTAGAGATAGGTGGCCTCAGACTCATGTGAGATTAATGATGCTAACTGGATCCTTTGTAAAGATGTGCAAACTGGGGCATTTTTTAAGGAAAACTGATTGTGAGTTAGTATGGACTTGCAAGGAAAGTGCGGAAATGGCCATTTGCAAGAAAAATAATTTAAGGATCATTAGGTATATTAGGTATTCTTGGGGTTAATCCAATCACACAAAATCAGGAATTTAGTTTGATCAATTTTGGAGCCAGAAAGACCTTTCTAAAGACTTTTGTATAAAAACTTGCAGTGGAAGGAAGTATAGCAACTTTGGAAATGTACCTATTATCATGATTATAGGGCTTATCTAAAAGGGTCCCTGGGAAGTAAGGAGGTGATCAGGGAGTTGTTATTTAGACTTAACGGCCAACTCAGAAATGTGAAGAAATCTCATCAAAATAAAAGAGGGATTGTGTGGGATAAAGTTTTGAGATTTCTTCAGTAAAATATTATAGATTGAATTTGGTTAACTATGTGCCCCCCTCCTCCCTTGACAAAGCAAACTTCTGGGATACTGGTGAAGAGTCAACTGACTTCATCTTATCTGTGGATGTTTGGAGAATCATTCAATTCCTGGGACTAAAGAGATAATCTGGTTTCAGTTTGAATTTTATGCTCTTTTCCCTAGATTAGTTTGTTTTCTTTGAATTCCATGCCCCTTTCCCTAGGATAGTTTTCGTGTTTAGCTTGTAAGACCACATTCCTCATTAATGAGGGTGGGTCAGTTGGGGGGGGGTATCGAGTTAGGATAAATGTGATTCTTGGGCCTTTGTCTTTGGCCTCAATCTCTCTAATTGATTGTGGCCCGTTTCTGGAGAAATGAATGAAGCCTTCTCTTCATATCTTAAGATCTCCGAAATTTATTTAAATGGCATTTGTCCCATACAAGAGGGAGAAAAGGCTTCTTCATCCTCCTTTTAAAGATATCTTACATTATTTTTCATTCTAGTTCTTCTGTATGACTAACAAAAAAACAGAGTTCACCTTATTTCCTGAAGTCAATGAGAGAGAAGATTAGAGAGTCTGTCTCCTTCCCCTTGACACTCAACAAAATATCCAGAAATACAACAAAACGTTAACAGCTGATCAGTTGTGAACCCAATATGATTATATATTTTCTGTATAAGTGCCTTTGGGAACTGGTTTATTGCAAAGACTATTTACCCTCTCCTTTTGTGAACAGTTAGGTAATACTAGGATAGAGCACTGGGCTTGAAGTCAGGATGATCAAATCAAATCTAGCTTCTAACATTTATTAGTTGTAAGACCCTGCAAGTCACTTAACTCTTTTTGTTTGTTTCTCATCTGTAAAATGGAGATAAAATAATAGTACCAATCTCACAAGGTTGTGTTCATATGTATATGCATTTGTGTATATTTCTGTGCATATGTGATGTTACAATTGTTTAAATACCTTTTTGAATTATTTTGGAATTTTGTGCATTATTTTTTTTTACAATCTTAGGTGAGTACAGATTTCTCTCTGAAGAATTTTGGTTCATTTTATTTCATTATGAGTGTGTGTGTGTGTGTGTGTGTGTGTGTGTGTGTGTGTGTATACATATACATGCACGACATGTTAATTGCTACTTCTACCCTACTGTTCTTATAACAATGTATGAAATATTAAAAGGCTTTAACAAATGGCTTTGCTTAACATTTGCTTTTACAATTACATAATTTCTAAGAATTTTGGGTTACATAGGTTTATAGAAAACAAACACCCTAATATCTTGCCAATAATGTGATCAAGTACTTGGGCAAATAAATGAAATACAAGAGCAACATAATGTTCTCCATAACACATGAAGTGTTCACAGAAATACAATAAGATTTGTATAAACACTGGAAAGAAAATAGGACTGGGCTTGAAGACACACTTCTGTAATCAAGAGGAGGCTAAGGTTTGTAGATCACTTGAGTTGGTACCAATATGACAAGTTCTCAGAGCAGGGGCTACCACTCTGAATAAGCATAGTTGAAAATGGGATGGCAAAAATTTCTGTGTCAGGCAGTAGTTGAATTAGATTTATAAATGACAATTTCACTTTTATCTTGAGTGAAAAAGGCAAAACCCAATCACAAAATACTCCAAACAATTTCAACATATACAAGATTAGTTCCAATTTATTCTGACTACATCTTATTTGTAATATAGTTGTTTTCATGTAGTCTCCTCACCATTGCTATTGAGTTCCAGGAGAACTGGGAATTTTTTTTGCCTTTTTCTGTACCTCCAGGGCTTAATAGAAGTGGGTGGCACACAGTAAGTACTTGATTTGAATAAAATAATGGAACTGAAAACAACACTAAAAGACATCTAAACTCATATTTTAAAAAAGATGATTTCAGAGGACAGAAGATTAAGTATATTCCTTTCTGTTAGATAAGAGATCTCATTATAGGTAAAGGAGAGGCTAATTATCTGCTTTCTCTCCCTCTTGTCCCATCTAAACGAGAATGAAGAACAAAAAATAAGAGCAAGACCCATGTTACAAGTATATGTAGTCAAGCAACACATTGGCTACCTCCAAAATTATATCTCATGGTTCTTGAATTCTATAGTCAATTGTGGGGTCAAAATATTAGAGCTAATAACTTATGGCACTTGAAAATAGAAGAACTCAGGAAAAGATTGCAGGGTAGGAATTGGAAGTAGACTGAGGAAATCACTGGCAATTAGTAACCTTAGTTGACACTTCAGAAAACTGAGGAGCAGGAAGAATAAGTCACTGAAGACAAAAGAATGTAGGGATGTAGGCAGTTCAAATCATCACTTAATTAATGGAAAAAACTGGCTCAAAAGTTATTTTGTTGAACTTTCCTAAATGTCTTACTAGCTGTTTGACAATAGGCAATTCACTCAGTTTCTTCATTTGCAAAATGGGCATAATAATAGCACCTACTTTACTTTTATTATGAGGACAAAATGAGATATTTGCTTTTTTTTTCTTTCCTTTTCCTTTCTATTTTTTCCAATGTGAAAGAATTTCTCATAACTATACTGTGATAGAAGATTAATTTCCTTTAGAGAATACTAGATTTCAGATCACCTTGCTCCCTAGTTTATAAATTAAGATTCCAAAGTTCCATCCTGTGCTAATCACAAATCTAGGTGAACAGTGTTGAGGATGTAAGGATATCATCCTCCCAGGAAGAGACAAGAAACAAAGATGATAATCTTTATGGAGCCATCTTTGGTAGTAATATTATACAACTACTACGTTTAGGCCACTAAGGAGATTATTTTCCCTATTCCCAAATGGTATAAAGTTCAATTTCTTTCACGGTACTATGGGTCATTACCTCAGAATGACCTCCACCTATAGGTTTTGGGTAAAATCTTAAGAGAATAAAACTTCATGTCTAATCTATGTAGTTTTAAGGATTTTAAAATTTTAGGGTTCACAGTTTTTGGTACTATGATGGACAAGGAATTTTGAAGAGGGAAAGGCCTTTGTATGGACTCAGACATACATGAAGGAAAGAGATCTGCAAAGTAGGTCCTCAGTCTTAAGGCAGATGTGCTCCTTGGGAGGAAAAAAATTTCTAACTTCTAAAATCTCAGTTCTATTCCAAACTAGTGTTTTAGTTGACAAATGTGAATTTAGATAATTTTAACTTGGAAATGGGATAGACTAACTTTTAACAATACTAGATATAGGATCCCTAAAAATAAGTTAGGACAGTTTTGAGCCTAGCCAAAACTGGTCTTGGAATAAGGTGAGGCTACCTTTTTTTCAACTCAACTGTTTTATTTGGAAATTAGATATTCTCTGGATTTTATCTCTGGTTTGTTAGGGATTATCGATTGTGGTGGATTGTCTTTGTTTCCTGGCGGAGATGAGTGCTGAAAACTTGTCCCTACATCTAAGTGTAGCATTTCTTTTTTGAAAGGACCAAGCATTTACTTGATTTCTGTGCCATTTCTGAGGAATGTAAGGGCTTGTCTGGCACCCTGTTGCCTCTTCTGTGTTGTATTTTGGGGACCTTCTAGTGAGAGAATAATGTGTTTTCCTTGGAGTTTGGGGTCACTCTGGTTTAAGGTACTCTGAGTTGATTTATGTGATTTATCAGTTTTTGTTTTAAAATGTGTGTTCTATGTGGTACAGACATACAGCTATCTTTGTCTGCTCAGGCTTACCATTATGTCTGTGTGTTCTGATTGGCCAATTTCCCTTTTCAAATTGGATCTGTCTCTCTCTCTGTCTGTCTGTCTCTCTCTAGCAAATGACTGAAGTCCCTTTCCCCTTTCCTAGCTGTGAGTTTCCTAGCTGAGTGATTGCTATTTGTGTCTATTTGAATTTCTTTAGCTGTGGCCTCTTGTCTCTCTTTCTCTGAAATGAGAGTGGTAATTTTTCTTCTTTGATTTTTTTTCTTTTAACAGTAAAATGAAGGGAAAAATACATTTCTCTTAGAATAAAAAAAAAGTCTTGGTTTTCCTTATTTAAAGTGGTCCGTGCAATTCTTAAACTTTGTTCTAATAAAGTGGCTGCACAGCCTATCTCTCGGTAGCTTTCACTTTGGAGGTTTTCTCTCCTACATTCCTCAACTCTGATTCTCTCTAAATCTAAAATGATAGCACAGGCTAGCTGCTATTCTGAACAAAAAGTTTATTTAAAAAAAAAATTAGAAATATTTAGGTTTGAGTATTTTAAATGTTACAAGTTATGGATTATTTTCTATAAAATGTTCTGTTGATACAATGGTATGCTTGCAGACATTTATAATTTTTATCCAAATTATATATGAAACAAATACATTTTTAAAACCTATATTTTAAACTGTAAAAGAAATGCCTTCTCTCCATAAATTGAGAAATTAACTTGAAAATATTTTGTTGCTGAATTGGGAATAGCTCAGGGGATATAAGAGTTATAACAAGGAAAAATTTAATATGATAGATAAGTTTAAAATATTTAATTTGTTTCACTGTAAGAATAAGAATTGTTAAAACCATATTGATAAAAAAGGGACTGTTCATTTGAAATAAAAATAATCTAAAATATGGTTAAACAGACAGCAAATTAAAACAAAGATTAAACTTATAAAGTGGATCTTGAAAGACTTGGGAAGAGAATAGGAAAGGTTAAGAGGAAAATGAAGTTATGATAATGTTGAAGGAGAAATGTCTGATTTTTTTTAATATTAGGAAAATATTGATTATGCCTGTCTGATGGTTTCTGGGAATTCCCTTGGCAGCTTGGGCTCCAATCAGTTCTGATTCCCTCCAGCTGTTCAATATAACTTCATGGTTAATTTGCCAAGATAAGAGCAACCCTAGCTCATCCCTCTACCCCTCCTCCTGCTTCGTGCCTCTCAATCTTCCAAAATAGGTACCTGATCCTAGCCACATAGAGTGGGGTGGGGTTCCCCTTTAACCGCTTTTCTCTGACTCTTCCCTGCACAGGAAGCTGGTAAAACTATAAAAGTTTGGCCTACATTCCCCTCCACGAGGGAATTACACACTGGAGTCTGAGTTCTAGTCATTTCTTATGGCTGTTTTCCTTTCTCTTCTTTCTCCTTAGGTATTCTCATCTAGACCTTTGTTTTTCAGCCTATCCTTAACCAATTTACTGTCTCCAGGAAAAAGTTTAATCTGTGAACTTTGCAGGTTAGTGAAGTAAAAAATCCTGAGCTTTAACAACTTAAGGGCTAATCACTTCCAAGATTCCCACCTTTTGTGGCAGCACCACCCATTCATTCCCAGTCAACATATAGGTGACCAAAAGAGAGACATGAATCTGGCCCTGTACTTGCTTGGACTTCTAGAAGGTAAGGGACCCCTTAGTCATGACCATATCTTTCAGATCAGACCAAATTTAACTTAATGGGCCTCCTTCTCAACATCCCCCACCCCACCCCACCCCACCACTGGGGGAGGGGCGGGATTTGGTGTTGGTTTGTGGGGATAACAGATCACCGAAAGGGGGATGCCTTTTGGGTGATCACCCAATTAATGAATTTTGTGTTTCTGAGTTTCCATGGCTCAACTCTGAGGACCATGCAGTGTGAGTATCACCAGGAGGTGTGAGGCTAGCAGTCTGATCTCACAAGTTGGTAGAAAGCTGCAAATAGACCAAATGTATAGTTTTTATTATTTATCTTTATTTTGGTCTTAGGAAGAGGGCATTATTAGAATTGACACATATGTTAAAAGGCAGTCAACAATCAGAACTTGAGATGGGTTTTCCTTCCCAGCCATCCTATCCACTGCATTAATCTAGGGAGCATTGCAGCAATTCTCCCCTTTTTTCCCCACTATGGCTGGTGAATGGTTATAAAAAAGCTTCTTTTATCTTTCTAGTTTCTCTCCCCAGTCTCTGGATTTGCCAAATTGCTTACCTATCTCCTTCCCTGATTTAATTTGGCTAATCTGTTCTGCCTTCTTTACCCTCCCCTGTCAGAGAAGCAGCTTCCTGGCATCTCTTGTGGACTCTAGCAGTCTAGGCACCATTGGTTGGCTTCATCCAGTGACTGTAGTTTCCTAGGAGAGAGTCTCATCAGCAAAGCTTTGTGGGTGTCAGTCTGCATTGTACTCTCTCTCTCTCTCTCTCTCTCTCTCTGAGGGAGGAGGAATGGAGCCTTTCTTTTTACTAAATTCTCTGGCGAAGTGAAGGGTGGCATGCCTCAGAACCCCAGAAGCTGCTAATCCTTGCACCAGCTGAAAAAATATTCTGGTTACACTTTTCCTATACTTTAGGGTAAATTCTTCAAACCCTCCCTAGTGCCAAAACGGTCTGAGGAAAAAGTACCAAACATTCCTCCTTGTTTGGGGGGATAGCTTTTCCCAGGTCTACCCAAGTGGCTGCTCAGCCCCATCTCCCAGGTAGGAGTTTAAGCTGGAGGAGGGCCACGTCCTTGGGAAGGGGGGTGGGTGGGCAGCCAGCCTGACCCTAAAACCTATGAATGTCAAAAAGGTTTTTTATACTTTAACAGCTTGTCATTAATTAGCTGAAAGAGGAAATTCTGTTTTTAAAAAATAAATTAAAAGAACTATATGGTAACTGATTATACAAAGTTAATTTATGGACTCTTTCTTCGATTGGGGAATCCAGATTTGAGCTTAATTACATTGTGTTCTAATATGAAATGGGGTAAAGCTAAATCCTATTGCTACACTTGCAAATCCTAGTACTTAATTAGCATAAAGCCATGTTTAAAATGCGAAACATAGAAGTATATGCTATAAGAATAGTGACATTATTATTATTTCTGTTAATAGATAGTTGATTTGAATTTTTGTGCAAGGTGTTAATGCATTTAACTACATCAAGAATTTTTAATTACTGATTTAAAATCTTTATATATATTATGAGGTTCCTCAAATTATAATTGACCCTAGAATGATTTTTTGACCAGTCCTAATTAGCAAGATTTAATAATAGTAATAATAAATGTCTATGTATGTAAATATGTGTGTGTGTGTGTGTGTGTGTATATATATATATATATATATGAACCAATCTTTGTTCTACTGACAACTGTGTCTCTATATGTATATGTACTATATGCAACTGTGCTTGTACTAGTATATAATTCAAAGGATAAGTAATGAAACCTTTCTGAAGTGGGCAACCCAGATCTGAAATGGTTTAGGATGTGCTTCTACTTGAGGTGGACTGAGTTCCTAGCATCATGAAAGTGAACATGATAACTTAGAATAATAAATTATATAAAACTATTTGACAATATTTGGGAAAAATAAGTTCATTTCTAGCCCAGTCTAAATGAAATGAAAGTTCTGAAATATTTATTACTCCTTTTTATTTGGGTCTTGGATTTGTTTTAAAAAAATTTTAAATTAATCAGCAATAATAGATTACCATCTGAGTTAGGATGTCATCGTTTTAAGAACTCAGGATCTGGCTTCTTACTAGAGAATTTTAATAGTATAAACAATTTGGCTTCAGTTAGAAACTACAAAGATAAACTTTCCCTTTGCAATTAAGTTAGTAAATCAGGTTTAAACTAAGGAAAAGGGTTTGAGATAAATATCTAGGAAGTTTTCTAAAGCCAAGTCACACCTAGTTAGCTGCAAAACAAGACAGAATGGTCTCTTTATATTCATCCCTTTAATTAAATGTAACTGCTTCAAAATTCAAGCCACCTGGGTTGGTAAATTTTACTTAATTTAATGGGCTCCTTCAAAGTTCAGCTCAATCATATGCTCCTCTCTGGCTTAGAAAAGCTGTCTCCACCCCCACCCCCCCCTTTGAAGTATAGAGGCTAATATTTGAAAGTATAGGTGTGTATAAAAATCTTACATTAAACAACAGAAAGTGGTCTTTGGAAGATTTGTGATAAATATTTTTTGTGAAATATTTTCATCTGTAAGTTAATTTATTGTAATGTGAATTTAATATTGCTATAAATCGTGTCTGACTTATTTTACTTAATGAGACTCTGGGACTTTGAGCATTGGCTTGGAGGTCTATGATATAAGGTTTTGAAATATGAGTTATACTGTCTATATTCTCTATATAAGATAATCTAAAGCTTTTTAATAAGATTCAAACTAAACTTCTGGGAATTTAAAATTGGGCTGTTAACAACAAACAGAATGAAGTTTCATCTAATAATTTTACCATTAGGTTGTAAAGGTTTGGTATATAAACTGTAGATGTCAGAGAATATATTGTCAACAATTTTTCTAGGTCTTTTTGATCCAGAAAGTTTGTGAAACTTATTTTCTTGCATGCATTTATGTGTGTGTGTGTGTGTGTATACACACACACACACACACACATATATATACCTGACTAGAGTGTAACTTAATATTTATTATTTGAAAATAAGAAAGGGGAAAATGTATCTATTTGAAATTTTTCTTAATTGGACTGAGTGACTTGTTACATCTCTACTTGATTGTAAAGCCATTTAGTTGTTATTGCTCTTGTTTAAAATAATATTCATTTTCTTGGCTCCCGGTAATAAGGGTTAAGTTCTCTTCTCAGGCTATCTGTCCGTGTCTACTTTGCCATTAGGTTAAGAAGTCAGGATTGTGGATGACTTCTTCCCCCTGTGTTAATTGAAAATTCGGCTAGGTGGCAGTGGATAGAGCACCTGCCCTGGAGTCTGGGGTACCTGAGTTCAAATCCGGCCTCAGACACTTAACCTAAAAAAAACCCCAAACTCAGAAAGACAGTGGTCAGGAAGTTGGAAAACTCATCCTGATTTCAAATGCTTTTAAAAGTCCAGGAAGAGATAACAACTTACTTGATAAAATTGTATTAGTGTGAGGGGTTTGAAGAGTAGTCAGCCTACTAGGAATAAGAAGGTACAGTCTCCTTTATCTTTTTAAGTTTTTAAGCTTTTATCAGTTATGCAATCAACTTTTTTTTTTTTTGGTTTTTGCAAGGCAAATGGGGTTAAGTGGCTTGCCCAAGGCCACACAGCTAGGTAATTATTAAGTGTCTGAGACCGGATTTGAACCCAGGTACTCCTGACTCCAGGGCCAGTGCTTTATCCACTACGATACCTAGCTGCCCCCTTATATTGATTATAATCACTACAGGGCACACTGATTATTCAGAAAAGTCACTTGAAGTTCTGATTACAGGAAACTGCTCTATTACAATATATACTGCTACTGTTGGTTTGTCTGACATCAGGTATGTTAAACAAAAAGACACCAATGTGCCCTAAGGGCTTTGACATTTAATAATGCAAGTGGAGTGGCCTTTAAAGGAAAATGCCATCAGCATTAGTAGAGAAAGGATTCCCTTAAAAGAATGCCTCATCTGGCAGACTTGGAGCCTGCTCATTGCAATGAGCTGTCTATATGGCCTCTACTTGGAACAGACCTCAAAATACATAAAGGAACATGTTCTTTTATGTCCCTGTATGCTCTTTATAGCAAATCACTATAATCATGTCAGGTCCTCATTTATCAAATATAAGAGTGTGAACCATTTGATCTATCATCCTCTAAATCCTTAACAGCAAGCAAATATTTAATCTTGGCCTTTTTATGAATTGTGATATTGGGATATAATTCTTTATCACAACAAGTTTTTTTAAGAAAAGAATTATCAACATAACTAGTTGTATCAGAAGGATGGCCTTTGGTCTTAAAATAGAGATCCATTCTTCAGCTAGGGGTTTTTTGTTCATTCTAAACATGGCTAAAGTTAAAAACATGAAAAATTTACTGCAAATCACTTATTGGATTATAAAATGATTATCCAATGTATCTATTCCATTCTTGAGCTTTTGGATACAACTCAATTTGATATGGTAATCATTAATGAATCCATGTTGTTTTGGAATCTATGTTCTTATGAAAACATTCTGATTCAGGATTGGTTTCATGGAATATGATTTTTGTTCTCCATAGAGCTCTTGGATTTTCTCTTTATTGGACCTCTGTTAAGTGACTCTCTTTGGTTTTGTTTACTTTAAGTTTTTTTTCCGAGACTTGTCTCCCCCAGGCTAGAAGCTGTGCATCTCAAATAACAGCCTCACAGCCTTTGGAAGATTGCTGTCCCAGTCAAGTTCCTCTTGCCCTACATTTCCCCTCAAATGGGCCTTGACAGGCAGGGCTAGATCGGTGTCCCCTTTTAGCCCGGAAGAAGTTCAAGAAGAGAATCATGCCCCAATTCCCGAAAGAATTCGGGGACCTAAAATTGCCTGGGTGGGGATATATTGAATGAGAAATATATCTTTTTTTTCAATATTAGGAAAATATTGTTTGTGCCCATCTGATGTTTTCTGGGGGCTCCCTCGGCAGCATGGGTCCCAATCAAGAGGCAGATTCCCTCCAGTTGTTGTTCAATGTAACTTCATTATTAAAGGTAAATTCACCAAGAACAATTTCAGTTCATCCCTTTACCCCTCCTTCAGGTTTCCTGCCTCTCAATACTCCAAAGTGGGTGCCTAACCCCACTTAGGAGAGGAGTTGGACCTTTTAACCTGCTTTTCCCTGACTCTTCCTGCACAGGAAATGAGCAAGACTATAAAAGTTTGGCCCATATTCCCCTCTAAGACTGAATCACTCACTGGAATCTGAGTCCAGTCATTCCTTTCTCTTTCCCTTAGGCATTCTCACCTAGACTTTTGTTTTTCAGCCTATCCTTAAGTAAATAAAAAATTCTGAGCTTTCATTCCTCCCAAGCTAATTGTGAGTTTTGTCACTTCCAAGAACCTTGATCTTTGTGGTGGCACCTTCCCGTTCCCTATAAACAATAGCTTAGGGAAAAAATGGTTTTCTAAGACCTTAAGAGAGGTATATTTAACTGGAAAGATGGTCTTAAGCATGTGAAGAAGGTATAAGTTTTAAGAAAATATGATGTGTTCATATATATTAAAATATAATAATAATTAATGAAAACCTGGTAATGTGGAACCCAGACTTGAAATGGTCTAGGATGCATTCATATTTGAAATGGTTTAAAATTGACTCCTAGCATCATGAGATAATCAAGTGTTTGGTTTCAGAATAAAGAATGGAATCTGAAAATTCTATTCTGATTTTGTTTTTCAGTTAGAAACTGCAGAAAGAAAAGTTTTTTGTTTTGTTTTATAGGGAGAAAAAAGAGAAATATATGTATCAGGAGTTAAGGATCTGGTTTGATTTAATCCAGAATTTAATTCTGAAGGGAAAAAGAACAGAACTACATAAATTAAGAAATGTATTAAAGCTATACAATCACCTTTTAATTAGATAACCATATATGAGTTGATATTCTGTGCATTACTAAAATGTGTGTGTGTGTGTGTGTGTGTGTGTGTGTGTATACATACATATACATAGAGAGAGACAGAGTATTAACTTGAAAGGTTTTTAAGGGGTTTTTTTGTTTTTAAGTTTTAAAGTGCATAATAGTGATCTTGGTATTTTGTGATTTTTCTGTGATGTTTTTCTTATTGTTTCCACTCTTAAGGTTATAATCACTATGTGGTATTTTCTGATCTTTTAGACTATAAAGTTTAGAGCTAAAATATCTAATTATATGAAATTGTTGACCTTCTGAATCTGAAATCCAGATATCAAAGAAATATGAAGGTGGGGGTAGTGCATGGTTTATCAATGCCAGAAACTCAATGGGGGGGGGGGGGTAGGACATTGTGTGTGTGGGGGGTAGGACACTGCAGGTGATAGGATAAGATTTGAAAGGGCAACTACTCAGGAAGATCTGAAGTTGGATTCTTTTCTGACTCAGTTTCCAAAATGTGATATTTGGAAAATGGCTCACCTGGCAGATTTAAAATCTGACTTAGGGCATTTGGCTAAAATATATATGACCTCTTCCTGGAAATGGACTTCAAATAAAAAAGGAATTTTCCTTTTTTTGATGTCCCTGGTCTTTATGGTATTTAAATTGCTATATCAAGTCAGGTAATTAAAATGGGTTATAGAAATTTATGTCATTTGGCCTACATTTAAGTCATGTTCTAATTAACAGCCAGGTAGGTTAATATATATAGCCTTGGCATCTGTTGTCAGCCACATGTTGCTATAGTCTATTTTAAAATATTTTAAAGAGAAAAATAAATTATTCAGTTATTCATTTTAAATATTAACAAAAGGTTAAAACTTTATTTGAAAAATCACTTGATACTCTGTTCTAAAATTGTCATTAAATGCTTTATGTTACAAGCTCAAACTTTATTCAATAGATCTTTAAGTTCTTTTTGTTACATGGAATAGCATACTCCAAATGGGGGTATAAATGATTAAAAGGAATAAGATATCATAAACAAAACTAGGTTGATTTCTATTTGTAACAATGTAAATTGCCCAAGGTAAAAAAAGTTCCAGAATTTTATTTCCTAGTACAAGACAGGAAGTTATCTATAAGTGAGCTTAAAGTCTTAGAAAAGCCTGGTTATTGATAAACTCTAGAGATGTAAAAGGATATAAGACTTCTCCAGAAGAAATTAGAAATGAACCACAATTACAGATGTCTTCAGAAGAGTGTTATTGTTTATTTTTCCCCTTTTCCTTTTATTTGTGCTGGTATTTAATTTAAGGGGACTACCCCCTTTGACTTTTGATCTCTTAGCCTTTCCCTTAATTCTATAAATGCATCATCCATCCTTATGCCCCCTTTTTAGATTGGCCTCATATTTGTTGCTTGCCCATTCTTCTATTGACCCTAGGTTTCTAAAAGATGCTATCTCTTCCTCTAAGATGCTCCTCATTTTTTCTACACCTCTTTAGTTGTGATCAAAGGGGGGTTTATTAAAAAATAATTTCTCATAACTATATTGTGAGAGAAGATTAATTCCCTTTAGAGAATACTAACTTTATATCAGAATACCTAACTCCCTAGTTAAAACAATTAAGATTCCAAAGGTTTCCTCCTGCGATAATCACAAATCTAGGAGAACAATGCTGAAGATGTAAGGAGACCATCCTCCCAGGAACAGACAAGAGACAAAGACAATAATTTTTGTTGAGCTGTCTTGGGAAATGATATTGTGCACTTTTATGTTTAGGTCACTAAGGAGACTGATTACTTTCCCTATTCTCAAATGATAAAAAGTACAGTTTCTTTCCCAGTAGTATGTGGTCATTACCTCAAAATGGCTTCCACTGTAGGTTTTGGGTAAGATTAGAGAATACAAACTTCATGTCTAATCCATATTTTTCAGTTATGTCATTTTAACTCTGTTTTTAAGATTACCACAATTTTAGGGTTCACATCAATTATATGCAAAGGTATTTTTCAACATTCATTCTTTTGGAAGCTTTTGAGTTCCACATTTTTCTACCACCCTCTCTCTTCCCTCCCTCTCCCTGGTAGTAAACAATTTGATATAGGTTATATATGTTCAGTTTATAAAATGAGATATTTGTAAAGTGCTTTGAAAATCTTAAACCTAGAAATGTTAAATATTGTTACTGTAGTGGTTGTTATATTGTGTATGAACTAGCCTTGGCATCAGGAACACACTGATTCAAGTACAATTTCTGGCACATACTCTTTGTGTGACCTTGGGCAGGTCCCTTAACCTCTCAGTGTTAATTTCATCATGCACCAATCTCCTGTCTTCTGTAGGAAGAAGAGAATGACCATTCCATCTCTTCTGGTCTCTTGTCCAGGCTTCAGCCTTCCTGGGGAAGTGAAGAAACATTATTACATTGTACACCAGTCTCCTGCCTTTGGGGTAAGGAGAGAAATGCCACTACATCATGCAAGGTCTCCTTCTTTAGGAATGGAAACACCATTCCATCACCATATTTCCCTGCCTTCCTGAGGAAGTAGAGAAACATCATTTTGTCAAATATATCTTTTACATAATGGGAGAAACCCTGACAAGTCTCTTGCCAGATCTCCTGCCGTCTATGGAAAAGGAGAAATACCATTGCTGACTGCCTTTCAGAGGAAGTAGAGAAACACCATTCCATCTCACACCATGCGCCTCTGGATTAAGGAAAGAAAAAGCATTAGGAAAAGGGGTGAAATGCCATTCTTTCAGCTCCTATTTCAAATAGTCCCCTCACCTGAGTTGCCTAAAAATTCTCTCCCTGAGAGAATTCACCCTAAGGACAAAAACTCTAGAGATCTTGATAATCAACCTGAATTCATTCCTCAATGATGAACAAATTCTCATCCAGTCATACTGATGGGGTAAATTATAATTTAGTATTTGAACTTATGCCTGAGAGAGAGGCCTTGAAATATAAAAATACAAACTTGGGGAAAATCCTCTTGCTTTCTACCCATTTGACCTTGTGATAAGGTATGCCTAAGAAGAGCCTTGTGATATAGAAAAGCAAACCTGAGAAAAGTCCTCCCATAGTTGAAGATATCTTTATCAAAGGTCCTGCCTCATTCCCAGACTAGCTCCTAATAGCCTCCTCCTCTGAGGCTTTACCTGTAATTCCTGGCCCCTGGGTGCACTCCCCGGGAAAATAGCAGATCCTAACTTCTAGTCATCTGTTACTTAAGTGTTACTTAACACAATATAACCACCACCACAGTAAAAATATCTAACACTTCTAGGTTTAAGTAACTATCTGTTACTATTTTAAAACTCATCCTGCTTTCCCTAAGAGACTTTCAACTTGTTCTGTGCTAAATACTGAACTAAATATCAAATTATTAAAACTTGACTTCTGGGGCAGCTAGGTGGTGCAGTGGATAAAGCACCAGTCTGACTCCAGCCACCTAGCCGCCCCTAGCTCATTGATTTCGAACCGATATCATTAATATGCTGTTCCCTGCCTCCTCACTTTCCAATTCTTTATTCCCATTCCCTTCAACCAAAATTCCTACAAGATCCCCCTCTAAAGCTACTCACTCCTTCCACAGTATTCTCTGGAGTAGCTTCATTGTTAACTAACATATTTATCTTTTTCTTTTCTACTCTTTCCATCTTCAGATTCTCACTAACATGTGGCTCCCTTCTGATGACAGTGCTTCCTTGGACACCCTTTCCAACCCTGACTTTCATTCATTCCCCCCATGTTCTGGTTAAGAGGAGGAACTGGAATACTTCTTGCTTCCCAATCCCCCCAAATTCCTCCTTTGAGATTCACTCAATCCATATTTACTAACTAATCAAAATTCTGTTATCTTTTGCTTAGAGGTCCCTTGGCCACTCTATATTTTAAAATTCAGTGCCTGGCTCTCAGGCTTTCTTACTTTTCCAATTGCTAATCCTCCTGCTAGAGGACCTCAACATACATATTGATATTGTGGCAAACATCTCAACTTCACAATTCTTTAACTTATTTCATATGGACTAACTCTCCAATTCACCTTATTTACACACAAAAATAACCATACCCTTAGTCTTGCCATCTACCACTTCCATGGTTAGGATCTCTGAAATTTTCTTATCTGATCATAATATGTTGTCATTCTACTTCTCCATCTTTCTCAGAACCTCTCATTTTCACTGGGCCCTCTCAACCCTCAACCCCTCACTTCTTTGCCCAGGTCATGCACTAACTACCACTTGCTGCTTTCTCCTTTCCTCAATTTAACCCCTAGGTGAATAAGTTCACAAATATAGGAGAAAAGTGAGGCCCCTCTAGAATAAGTTACATTCTCCTCTTGAATTCCTTGTCCTCTTATTCTATTACTGATCTTGTCTGGGCTGGTTCCCCGCTTCAATTACTTCCACCATACACTAACTTCACTCCTAATTCTTTTCATTCTCTTTTTTCATAAACTCTTCTTTTATCTTTCTATCTCTGCTAGCTAGCTTCTCCCTTTTGTGGCTCAACTTCTTAAGAAGACAGTCTATACAATCAATTCCCCCCTTCTTTTCCCCTCAATTTCTTTTCAACTATCTATAATCTTATTTCAGACTTCAACACTCAGACTCTTCAAAGTTACCAATGATCTCTTAATTGCTAGATCTAATGGCTTTTTTCCAATCCTCTCTGTAGCCTATGGCACTATAAATTACTCTTCTTTTTGATATTCCTTCTCTTTAGGTTTCTGAGACACCACTCCATGCCAATTCTCCTTCTGTCTGATCATTCTTCATCTCCTTTGTTGGATGTTCAACCAGATCATGCCTGCAAAGGATGGGAAACCTACAGGGCTCTGCCCAGCCCTGGGCCTTCTTTTCTTTCTCTGTTCTCTTTCACTTTGTAGTCTTATCACTTCCCATGGATTCAATTTCAGTTCTACTTAAAAAGCCCTTAACCTCTCTGCTGATCTCTAGACTCCCTTTTCCAGCTACTTATTTAGACATCTCAAACTGCATGTCTTAAAGACATCTTGAACTCAACATGTTCAAATCTGAAATCACAATCTTTTCCCCTGAATTTCCTTTTTACTGTTATGGGCCCCATTATCTTCCCAGTCACCTAGACTTGCAACCTACTCCCATATCCAACCATAGTTCTTATATGTTACCCTTTCTCTCATCTGACATTGCCACAACAAGCCTTTATCAATTCATGCCTGGACTATTAAAATACCCCCTTCTCTCCAATTCCACTCTGTCCTCCACTTCCTTGTCAAATTAATTTTGTAAAAGCACAAACATACCATATCAAGCCACCCCTTCCCATTTAATAAATTTCAGTGGTTCCCAATCATCCCCAGGATAAAATATAAAATCTTCTGTTTTGTATTTTAAATTCTTCACAAATTGGATCCCTCTGGCCCTCTACCTTAATCCCCTGTGTGCTCCCCACCATGATCTAGTGATACTGACTTCCTTGCTATTTCTCTCATAAGATACTCTTTTTCTAGAATCTGGGCAACTTCACTGACAATCACCCCATATCTACTTCCTGACTTCTACCTATTGATTATCACCAATTTATCTTGTAAATATCTGGTTTGTACATACATATAATTCTTGCTGTAAATTGCTACTTAAAGTGATTTTTACATAATGGAAATAGAAAACAGCATGTAGGGACAGATGGGTGGGGGGGTTGAGGGGGGTCCCAGGAACATGGATAGACAAGGGCATTGAAACATTGGTGGGTGTGGCAAAGATCTCTCTGATCTGGTGGTAAGGGATACTATGCCATCCATTTGTTTGCTTTCTTTTGAAGGTTGGTTGATTTTTATTTTAGAATTTTTAAGGTTTTTTAGGGGATGGGGGGGCGCTATGAAGCATCACATATAGAGAGAGGAGACCAAGGTACAGTATAGTAAACACAGTTTTTTTTAAAATATGATTTCTTTCAGAGTTCTTAACAAAATCAAATTTGCATAATGCAAATTTAAAGGGAGAACTGTCCTTAGTTGTTTGCATGTTGTCTAACTTCATTGTTGTGAGCTCCCAGAGAACAGGGACTTTCACAATATCCCCATTGTTTAGTCCCGTAACACAACATTTAATATAATCACTTAATTTAATAGTCATTTAATAAATTCTTGCTGACACTTCCTCCTAATTTATTTGAATACTATTAGGGTGATGGATAAATATTCTTACCAGAGACTGAAAACAACAAAAAAATTTACTTCCAAAGGAAGAATGTTTTAATTTAACTAGTTAGGGGCAGCTAGGCGGCACAGTGGATAGAGCACTGGCCCTGGAGTCAGGAGTACCTGAGTTCAAATCCAACTTCAGACACATAATAATTACCTAGCTGTGTGGCCTTGCAAAAAAAAAAAAAAAGATATTTAACTAGCTAGCTGAAAGAAAAAAAAACAAATAAATAACAGAACCTTCCATGTATTAACAAAGATATGCTTATCACCCCCTATCCTGACTTTAGAGAACCTGAATTTCACTGCTTTCATCTATTCTTGTTTTAGAATAAACCTGTTTGACCACAAATAGGGCAAAGGAGGAAAAAAAAAAGAGAAAAAGGGCCAAATAGTTTAAGTAGGGAAACCCTCTGGCTAAATTCATGGGGCCTCAATCTTGACTCTTGTCATCAGATTGCTTTATCAAAGCTGTTCAAATGAATTCCTTCTGCAGTTCAACTGCTCCTTGGAGAAGGTAAGCTCAGAGAGCAAAGGAAAACATTTCAAAGAATGTTATTGGCAGCAGGTATAGAAAGTTGTATTGACTTAGTATCCTATTGTTCCCAGCCCTGCTTATCAATCCATTTTGGGGGGGGCAGGAATCTGCTGGAGAAGGAGTTAAGACTGCAATTGTTTATATTACCTACTACTCTGTCACATTCTTGCTACCTTGGGGAGGAACTGAGATGCAAGGTCCAGTCTCTTTTGCTGAGGTAGGCCTATCTGGATTTTTAAAAAATTATTTAGAAAAGCTGCCTTCACCCCTATCCTTTGAAGCCATGGTTAAGTTGAACTCCAGTGATCAAGGCAGTCAATGTGTTGCTACCTTGATATATTTATAATAAACTCCTTTTAATTCTCTTTGTAGTGAGATTTGCCCCATTAATCAAGGTGAAATGCCCAAATGAAGATTTTTCTTTTCAACTGCCTGGACTTTGGGGGTTTTTTTAAGGGTTTTTTCCATTCTTGGCTTTAACTTGGGAAGGCCTTCTCTTGCCTCAAAAGCTGGCATTCAGGCTGAAAGCAGGCTGTAGTGAAGCTCTGCCCCCCACCCCCAATAAGTTAAGTAGTGAAACAGCAGAGAATATAACTAACTGTCCAGAGCTCAGGATGGGGAATGATAAATAGGTTCCAAAATTTCAATTTTGATAACTGTGTGTATGTGTGTGCATTCATACACAGAGAAAAGAAGACAAAAGGAAAAATACAGCCTATTATAAAGCAGGTGAATAAAAGCCTTGTATGCATTTTCATGGGAATAGCAATATTCATAGATGCAGCAAAGAATCAAACTATAAGAGCTTTCTAAAATCCTGCTAGTTATGTCCATAACTGAGACATGAGGCATGGTAGTAAAATTTTAAGACGAAAAAATGTGTGTGTGTGTGTGTGTGTGTGTATGCACACACACACACACAAATATATATTACACATATTTTATATACACATATGCCAGAAAAAGGATCATTATTTTAGTTAAAATGAATATTTTAAACTTAATTTGTAGGTCTAAAGCCTAAGCCTGCATTATGGGATTTTTCAGTGCTGTAGAGAGGGCTTTTGAACAACTATTACTCCACATATTTAAAAAAAAAAAATCAGGGTGAAAAATGAGAGAAGAATGGAAAGAAAGATTTAAGAAAAAACCTCTAGAGGTGCGGAGGAGAGATCCTTTATCGTCCCAGCCAACAGAGAAATCGCCTACCTCAAAATCCAACATGGCCTGAGTCCAGATTGGTTTTGGATAATGGGGATAGATATTCACAATGAGGGGGAGAGAGAAGGGAACTTGGTATTTTTGGAAACATGGGAGTAGAACTTTCAATACTCTTTTTAAAAAAGGGATTCTGTTTTCTTTCACTTTTCTGAATGTGGTCAAAGGTGGAGAGGCAGACATGACAGAAAAGAGAAATATAAGAAACCTGTATATTAAAGATGTAGTCTGAGATGTGATTAGCAAGGGACATTCTGAATCAAGATGTGAAAGAAACAAGACAGGTGCAGTTTTTTTTTCTTTTAATAAACTAAGTTGAAAAGGAAGCAGGTGATACTTAAGGTATTTAAAGAGAAGCAATCTGTAGAAAGTTAAGGAAAATTGTGTGATCTGAGTAAAAGGATTTTGGAAAGAGGAATGAGAAAGGGTTTTGATTTCATTCAGTTAGAATATGGGAAACTTTGTCATTATTTGTGATATGCAATTTGAAATTCAAGGGGGAAAGGAATTAGAATCTGAATATTTTCAGGAGTTCCTTATCTTGAAAGTCTCAAAGATAGGTTAAAAAAAAAAGACTAACATGAAAAATTGCTCTAAATCATTACTTATTAGAGAAATGCAAACTAAAGCTTCTCTGAGGTACCATCTCACACCTCTCAGACTGGTCAATATGACCAGAAAGGATAATGGTCATATGGTTGGAAGGGTTGTGGGAAATCTGGGACACTTATTACATTGTTGGTGGAGCTGTGAACTCATCCAACCTTTCTGGAGAGCAATTTTGAATTATGCCCAAAGAGCAACAAAAATGTGCATAGCCTTTGATCCAGCAATACCACTACTGGGTCTATCCCTGAAGAGATGATGAAAAAGGGTAAAAACAACTTGTACAAAAATATTCATAGCAGCCCTGTGGTGGCAAAGAATTGGAAATCAAGTAAATGTCCTTCAATTGGAGAATGACTTAGCAAACTATGGTATATGTATGTCATGGAACACTATTGTTTTATTAGAAACCAGGAGGGACGGGATTTCAGGGAAGCCTGGAGGGATTTGTATGAACTGATGCTGAGTGAGATGAGCAGAACCAGAAAAACACTGTACATCCTAACAGCAACATAGGAGTGATGATCAACCTTGATGGACTTGTTCTTTCCATCAGTACAATGATCAGGGACAATTCTGGGCTGTCTGCAATGGAGAATACCATCTGTATCCAGAGAAAGAACTGTGGAGTTTGAACAAAATCCAAGGACTATTAAATATCTTATTGTCTGATCTTGCTTTCTCTTATACTTTATGTTTCTTCCTTAAGGATATGATTTCTTCCTTAAGGATATGATTTCTATCTCATCACATTCAATTTGGATCAGTGTATACTATGGAAACAATGTAAAGATTGGCAAATTGCCTTCTGAGGGGGGTGGGGGAGGGAAGTAAGATTAGGGGGAAAATTGTAAAACTCAAAATAAATAAAATTAAAAAAAATAAAAAAAGGCAGACTAAGAATTGACCCAACTAATTGAGAAAATGGTCAAAAAGGTAGGAAGCTGGGAATTGTCACCTCATCTTTTATTTTTTAATGACTTTATGGATAATAATCTCTCTTTTGAAGTGCTAATAGTAAATGGACTTCGGATGAATTAATATTTAAATGTTTCCATTAGCGATTATAAATCTGGCTTTGATCTGATTGAAATATTTCCTGAAGGAAATAAGAATGTGGCCTAAGTGTGTTTTCCTATGAAGATAATTTTAATAAATTAAACCCTAATAAACTACATTAAGACATTAAATGTATAATCATAAGCAAGTAACTTTCTGTTTATCTGAGTTTACTAAATTTGTAAGGGGAAATAATAGCTCTCACCCTCCCAGGGTTGTTGTGAGAATCAATTTTTTGATTGTAAAATGCTTAACATTGTGCATGGCACAGAGCAATCACTACATAAATCTTGTTATTATTTAATAATGTGTAATTCCTTCAAACTTGATAACTTTATATGGGGCTTGGTAAACTACTGTATCAGATATGCTTCTCAGGGCAGCTAGGTGGCACAGTGGATAGAGTACCAGCCTTGGAGTCAGGAGGAAAGAGTTCAAATCCAGACACTTAATTGCCTGTGTAATCTTGGGCAAGTCACTTGACCCCATGGCCTTAAATAGATATACTTATCTTATAATCTGAATGTTGCTAGATTATGAATTGAACTTTTAAAAGAAGATGGAAAAATGTTTGAAAACTTATTTTATCAGCACTGATGACCAAGTGTTCTATGTAATTTAAGAAAATATGAATTTGCAGATTTGCTTGTATTTAAGAAGAAGTTTTACCTAAAATTATTTGGCTATCACTTATGAAAATCATAAGATTGTTCTTTGGGGTTAAAATGGGTTTAACCCCAATCAATTATATAGTTATTTTAAAAGGGAAGATACTCAATTGCTGTGTGGAAAAAGGAATAAAAATATATTTTATAAACTTTCCTTTCTCACGTTTTCTTGGGACCATCTGGTCATAAGGTCTTAGCAACCTCTGTGCAAGAGCTTGCTGTGTTATGGAATTCGTGTATAAAGGAGGAGTGTTCTTTTTAAGGTTATTTGTCTTTCATTTGTGGAGATTATGTACATCTTGAAACAACCTAGTATTAACAAACTCCATTCCTAAAAATTTATTTCCTTTTAAGGGGTGAAAACAAAATACCTTTAGAGATAGATATATCTGTTAATATGGAGATTTACAGCAATTGATCAGTGTTGTTTTTCTAAGTGTTTGAGTCAACTATCATGTATTCTCAATGTGGGAATCCAGAATGTGATTATTTTCTTGAATTCTAGTGAAATATTTTATACCTGGCTGAGTTTAGATTCTGGTAGACAAAAGGAAGAAAAAGATATTGAGTAAGTTTTTAAAAGACCAACACATATCACTATGAGAAGAGAAATAACAGGACTAAGCTATGTTTAGTGAAACTTGGTATTTGAGGTGAAATCCCATGTAACTGTAATCCAATATTCTGAATTATGATTTCATGGATGATTGGCTGTATTATAAGGCAAACAATAGTCCATCATTCAAGGGGGAACATGTGCTGCCCAGAACTGGGAACAATTCCAAGTGGAATTTTTATATTAGGAAAAGGTTGAGGGTACAACACAGCCAATCCAGTCGACTTATTTTTCCCACTGTGTTCCCATTTTGTACCTTTTAAACAGGAATATTTCCCACTTGATTTGGTACCTTGTAAATGGAAGTGGGACTTGTTATGATTGGCTGTAAAATTTAACTATGGCTCTTACATGAATTCAAAAAGAGCTAAGGATCATTCTGCACCCTTATTTTTATTATCATGGAATGTAAATAGTAGAAGTTTGTTATTACAGTACTGAATCTGATTTATTGCAATTCTGAATCAATACTGAATAATATTGGTATAAAGCATTTATATTACTATAATAAGCTACAAGTGGGAATGATCTGGCTGTTTTGATCTAAATTTGTAGTCATTCCAAGGCTTAAACAAAGAGTTAAATTAGTACTTTAACATATCATATATTTAAGGCTTTGCTCCTAAAGTAGTTCTTTCAGAATGATATGGGTAAAATTAAACAAAGGAAAGAAGTTTGTTAAACAAAAACATAAACTATTAAATTGTGAAGTTAAAGTCAGGAATTTCTGTTTTTGTTTCAAAGAAAAGAAGTTCAGTATAGTCAGTTACCTTAGTAGAGAATAACTTTAGAGTCACCTTGTATTACTTTAATGGAAAAATCTGATTTTACTTAGGTTTTGCATGCAAACTACTAAGAGTCATCTTAAAGATATTTCAGTTGTTATATTTATGTTTATTTTTTTCCGATTACATGTAAAGATAGTTTTCAACATTCATCTTTTATGAGATTTTGAGTTCCATGTTTTCCCTTCTCCTTCCCTCCCCCACCAGCTCTCAGACAGTGAATAATCTGATATAGGTTATACATGTACAATTATGTTAAATGTATTTCCAGATTAGTCAAGTTGTAAAAGAAAGAATAAGGACAAGAGGGAAAGGAAAAAAAATGACACAAATTTAAAAAGTGTAAAGGAGTCTGCTTTGATTTACATTTAGACTTCATATATTTCTCTAGATGTGGTTGACATTTTTCATCATGAGTCTTTTAGAATTGTCTTTAACCACTGTACTGCTGCAAAGAACTAAGTCTTCATACAATGTTGCTGTTAATGCATACAATATTTTCTGGTTCTATTCACTTCACTCTGCATCATCAACTCATCTAAATCTTTCCAGATTTTTCTGAAATCCATCTGCTCATGATTTCTTACAAAATTGTGACAGAACAATACTAAGATATTTCCATTGTTTAAGGGGCTTCTGAAAGCAGTTGTCTACTTTTATATCTATTTGAATGTTTAATAACTGAACATGTTTTCTATATACAAAACTTTATAATTTGAGATTTATTTTATTTACACATCCCATTCTAAGTTTAGTTATTGCTCTTAAGAATCTAAAAGCAAGCTCATTTGTTTAATGTTGAACCTAGGGATGAAAAGCATCTTTTTTCTATGGGTATTGCTAACTGTATTCATATATAGTATTAAGTTCTTAAAGTATCTCCTACTTCTAAGGGGGAGATTAATAGAAGTGTTAATTAATAGAAAGTTTTAAGAATAATATGAAATGATTTCTATTTCAAATTTGTCTAATGGAATATATACACTTTAGTCATGTTCCGATGTAAGTTCTTTTTTTTGTTTGTTTTTTTAGTTTTTTTGCAAGGCAGATGGGGTTAAGTGGCTTGCCCAAGGCCACACAGCTAGGTAATTATTAAGTGTCTGAGGCCAGATTTGAACTCAGGTACTCCTGACTCCAAGGCCAGTGCTCTATCCACTTCGCCACCTAGCCACCCCCAATGCTAAGTTCTTAAAAGGTCTTATACATGTTATGATAAGTTGTAGAAGTTACATTTAAGACTTCTGTTTCATTTATGTTTACTGAGTTTTCTTGGTGATGTTACTGATGTGTACATTTCTGCTCTAAAGATGCACTGATAATTATATAGAAGATAGAAATAGCAAGTAGAATGTGATGACTGAAATTTCTAAAGTTTCAAATGAATAATGGCTTCCTAAATTTGATGTTTTTATGGCTCTATTGATAATAAAACCAGGAACATGAAGCTTGAACTGGTTTTCACCAAAAGACCTAGTTATTAGAAAAAGAAAATGGAGAAGGATGATTAACTTAATGTATTGAGATCTTTTTTGCAAAAGATTTTCCTAGAATCATCTAGGAATCTACAGGTAAATTGGAGGCAAAGAAGGAAATCCACTGTAAAGAGACCAGGTATCTGGGACACAAGATGAAATGTGCTGGGTAACTAAATTTTGTGAAAGAGTTTTCATGTTACAAGGAAGACTGCTTTTATCTGAAATTGATGCTCATTATTGTCTTACTATTATCTTCTGTTTTCGTGGTATTTATGTTTACTGAGTTTTATGACTTTGGTGTTATGTAAATCTCCATTCTAAAATTATTACATGGTTTAAAACCTCTAAGTGGTTTGGGCTGTATATATTTTAGTTTACATTTAGGGCCTATTTAACAAGACTTGTCTCCTTGGGGGATACATGAGATTATGACTTTAGTTTTGTGACATTGATGGACACATGGGACTACATGTGTGATACTTGTTTCCTACTGTGAGAATTTAAGTCCCCTAGTTTATAATCATGAATTTGACACAATCAGGAGCAGAAGTCAGGATGAAGTTGAGGTTCAATGTGGTACTGAAGCATATATATTGTGTATGTAAAATTAGTACCAAATAGGGGAGTTGTAAGTTACGTTGACTCAGTATCCCATTGTTCCCAGCCCTGCTGTTGGGGGGAAGATCAAGTCTGCAGCTCTTTGTATTACTTACTCTTTGTCATGTACCTCTAGCTGCAAATTGTCATGTTTTTGCTACCTTGGAGAGAAATTGAGATGCAAAGGTCCAACCACTTTTGCTGAGGTGCACCTATCTGAATTTTTTTTAAAAGTTACCCATAAAGGTTGTCCCTGCCTTGAAGAGCTGGCTGATCTCCAGTCATCAGTCAGTCAACGTGCAGTTACCTTGACATATTAATTACAAACTTTTAATTCATTGTCCTTTAATTGCCCTTTGTCATTAATCAGGGTGAAGAGTTCAAATGAAGAATTTTCCTTTCAACACAGTGATGGAAAAGGAAATCAAATGACAGACTTTCTTCAGTAACTCAGATAAAAAATTTGATAGAATCAGTTTTATTATTTGTCCAAAAACATGAGAAAGATGGGATGTTTGGTGATCTTAAGACTAAAAGGGGGGAAAAGTAGATGATCATCTGAAGAACTTTCTCAAAATTAAATCAACATCTATTTTAATACTCAGTGACTTCAATGCGAAGTGGGGAGCAAAAATGAGGATGATGAAAAATGTTATAAAACAATTCAGGAATAAGGAATGAGAGAAGCAGGACTTTGAATAAGTAAAACATGCATATGTGTAAACAGGCCTTTATCTTACATCTATATAGTACACACACACACACACACATACCCCTATATTTTTTTTTCTTTGAGAAAAGACTGAGAAGGTACTAAACATAGTTGAATAGTACCACATTAAAAAAAAAAAAACTCAACCAGATTTGAATGGACAGGATGATATGGCAATCATTCCTTAATTGCATGAAAAATCATAGGAAAATGACAAATTCCAAAGCTTCTGGGATACTTTTTTTAGTTTTTTTTTTTTCAGTTTTTGCAAGGCAAATGGGGTTAAGTGGCTTGTCCAAGGCCACATAGCTAGGTAATTATTAAGTGTCTGAGGCTGGATTTGAACTCAGGTACTCCTGACTCCAGGGCTAGTGCTCTATCTACTGTGCCACCTAGCTGCCCCTCCGGGATACTTTTTAAAGAAAATGTATTACCCATATAAATAATCAGCATTTCTATATATTGTCAACAAAATTCAGCATCAAGAGATAGAGAAATTCCATCTGAAATAAATCTAGATAATATAAAATACTTGGGAGACTACCTGCCAAGAGAAACTCAGGAACTATATGAACACAATTACAAAATTCTTTTTATGTAAATACAATCAGATCTAAACAACTGGAGAAAAACCAATTACTCAAAGATAGGCCAAATCAATATAATAAAAAATGACAATTTTACCTAAATTAATCTATTTAGTGCCATACCAATGAAGTTGCCAAAAAATTATAGAGCTAGAAAAATATCAAAACTCATTTGGAAGAAGAAAAGGTCAAGTATATCAAGGGAATAATGAAAAAAAGATCTGGTAACATATCTGATCTCCAAAGATCAGATAATATAAAGTGGTAATTATCAAAACACTTTGATACTAAGAAATACAGTAAAAATATAGATATAATGGAATAGATTAGGTACATATTACATTATAGTTAATGACCAAAATATATATCTAATATAGAGATAAATGCAAAGATCCAAGAATTTGGAACAAAAACTGATTATCTGGTATAACTGCTGGGAAAACTGAAAAACATTACAGTGGAAAATTACCAACATTTTATACTATATACCAAGATACAGTCAAAATGTGCACATGATTGTTATAAGCAAATTAGGAGAGCGTAGAATAATTTATTTGTCAGATCTATGGATAAAAGAAAAATTTAGGACCAAAGAAAATATAGAGAGTATTACAAAATGTAAAATAGATTAATTTTGATTGTTTAAACTTAAAAAGGTTTTACACAAAAACAATGCAAACAAAATTAAAAAGAAAGCAGAAAACGGGGAAAATTTTTGAAAGAAGTTATCTTTGATAAAGGTCTCTTTTTCAAACATAAAGTTTATCAAACCACAAGTCATTCCCCAATTGATAAATGGTTAAAGGATATGAACAGATAGTTTTCAGATAAAGAAACCAAAATTATCCTTTAGTCTTATGAAAAATGCTTTAAATCACTACTGAGTAGAGAAATGCAAATTAAAACAATTCTGGGGTACCACCTCACACCTATCCTCATAGGATATTAATAGTAATATTAATAAATATTAACAAAAAGGGAAAATGATAAGTGTTGTAGTGGGTATGAGAAAACTGGGACACTAAGGCACTGCTGGTATAGTTGTGAACTGATTGAACCATTCAGGACTATCCTTAAAAGGTTATAAAAATTGTGCATACCCTTTGATTCAGCAATGTTTCAAGGGTCTATATTCCAACAATATCCAAAAGAGAAATATTTATAGCAGTTCTTTTCGTGTGACTAAGAAATGGAAATCAAGAGGATGCCCATCAACTGGGGAATGATGAGACCAGATGTAGTGTATGATTGTGATGGAATTATCATTATGCTAACATGAAATGACAAACTGGATGATTTCAGAAAAATCTGAAAAGACTTATATGAACTGATGCAAAGTGAAGTACACAGAACCAGGAGACCATTGTACATAGTAACAGCAATATTATATGATAAAGAATTAGGAATGACTTCACTATAATCTAAAATAATCCCAAAGGACTAATGAAGCACACTATTTGTCTCCAGAGAAAGAACTGATATTATCTGAATACAGACTGATACATGCTATTTTCACCTTATCTTTTTTAATCTTCTCATACAAAATGACTAATATGGAAATATTTTACATGATTGCACATATATAAACTATATCAGATTCCTTACTGTCTCAAGGAAGGGAAAGGAGATAGAATTTGGAACTCAAAACTTTTTTAAAAGTTTTAAAATGTAATTGGAAAAAATTAAAATATATCAAAAAAAGAGATCAATAAACTGGAAACAAAGAAAAAAGTTTAAAAAACCCTAGAAAAATGAAACCAAAACCATAACCCCCCCATTCTAAAAATACATATATACAAATGAAAACAAAATAACATTGAATTAATAGATAAAGTTAGAAGATTAAAAATTAATACACAAACCATTAATTACTGCCCTCCAAAAGAAGGGAAAAGCAAATGAAATAACAGCAAATGAAGTAGAAATAAAGGCAATTGTAGATGATTAACAAGACAGAGAACCAAACAAGACAAAGAATTCTCAGGATAACTATAACTTTTCTAAAATATGAATTAACAGATGCAAAAGAATTTCTATTGTCTCTGTGGTCTAAGATACAACACACACACACACACACGATAAAAACCTGAACTAACAGCAGAGAAGGCCAGGTCTTCCTCCCTCATTGCCCCTCATATAGACAGCAGGGCTGCAAAAGCCAACTCAAGACTTATAACAGATCTCAAATCCACTCCTAGATCCTTCCTCTTAAATGAACTACAATCAGCAAAAATTTGCTTAGGCTTCAGTAGTATTTTTTGTTGTTGTTTTGTTTTTAGGTTTTTACAAGGCAAATGGGGTTAAGTGGCTTGCCCAAGGCCACACAGCTAGGTAATTATTAAGTGTCTGAGACCTGATTTGAACCCAGGTACTCCTGACTCCAGGGCCCGTGCTTTATCCACTGCGCCACCTAGCCACCCCCTTCGGTAGTATTTTGTAATGCACAAGAGTTCTCTAAGAGAGTAGAGATGGAGGAAAAGGGGGAAAGACCTATGTCCAGGACTCAACACCCTTCATTCTCCCAGTATTTCAGAGAATTCAAATTCAAAAACAGAAATTTTCTAAGGCACATGTGGCAGCACTTGGTGCTGTTGAGACAGAGAATTAAGGAACAGAGGGAACATGTATCATGGACTATGAGCATTCCATTAAGCCTGAGAAAAGGAACATCAAGCATCCACCTAGGACCACTTTTGTCCCCAAGTCATATGGGGGCAGAGACCTGGGATAAGGAACTATATAATGCCAGCTTGGGAAAATGTAGAGATGCTTTAAGATCCAGCCCTCATAAAAATCATCATTAGAGAGGAGGGAATCTGAAAATGAATAAGATAAAGGGGGGGGGGGGGGAAGATGGTGGTGCAGTGATAGAGTACTGGCCCTGCAGTCAGGAGGACCAGAGTTCAAATTTGGCTTCAGACAATAATCACCTAGCTATGTGACTGTGGGCAAGTCACTTAACCCCACTGCCTTAAATAATTAAAAAAAGACTCAGCTTAAGTATTACCTGCTCCAAAAAGTTCTTTGCTAGTCTTCACCTCCCGCTATCACCATTATATTAATGTCTTGCAAAAACAACCAAAAAAATCACAGGAGTAAGAAAACTCTATGAGTACAAATGGATAAATCAACAAGGAATACATCAGCAGCAGAAGAAGCATAGACTCCAACACTAGTGTAAAAAAAAAAGTTAGGTATCTACAAATAAATATAGCAAGACAAAGGAAAATGAATCAATATCTGATCAGATTAAAGATCCTGTACATTCCCAAAACAGAATGAAACCACAGGACATTCTTGAATGATTTAAAAGAGAAATGTGAATTGTAAAATCAGAATTTAAAGCCTGTACTGACAGAAGTAGTGGTAAAAATAGAAAAAAATTGAGCCCGCATTGACAAGTCACCAAAGAAACAAAAAAGGATAACTTATTAGGAATGTAAATACACAAAGTGAAAGATAATATGGAAGAAGAGAAGCATAATAAAAACAAAAACAGTATTAAAAGAATGTTCTCCATATGAGCAGAACAAATTGACTTTAAGGAAACTATGCTTAGAAGGATCAGCCTATTTAGGTCTCCCAGAAGAATAGAAGTTCAAAAACCTGAATACTGTAATGCAAAAAGTAATATAAGAGAACTGTTCATACAATTAAAAAAAAAGAAAATTTAAGCTAATCTAAAGAATCCATAAACAACCTCTAGGGAAAAAAAACTGCAAGGCTGAACTCCAAGAAACTGCTTATTAGGAAGTAAAACTTCTACAAGCCAACAAGACAAAAGTATTCAAATACAAGGAAAAGAAATGAAATTATCACAAAACTATTCAGTACTTGCTAAAAAAAAAATGCAGGACAGGGGCAGCTAGGTGGCACAGCGGATAGAGTATCGAACCTGAGTTCAAATCCAGTCTCAGACACTTAAAAATTACCTAGCTGTGTGGCCTTGGGCAAGCCACTTAACCCCATTCATTACCTTGCAAAAAAAAAAAAAAAACCCTAAAAAAAAATGCAGGACGGAATAGTATATTTTTAGAAGAGCACTTAAGTACAAAATGACCAATCCTACAAATGTAAGCCTAATCATAAATGAAAAAAGACTGATGTACAAACAATGAAAAAGAGTTTAAAACACTTTTTAAAAAAAATTTAAGGCAATGGGGTTGAGTGACTTGCTCAAGGTAATACAGCTAGGTGATTATTAAATGTCTGACTCCAGGACTGATGCTCTATCCACTGTGCCACCTAGCTGCCCCACCTACAATACTCTTAAGATACCAGATCTGAAGAAATTTTTGATTCTCCAACTAGTTTATTCAGTATTGGAATTAATTGTTCTTTAAGTGTTTGAAAGAATTCACTTATAAATTCATCTGGTCCTAGAGAACTCTTTAGGGAGTTGATCAATGCCTTGTTCTATTTCTTTTTCTGAAAATGAGGTTAAGTGTTTTATTCCCATTTCTGCTAATTTGGGCAACTTGTATTCAAACATTTTGCTTAGATTGTCAGATTTCTTGGTATATAATTAGGCAAAAATAGCTCCAAATTATTGCTTTAATTTCCTCTTCATTGGTGGTAAGTTCACCTTTTGAATTTTTCATACTGGTAATTTGATTTTTTCTCTTTCCTTTTTTATATCAAATTAACCAAAAGTTTAATTATTGTTTTTTTCCAATAAAAACCAACTTTACTTTTATTTATTAGGTTTTTACTTTTGATTTTATTAACCTCTTCTTTAGTTTCCTTATCTCTCTAAAGTCTTTTTATTTCTTTTTCTTTGTGAGAGATCAAGATTGCTATTCCTGCCTTTTTTTACTTCAACTGAAACAATATATTCTGCTCCAGTCTTTTACTTTTATTCTGTATGTATCTGTTTCAAATTTGTTTTGTGTAAACAACATATTGTAGGAGTCTGTTTAATCCACTATTATCCACTGTTCATCCCATTCACATTCACCATTTTGATTACTAACTGTATTATGCTCCATCCTATCTTCTTGCATTTATACTTTTTTTTCCTATTTCTTTCCTCACCAGTATTTTGCATCTGACTGCTACCTCCCTCGATCTTCCCTTCCTTCTATTAGCCTTCCTCTCTTCTTTTCCCTTCTATATTTGCCCTCCCTTCTATCAGCCCCTTCTATTTCTCTCTAGGTCAAGATAATTTCTAAACTTAATTGGGGAGTATATGCTATTCCCTCTTTAAGCCCAATCTATTGAAAGTAAGATATAATTAATGCTCACATTCTCCATTTTTTTCCCTCTACTATAAAAGGTGACTTGTACCTCTTTTCATGTGATATGAGATTTTTGCTTCTCAACAGAAATATAAGAAGGGTATACCAAGATAACAACAAAGGACAACAACAACAAAATAAGGAGAGAGACCATGAAAAGACTTTTTTAAAAAAGAAACACAGTTGAAAGCACAAGTCAAAGAGAAGAGGTGCAGAAAAAAAAAAGCCTGAAACATTATTGACTAAACTTCTTAAAATTTTACCTACAGATTTGGAGTGGATGTGGGAAAAGGTCATTAATGAACTGCACAATTAGGAACACAGAAATAATTCTACCATGGGGGACAACATGCTCTTTGTCACCTGCTGGAACTGGTATCTCTTAAAGTGAAAATAGAAAAAAAAAAAAGGAGCCAGAGACAAGAACAAGACAATAACAGAAACTGTTAGAGAGAACCCAAAATAGGTGCCTTAAAAATTTTAATTTCAAGAGGAAATACAGAGAATAAAGAACTAAATATGGTTAATTCTCAATGTTCAAGTCTTTAATTATTGCATCTTTAAGCATTTACATGATTTTATTAGTAATCTCATTTTCATTTTCATGTTGGCAACCATGGACATTGTGCAGTAGGAAAAAAATGAGAGGCTCAATATATGTAAGTTTATATCAGCAAAAGGGAGGAAAGTATTTGTAAAAGTGATACCATCATAGAAATCCATAATCTCTCATGTATGAGATGAGGGAGATGAAAAAACAGACAAGTGGCTAAATTTCTGGGGAAATGAGATTGTGGTAACCCAGCTATTTCTTCCAGCACTGTCACTAGTGTTCTGTGAAGCAAGAAACTACTTCCAAGCTTCAGATTCCCTGAAAGGCAAATGTTTCCTCCCTTCTTCCCCTACTCTTCCCCAGTTTGCTGAATTAAAGATTAGAGAGAACAAATTGTTCCTTTCCCTTTATATCTTTGGGTTCTCCTGACATTGCTACCCTGCCCCTTCCTCCCATCTGGCATTGCCTTTCCTCTTCCCTACATTTTATGAGTTATTACATGGTTACTATGTTAAGCCAAGTCCATATTACTAGAATTAAAGTTTTGTTTCAAAAATTGTATGCTCAAAAGGATATTTTTTCATCAATCTCTAGTGAATGATAGTTTTTGGTGATCCTTGAAACCTAACCCGTTATTTTCCCAAAGGTTTACAACATATCAAGATCCATGTTTACTTTTGTGCTGTTTTTCTAGGAATGTTACTGTCACAAAAATTGAAGTCATGAATCAAAGAATCGAAGTCTAAATTAGCAAGAAAAGGAAAATAAATAATGAAGAGAATGAGGGAAAAGAAAATCTTCTTCAAAAAGGCATAGCCAGGGCGCCTATGCCAAAAGTATCACAAATAAGAAACTGACTTCAACATTAAACTTGGTCCACAAGCCATAGCATTTAAGTTAGTAAAGGAAATATTAACTCAACCGCAAAAATGCAGACTTAGAGATTTCAATATTCCTCTCTTAAGTTGAATGAAAAGATTTTTTAAAAAAGGAAAATATAAAACTGAGAGAAATAAAAGCTAATGGCATTTTCTAAATGGGACTGCTAAAGAATATGTTTTTCTCTTGGGAGTCTACCTGCCAAAGGAACTATATGAACACAATCATAAAAATTCTGCACATGAATAAAAATAGATCTAAATCACATTAGAAATATTAATTGAAGGGGCTGCTAGGTAGAGCAGTGGATAGACCACCAGCCATGAAGTCAGGAGAACTTTAGTCCAAATCCCACCTCAGATACTTGATATTTACTAGCTGTGTGATTTTGGGCAAGTCACTTAACCCATTACCCCACACAAACAAACAAAAGAGGGAGACAGAGACAGATTGATTGACAGTAGGCCAGAATGATATACTATAATGTAAGTTAAAATATTAATTTACTTGTTTATCACCATGCCAATCAAGTTACCAAAGAATAACTTTAGAGAATTAGGAAAAATAATAAAAGAAAGAAGGAAAGGTCAAGAATACCAAGGGAATAAAAGGGGAGGAAAATGGAAAGGAAGGAGATCTAGCATTACCAGATCCTAAACTATACTACAAAACTATAACTGGACTTAGACAATAGAATAGAAAACTGGGGAGGGAAAACCTTTGTGACAAATTTCTTTAATAAAGGTCTCACTCCTAGATATAGAAAAGTGATTCAAATTTGCAAGAATAAAAGCCATTCTTGAATAATCAAAAGATATGAATACAGTTAGTTTTCAGAGGAAGAACTCCAATACTCAATATCCATATAAATGCTTTACAATCTCTAATAATTAGAGAAATGCAAGTTAAAGCAACTAAAGTGCCACCTAACACTCATCAGACTGGCTAAGATAACTAAAAAGGAAAATGACAAATGTTGTAGTGGAAGTGGGAAAACAGAAACATGAATGCACTATTTGTGGAGTTTTAACTAGTACAAACAGTTGTGAAAACAATTTGGAACTAACTCCGCAAAGCTAAGTCAACTGTTCATAAATTTTGATCCAACAATACTGCTGGCAGGGGGGAGGGGTTGAGCTTTATTCCAAAGAGGTCAGAGAAAGATGAAAAAGAACCATTTGTACAAAAAAATCATATATAGCAGCTCTTTTTGTAGTGATAATGAATTAGAAACTGAGGGAATATCTGTCATTTGGGGAATGGCTTAACCAGTTATAGTATATAAATAGGACTGAATACTACTGGAGAGGATGACTTCTGAAAAATTTGAGAAGACTTACATGAATGAACTATCATAAAATGAGGTGATCAAAACCAGAAGAACAATTTACACAATAACAGAAATATCATAAAGATAATCAACTGTGAAATGCTTAGGTAATTGATCAATATAATGATCCATCATAAGAAGACTCATGATGAAACATGTCATCCACATCCAGATAAGAGTGTTGATCTACTCAGAGGGCAAACTAATGGATATTTTCTTAAATTAGGATTTCAAAATAAATTAAAAGTAAATTTATATTTTAAAAATATACATGTCTCTCAGAACCACATGAACTCTGACAAAAACTGATCATATATTTAAGCACAGAGATATTGAAAACAAAAGGCAGACATAGTAAACATTTACTTTACAGACAATAAACTAGTAATCAATTCAGGGACCACAAACAAAAGATACAGATCCAAATGATGTTTTTAACAATGGAATCCTAAATAATGAATATGTCAAAGAAGTAATTACTTATGTGAAAGAAATTATAATGATGAAAAAACATACCAAAATTTCTGGGATTCAGCTAAAGCAGTCCTCAGAGGAAAAATCATATCCCTACAAACATACATTAACAAAATAGAAAAAGAAGATTAATGAACTGAGTGTGCAGTTAAAAAATTGAATAGTCAATAAATAAGCAAACCTAAAATAAGTACAAAAGAGGAAATGTTAAAATGTAGAAGATAAATTGAGAAACTAGAAAAAATCCCATAGAAATGAACCTGAAAATGTGTTCTTTGTAAAGATTAATAAAAAATCAAAAAATCTTTGGTTAATCTGATTTTTAAGAGGGAAATCAAATCAACAAAATAGTAAATATTCAAAGTAAAATAGCAATAAAACCAAAAGAAATAAACCCTATTATACACAGATGCTGACAAAACAGAAAACACAAAATAAGGAGTAACTAAAAATATTAAATACTCAAACTGATAGAAAATCAAATTGAGATCTTAAATAGCACAATTTCAAAAAAGAAAACAGAATAAAGAAAGAAATATCTAAAGAAACTACCAAATTAAAAATCTTATTCTAATGAATTCCCAGGAGAATTCTGTCAAACATTTAAAGAACAACCAGTACCTATATTACATGAATTAATCTCAAAAACTGATAAAGATTTCTACCAAAATCCTTTTAAGACAATTGCAGTTATAATACCTAAATCAGGGAAGGATAAAATTAAGTAGCACTATTGACCAACATCACTAATATCATTCTAAAATTTTAAGAAAACAGAGGATTCATATTAAGGATGCAAGGACAGCTCAAATTAGGAAAACAATCAACAAATCATAATTAAAAACAAAAATACAGACCTTGTGATTATCTTAGTAAATGACTAAAATGACTTTGATGAAGTATAATACTCATTCGTGCTAAAATCCAATCAAATATAGGCAGAGATCTTTTATAAAATATAAAAAAGTATCAATCTAAAACTAAAAATAAGAGTTATAAACAACCATAAACTTTGACAATAAATAATGATCCTAAAGCAAGGATGCTCACTTTTTCCCCAGTGTCAAAGAAGTTTTTGATTCCTTTTTGTTACCCCTTACTATTTAGAGCTCCTACTTTTGTTGAAAAGATCTTATAGTTGGCTGAGGTACTTTCTTATCTTTTGCCAAAATTACCTGAAGACTCTCAGTCACTATTTCTTAGCTACAATAAGGTACACCAGAGAGAACCAACCTTCTTTTTTTATTGAAGTATCCACAGCCATCTCAGGCTCATTAGTCGGTATTTGAAAACTATATAAGTTATGTACCCCTCTAAATGGATCTAAGGGTTCATTAACAATCTGGGTCTATGCTTATGTTTAATGAAAACTTAGGTTATGTTTCTAAGATATCTGTCTGATGATAATTTTGATGGGCAGCAATATCTATCAGTGGGTATTTTCCATAACACCAGTATTATTTGATAAAGTTCTAGAAATGCTAAGAGAAACAATAAAACAAGAGGAAGAAATTAAATCCACAAAGACAGGTAGAGAAGAGATAAATTAACCCTTCATTATAGAAAATACAGTGGTATACTTAGAAAACTGTAGGGAATTAGTAGAAATAACAATTGAAAAAATTAACAGCTTTAGCAAAGTTGCAGACTACAAAGTAAATTGTCAAAAATCAATTGATTTCTAAATAATAAAAAAATAACTAAAAGACTAATAAAAAGGGAAATTCCATTCCAAATAACTAAATTCCATTCCAAATAACTAAAAACTCATAAAGTACCTGAAAATCAATCTACCAAAAAAATGCAATAGATTTCAATAGAGTCAGCTGCAAAGTGCTCCTTAAAGAAATAAAGACCAATTTAAATAGAGAAGTATTTAATGGTGGGGCAAAATTACAATGCTACCAAAATTTATTTATGTTTTTGATGCTATAACAAACTTGCAAAGGGTCACTTTATAGAACTGGATAAAATAATAAGAAAAATTCAGTTAAAAAAATAAAAGATCTAGAATATAAAGGCAAAGTATGAGAAGAGATAAGGCTGAAAAAAGAATGGCACTTCCAGACCTCAAACTTTATAACAAAGTAGGTCATCAAAACCATCCAGTGTTGGGTAAAGAAAGACAGGTAGCTCAATGAAGAAAAGAAAATCAGAAGCAATGGCACTGAACAGCCCAGGGATCAATGAAGCAAAAAATAAATAAATAAATAAATTCTCTCTTTGTATAAAAATTTCTATGAAAACTGAAAAGTAATCTGGTAGAAATTAGGGATAAAACCAATACCTTTTACCAAATTCCACAACATTTTTGTTTGTTTTTTTGGCAAGGCAATGGGATTAAGTGACTTGCCCAATGTCACACAGATAAGTAATTATGTGTCTGAGGACAGATTTGAACTCAGGTCCTCTTGACTTCAGACCTGGTGCTCTATCCACTGTGCCACTGATCTGTCCCACCTAAAACCCTTCTATGTATACCTATGATTTTTTTTTTTTAGGTTTTTGCAAAGCAATGGGGTTAAGTGGCTTTCCCAAAGCCACATAGCTAGTTAATTATTTAGTATCTGAGGTCAGATTTGAACTCTGGTACTCCTGACTTCAGGGCTCTATCCACTCTATCCACGGCGCCACCTAGCTGCCCCTACAACTATGATTGATATTAAAACTTGCACTAAAAAAAAAAATCAAGAAAAACACCATATATTTCATGCGCATCTTGTGATAGATATGTTCTTAGCCAAACATGGGACAGAGAATTACAAAGGATAAGACAGATAACTTTGATTATTTTCAACTAAAAAGCTTTTGCACAGAAAACATTAATACATTAAGAAAAAGGAAATAGTTTTAATGAAAAAATCTTTGTCAAATTTACTGAATAAGGATTTCATATAAAAGATATATAAACAATTCACACCCATATAAAAACTCATATCACTAAACAGACATTTCTCAATAGACAAATAGTTTAAAGCATCTGAGCAAAAAGTCTTCAAAGTAGAATTGCCAAGTATTAACAACCACATAAAAGAATGTTCCAAATCACTAATACTAATAAGAGAAATGTAAAGCAAAATATTCCTGGGTTTCACCTCAAACTCAAACAATGAGCTAAGATGACAAAAGATGGCTATAGTTGCAGAGGTTGTCCAAAACATACTAAACACAATGTTAGTGGAGTTGTGAAATAGAAACACCCTTTTGTAAAGCAATTTGGAATTATGTAAATAAATTACCTAAATGTCCATACTCTTTGACTCAGAGACTTCATTGCTAGACTTATATCTCAAGGAAGTTATTGATAAGATAAAAATATCTATATTACACTTAAATAATAATAGGAGGACTTCTTGTGACAGCAGAGAATTGGAAACAATGTAGATGCCCATGGCTTGAGGAACAGATATATTTTCTTGCCTAGAATGAAGATGACACAGGCAGAGCCAAGAGAGCAGCGAGGACACAAGAATTCCCAAAAACTCTTCCCTAGAAAACTCTAAATGTCATAAAATAATGACTCTAAACAAATTCTAGAGTGGCAGAACACACAGAAAAGCCTGAGTGAAACAATTTTCCAGCCCAAGACAACTTGAGAGATTTGAGGGAAAGGTCTATTTCACTAGAACCAGGCTGGAAAGACCTACAGTGCAGCTAGAGCCCACAGCCATGCCATGCCGTAGCTCCAGCCTTCCAGTCTGTGGGGTATCTGGGTCCATGGCAAGAGGAAGCAGTTTCCAGACCTCCCAACCCAAGGACAACCTGGAAGGTCAGTGTGAAAACTTTGCCCCATTAGAGTGAGCACGGAACCCAGGCCAGCTCAGGCCTTGGGGCAGCCCCTCCCCAGGAACCTGTGGAGCCATCCAACAGCTGCTTCCAGAGCACTCAGCCAATGGAAGGTAAGTCAGTAAGAAAATACTGCAGAGGTCTCTCTGCTATCCCAGGGGCACGACTCTGCTGCTTTCCCCATACTCAGATCCAGGTTACAGTCTGGGCCCCCATACTACTGTAGAGGAGCAGGGACCTTCCCCTCAGCTTAGGACAGAGAGTGCTTGTGATCATGCAGTCCAAGAGAGCAGTCAGAGACTCTCATAAGGCTCTGTATGGAAGTAAGTTAAAATCAGGTCATAGGCTTGTGGAAATGAGTAAACAACAGGAAAAAAAAGAATCTGATCATAGAAAATTACTTTAGTTCCATGGAGGATCAAAATATACACTCAGAAGATGACAAAGTCAAAGCTCCTGTATCAAAAGCCTCCACAAAAATAGGAACTGGTCTCAAGCTATGAAAGAACTCAAAAAAGATGTTGAAAAGCAAGTAATGAAAGTAGAGAAAAATTGGGAAGAGAAATGAGAGTTATGCAGGAAAATCATGAAAACCAAGTCAATAGCTTGGAGAAGGAGACATAAAAAAATACTGAAGAAAATAACATGTTAAAAACCAGTTTTAGGTCAAATGGAAAAAAGCAGTCCAAAAAGAGAACAAGAAGAAAATGAAGACAATAATACCTTAAAAAGCAGAATTGGGAAGATAAAAAAGGAGAAAAGAAAGCTCTCTGAAGAAGATAATTCCTTCAAATGTAAAATGGAATTAAAGGAAAACAATAACTTTGTGAGAAATCAAGAAACAATAAAACATCAAAAAAAGGGAGAAGCAGCTAGTTGGTGCAGTGGATAGAGCACAGGCCCTGGAGGAGGACCTGAATTCAAATCTGATCTCAGACACTTAATAATTACCTAGCTGTATGACCTTGGGCAAGTCACTTAACCCCACTGCCTTAATAAATTAAAAAAAAACAAGAGACAATAAAACAAAACCAAGAGAATGAAAAACCTGAAGAAAAAATGAACTATCTCATTAGAAAAACAGTTTACCTGAAAAAGAGATCCAGGAGAGATGATTTAAAAATTGGGTACAACCGCACACCTCTCAGACTGGCCAATATTACCAGAAAGGACAATGATCAATGTTGGAACGGATGTGGGAAATCTGGGACACTAAGACATTGTTGGTGGAGCTGTGAACTCATCCAATCTTTCTGGAGAGCAATTTAGAATTATGCCCACAGGGCAACAAAAATGTGCATACACTTTGATCCAAAATTTCACTATTGAGTCTATACCCTGAAGAGATTATGAAAAAGGGTGAGAACATCACTTGTACAAAAATATTCATAGCAGCTCTGTTTGTATTGGTAAACAATTGGAAATTAAGTGAATGTCTTTCAATTGGGGAATGGCTTAGCAAATTGTGGTACATGTATGTCATGGAACATTACTGTTCTATTAGAAACCAGGAGGGATGGGAATTCAGGGAAGCCTGGAAGGATTTGAATGAACTGATGCTGAGTGAGATGAGCAGAACCAGAAAAACATTGTACACCCTAACAGGAACATGGGGGTGATGATCAACCTGGATAGACTTGCTCATTTCATTAGTGTAACAATGAGGGATAATTTGGGGGTATCTACAATGGAGAATATCATTTGTATCCAGAGAAGGAATTGTGGAGTTTGAACAAAGACCAAAGACTATTACCTTTAATTTATTGTTTTTGGGGTTTTGTTTGTTTTTTAAAGATTTTATTTATTTTGAGTTTTACAATTCCTCCCCAATCTTACTTCTCTCACCCCACCCCCCATAGAAGGCAATTTGCCAGTCTTTACATTGTTTCCATGGTATACAATGATCCAAATTGAATGTGATGAGAGAGAAATCATATCCTTAAGGAAGAAACATAAGATATAAGAGACAGCAACATCAGAATATAAGATATCAGGGTTTTTTCCTAAACGTAATAATAGTCCTGGATTGCTGGATAATAATAATTGCTGGACCAAAGGTATGCACATTTTTGTTGCCCTTTTGGGCATAGTTCCAAATTGCTCTCCAGAAAGGATGGATGAGTTCACAGCTCCACCAACAACTATTACCTTTAATTTAGGAAAAAAACCTGTTATCTTATTATGTAATTTTGTTATCTCTTATATTTCATTTTTCTTCCCTAATGATATGATTTCGCTCTCATCACATTGAATTTAGATCAATGTATAGCATGGAAACAATGTAAAGACTAACAGACTGCCTTCTGTGGGGGGTGGGAGGAGGGAAGCAAGATTAGGGGAAAAATTGAAAAAAATCAAAATAAATAAAATCTTTCTTAAAAAAAAAGAAATATATGATCAATAATAAAAAAAAATTGGGTACCCATACCAGGAAAAGAGCCTTGACCTCATTTTTCAGTAATCCAGCAAAATTGACCTGATATCCTAGAACCAGAGGACAAAAATAGAAATTGAGGGAATTCACTGATTACTCCTGAAAGAGATCACAAAATAAAAACTCCTAGGAATATTATAGCCAAATTCCAAAACCCTTAGTTAAAGAGATAATATTACAAGCAGCCAGAAAATTTAATTCCTGTAGCACCACAGTCAGGATTATATAGGATTTGGCAGTTTCTACATTAAGGGCTCATAGGGCTTAGAATATTATATTCCTGGAGAATTGTCTTTGGAATGTAGGCGGAGCCAAGATGGCAGTGTGAAGGCAGCATTTCCTGGGGAACCCTTCCCCCCAAAACTCCAAAAGCCAACAAATTATGATTCTAGCCAAAATTTAGAAGGGCAGAACCCACAGCAAGACTGAGTGATACATTTTCTCAGTCCAAGATAAATTAGAAGTTCCATGGAAAAGGTGTGTTTCACCAGGAATGGGAGTTGGAAAAAGCCCTCGTTGCAGCACAGCCCTGGAACAGCTTGAAGGGGCGGGGAGAGAATTCTGCTACACCAGAATGAGTGTGGAGTAAGGGAGCACTGGCTGCAGGTGCAGCAAGAATCTGGAGAAAGCAGCCTGCACCCCCAGAGCAAAGCCCACAGATAGTAAAGGGGACATGGAAGACTGCAGAATCTCTCTGCTCTTCCTCGAGGTAGGACTCTGCTGTTTGCCTACACTCAGATCCAGGTTGCAGTTTGGGCTTCCATACTAAGATAATCAAGCAGGACTCCTACTTTCATCTCCAGGGAAGTGAGGTGGTCATCTACATATCAAAGCACAGGCAAGCGACCATAAGATCTTGGAGGAACAAAGGTCCCAGTGGGGTGTCCCCTCAAAAAAAAAAAACAAAAAACCCAAAGCCTTGGAAGTGCTATAAATTAGTCTTGGGCTGAGGAAATGAGTAAACAACAGAAAAAGAAGAATCTGACTATAAAGAATTACTTTAGTCCCATGGAAGATCAAAACATACTCAGATGACAATAAATTCAAAGCTTCTGTATGCAAAAACCTCCAAGAGAAATAGAAAAATGGTCTCAGACTATGGATGAGTTCAAAAAAGACTTTGAAAACCAAATCAACACCTTGGTGAAAGAAATACAAAAAAATACTGAAGAAAAAAATATGTTAAAAACCAGTTTAGGCCAAATGAAAAAAGCAAAACAAAAGAGAAATGAGGAGAATGCCTTAAAAAGCAGAATTGACCAGCTGGAAAAGGAGATAAAAAAGCTCTCTGAAGGAAATAACTCCTTCAAATGCAGAATGGAACAATTCAACTACTGTGGCTCCATAATCAGGATTACACAGGATCTGGCAGCATCTACATTAAGGGCTCATAGGGACTGGAATATGATATTCTGGAAGGCAAAAGATCTTGGTTTACAACCAAGAATCAACTACCCAGCAAACCTGAAAACTCTCTTTCAGGGGAAAAGATGGACTTTCAATGAAACAGGGGACTTTCAAACTTTCCCACTGAAACAACCAGAGCCGAACAGAAAGTTTGATCTCCAAGTACAGGACTCTGGTGAACAATAGAGTGGGGGGTAGAAGAGAAGGACTAACTATGAGGAATTTAATGATATTGAACTGTTTGTATTCCTGCATGGGAAGAAGATACTGTTAACTCATATGAATTTTCTCATTTATAAGAGCTGTTAGAAGGAGCATATATAGACAGGACATAGGAGGGAGCGGAATATAATGGTATAATATAAAAGATGGAGTCAATGGGTGATAAAGGAAAGTATGTGGAGGAAGGGAAATGAGATGAAGAAGCTAAGAAATTTCACATAAGAGTCAAGAAAATCTTTTTTCTGTGGAGTGGAAAGGGGGAAGGCAAGAGGGGAATGAGTGAGCCTTCATTCTCATCAAAAATGGCTCAGAGAGCAAACAACATACACACTTAATAGGGTGAGGAAATCTATCTTATCCTAGAGAAAAATGAGAAGAAAGGGATGGGATAAGGGGGAATGGGGGTAGAGAAGGAGGGGAATAGGTGATAGAAGAGAGGGAAGATCAAGGGAGAGGGTACTGAGGTACAATACACTTTTAGATAGGACCAGGATGAAAGGAGAGAGAGAATAGAATAAATGAGTGTGGGGAGAAATAGAGTGGAGGTACAGCTAGTAATAGCAACTGTGGGGAAAATATTGAAGCAACTTCTCTGGTGGACTTATGACAAAGAAAGCAACTTACCTCTGAGACAGAGCCATTGGAATCTGAACATAGACTGCAGTGCATTTTTTTCTCTCTCTCACTATTCTTGAGGTTTCTCATCTTCTTGGGGGGGGTTATGTTTACTCTTAAAACACATTCAATTTTGATCAATGTATATAGCATGGAAATAATGTAAAGACTATCAGACTGCCTTCTATGGTGGGGGGGAGGGAAGGGAGGGTGGGGGAAAATTGTAAAATTCAAAACCTTACAAAAAAATGATAGGTAGAAACTACTATTGTTATAATTGGAAAACAAATAAAATGTTAATAGAAAAAAAAGAATATATTCCTGAAGGCAAAAGAGCTTGAATTACAACTGAGAATCAACTATCCAGAAAAACTGAACATCCTTTTCAAGGGGAAAAGATGGACATTCAATGAAATAGGGGAACTTTCAAACTTTCCTGTTAAAATGGTTAAAATGACCAGAACTGAACAGAAAGGTTGACCTTCAAGTATAGGACTGAAGTGAAGCATAGAGTGTGTGGATGGTAAGGGCAAATTATGAGGAATTTAATGATGCTGAAATGCATGTATTCCTGCATAGGAAGAAGATCTTGAAAATTCATATGAATCTTCTCATTTATTAGAGCAATGAGAAGGAGCATTTATATAGACAAGGCACAGGAGGGACCTGAATATAAAGGTATATTACAAAGAGGGATTCAATAGGTGAAAAAGGTATGTACTGGAAGAAAGGGAAAGGAGAAGTAGAAGGAGCTAAGATATTTCTTTTCTTTTCTTTTTTTGCAAGGCAAATGGGGTTAAGTGGCTTGCCCAAGGCCACACAGCTAGGTAATTATTAAGTGTCTGAGACCAGATTTGAACCCAGGTACTCCTGACTCCAAGGCTGGTGGTTTATCCACTGCGCCACCTAGCCGCCCCTAAGATATTTCATATAAAAGAGTGAAGAAAAATCTTTTGCAATGGAGTAGAAGGGGGAAGGTGCAGGGGGAATGAGTGAGCCTTCATTCTCATTGGAAGTGGCTCAGAGAGGAAATAACATAGATATTCTATTGGGTTTAGAAATCTATCTTGCCCTAGAAGAAAAAGGAGAAGAAAGGGATGGGAGAAAGGGGATGGGGAGGGGAAGGGGGATGTAAGTGATAGAAGAGAGGAACATTGTGGGAGAGGATAGTCAGATACAATACACTTTTGAGGAGGGACAGGGTGAAAGGAGAGAGAGAAGAGAAAAAAATGGGGATGGGGAGGAATAGAATAGAGGGAGATATATATCTAGCAATAGCAACTGTGGGAAAAAATATTGAAGCAACTTCTCTGATGGACTTATGATAAAGCATGCATCCCATCCCAGAGAGACTGCTGATGGGATTGAACACAAATTACATTTTTTTTCCTCTCACTTTATTTTTCTTGAGGTTTCACTATTATTTTGGGGTCAAGGGGGATTATGGTTACTTTTACAACAAGACAATTGTGGTAATGTGAAAATAAATAAATCACTGGGAAAAAAAGAAATGATGACTACTAAGAAGCATAAGAAGATCTTTATGAAATAATACAAAGTGAAGAAGAGCCAAGAAAATGATATATACAATAATTATGACAATGTGTATGGAAAGAAATATACACCAAAAAAATCAAAAGTGGATATACTAAAATTGTAAAGAACAAGAATGGCTCAAATAAAGAAATATGAGAGGATACTCCCACCCCTTTTGAGGAGATGGAGGTTCCCATATTTTGTTGTATATTATATGTTTTATTTGAACTTTTTCCAATATCTTGCTCAGTTGTGCTGATTTTTTCCACTTTATTTTCTTTTTTGTTTGTCTTTTAGGTTTTTTTTTTTTTTTGCAAGGCAAATGGGGTTAAGTGGCTTGCCCAAGGCCACACAGCTAGGCAATTATTAAGTGTCTGAGACTGGATTTGAACCGAGGTACTCCTGATGCCAGGGCTGGTGTTTTATCCACTGCACCACCTAGCCGCCCCTTTGTTTGTCTTTTTAAAAAATAACATTTGGAATATGAAATACTCCTCTGCCTGGGAGAGAGAGCAAGGATGTTGGGATAAATTCTGATGATATTAAAACAAAAGTTATAAAAAATTTTAAAAAAAGGCAAATTAGAAATAATTTTGCCTAATTATTTGCCAATAAGTCCAATGAATAATTGATTAATATTTATAAAATAAAATCCTCAGAGAAAAAGAAGAAAATAAAGACTTTTTAAAACCTAACTTCAGAAAAAGATATTAAAGAAATCATAAAGCAATTCCCCTAGGTTAAACATATTTATAAGTGAATTCTATTACACATTCAAAGCACAATTAATTTCACTAGTATATAAATGCTTAAAGTAATAGGAAAAAAGGAATTCTACTAAATTCTTTTTATGAACAAATAAGGTTATGAGACATAAACTGGTGAGAGAGAAAACAAAAAAACTAAAGATCCATTTTCTCTAATCAGTACTAATCTAAAAAAAATCAAATAAAATATTAGCAAACAAAAAGTTTATACTTAAGAGTAGGATGATTTATGCCAGGGATGCAGAATTGTGTCACTATTAAGAAAAATATAAACAAAATAGGTCATATTAATAACAAAGACAATAAAGACCACTGAGTATTAGAAGGAAAAAGACCTTTTGACTAAATATAATGCCTTTTTATGTTAGAAAATATTTTAAAGCTAAATAAATGAATTATACCTTTGTATAGGAAATAATTGCTATCTAAAACTAAGTATTAGTATATCTATCTATATATTAGCATTAGCATATTTGTAATGGAAAAACACTAGAAGTCTTTTTTTAAAGGAACAGGTGTAATGCAAGAATGTCCACTGTCATTAGTGTTCTGTACAATTATAAAATGATAGTTATTAAAATATGTCAAAAAGAAATTAAGAAAATAATCCTAGGCAATGAAGAAAAGAAAATTATTGCCTTTTATTACTGATGATGAAATTTAGAGAATCTCAAAAAAAAATCAAGTAAAATTAATGTAATCGCTTCAGTAAAGTAGCAGGACATAAAACAAACACCTCAAATCATCAGCTTTCCATATACTAGCAATAAAATCCATCAGGAAAGATAGAAAAAAAAATATACAGAATTAGATAAATATCTGGGAGTTCACATACTAAAACATCCATAAAAATTACATGAATACAATTACAAAACATTCTTAATGGGAATATAGAGGTGAATATTTAGAGAGGTCAGTCAGTCAATAAATACTAAGTGTGTACTATATATAACAGGTATTGTCTAACAAGAAATATATCAACTAATAATAGTTGCAACATGTCAGTTTATTAAGATGGCAACAGAAGGAATTTATAGATTTCCAAAACACCAAAGAGTTACTTATTTTATAGAACTAGGGAAAAAAAATACATAATCTGGAGGAAGAAAAATTCAAGAATCTGAAAGAAAATAATGGGGAAAAGAGTGAGAAGGAAAGAAACTTAGACTGCCAGATCTTGAATAATACTTACTACAGTGCAGTTATCAAAGTAATGATTTAGTATTGGTTAAAAACAGAAAAGTTAATAAATGGAACAGATTAGGTTCATAATTTAACATAGTAGCAGAGTTTTTAATGAACTCAAAGCTTCCAACTACCAGAGTAAAGAATGATTTATTCAACAAAACTATTGATAAACTGGCAAAAATTAGGTTTATACCATATACCACAATAAACTCTAAAAAAAATACTTTCAAGTTAGCTAGATGGCATTGTGAGGGGGCAGCTAGGTGGTGCAGTGGATAGAGCATCACCCCTGAAGTCAGGAGGACCTGAGTTTAAATCCGGCCTCAGACACTTGATACTTCCTTAATTGGGTGACCTTGGGCAAGTCACTTAACCCTGTTGCCTGACAAAAATTCTACCCCCCTTCCAAAAAAAAAAAAGATAAGAAAAGAAAAAAATAGATGGCATTGTAGAGAGAATGATGGACTTGAAGTCAGACTTTTGTCTGAATCTTGTCTCAGACATATTTTCCAGGCAAGTCATTTAATCTATGTCTGCCTCTCTAAAATGGGGAAAATAAATCTATTTCCTATGCTTGTCAAGAAGGGGAAAAATGAGATTATTACGTATGAGCTGAGTAAACTTTAAAGTGCTACATAAATGTTGGCTATCATTATTATTACTATTATTAAATGCTTAATCATTTAAACATGCATGAATAAGGTGACAGTATTTACAATTAGGTATATGGAAAAGTCTTTGACCAAACAAGGGAAAAGAGATATTCTCAAATATTCAAATGTATATATAAACTCAGATTTGAGAGTTCCCTCCAATAGATAGATCATAGCCCAGTGATGCCTACCTAAACTTCTTTTCTAATGTCTTGGAACTCTTGTTTATATTTTCCTAAAGTTTGACACAGGTGGTCTAACTAGCATGCTGGAGACCTTTCTTACTTTCTCCAAACATTTTGGTACTCCAAAGGCACTATGGAAGTCAAGATGATGGAATAAATGGAAACAATGCAGCTAAGCTCTCATGCACAAGTCCTCCAAACATATCTATAAAATGTGCCAGATGAATCCTCTTGGAGAAATCCAGAAAAAGTGAAGGGAAACCTTTGTGAGGTCCATGTTGGTACAGGGAGAGGTTGAGAGCTCTGTAAATATTAGGGATAAGCAGAGTTGGGCTAAAGCAGAATATAGAGCACTCCAGTGCACAGAAAGACTGTACATTAGCACAAAAGATGCCAGATTCATACAGGTGAACTGCAATGGAGATAGGTGCCAACTGACAGTTTTGTTGCCTACCCTGCAGTACCCAGTTGAAAGTCCAAGGCAGACTGAGAAGGAGACCTAAGCACAGCAAAAGCTATATAAGGAGGCTCTGGACAATATATTGAGAAAGGAGGAATTCAGAGGCCATCAGACCTCAGACATAAAGTAGAATCTTACTTCTAACATCCAGACCAGTTTGTAGAAGAATAACTATGGCAGGAATGCCATGGAACCTACTGTTCTGAACCAGCAAAACCTCCAAGCTGGTTGATAGGGGCTTAGGGTAGCATTAGTCTGCTTTTACAAACTGAAATCCTGGTTATGAGCTTAAGAGCTCAGATAAGGGGAGCAACAATTAGACTTTTACTGGTAGCACTGAAAGTTTGTAAATATCCTATCCCTGAAACACTAGACTAAATTCCCCAGGAAAATAGCAACAGGATCAGTTCAGATCTCATAAAGAGATCTTAGAGTGTTGTGGAGCTCAGCCGCAAATCTGAAGTCCGTAAAGAAGTTGGAAGAATGAGGTATTATGGTGGCAGAGGCAGGGACACTTAAGACACAAATGCATAAGAGAAAAACTTCGAGACATCTATAAGCATTGCTTCAGAGCAAAACAGAGCTTGGATACAAAACCAACTAGAATTCTAGGAAGAGATGAAGTAAAAGTTAATGAAATAGTCCAAAAACGTCTTTATATAAGTGAAATGTGTGTGCTTGAGGAAAAAAACTGGAAAAGAAATGAGAATTATGGAAGAAAGAACTGGAAAGGAAAATTAACAACTTGCACAAAGGGCATAAAACCTTGCACAAGCATCAAACTACCTAAAGACAGAATAAACCAAGTAAGAGACCTAGGACTTTATGCGGCAAAAAGAAATACTGGACAAAGTAAAAAGTCTGAATAAAAGGGAAAAATATAAAATGTTATTATAGGAAAAATAAGTGACCTTAAAAATAGATTAAAGGGGGGGCAGCTAGGTGGTATAGTGGATAAAGCACCTGCACTGGAGTCAGGAGTACCTGGGTTCAAATCTGATCTCAGATACTTAATAATTACATAGCTGTGTGGCCTTAGGCAAGCCACTTAACCCCATTTGCCTTGCAAAAAAAATCTAATAAAAAATAGATTAAGGGAAAAAAATTAAAAATCACTGGCCTATCTAAACATCATGACTAAAAGAAGAGTCTTAGCATCCTATTTCAAGAAAGCTTAAAACAAAAACTGCATACATCTCTTAGAAGCAGAGAGCAAGTGAAAACAGAATCTAATTGTCACATTCTGAAAGAAACCCCAAAATGAAAATGCCCAGGAATGTCACAGCCAAAATCTGGAGCTTCTAGGTTAAAGAAAAAATACAGCAAGAATTGAGAAAGAAATAATTCAAGTACTGAAGAGTCAAGTCAGGAAGACATACACAGTATAAAGGAGCAGAGAATACAGAATACAATATTTTAGAAAGTAATAAATATGGGCCAAGAATAATTTAATCATCAGCAAAACCGAGTATAATCCTACAGGGAAAAACCTTTTATGAATTTCTAAGCATTTCTGATTATAAGACCAAAGCTTTGCATCTCTGAGGTACCACCTCACACTTCTCAGACAGGCCAATATGACCTGAAAGGACAATGATCAATGTTGGAAGGGATGTGGGAAATCTGGGATACTATTAATTGTTAGTGGAGCTGTAAATTCATCCACCCTTTCTGGAGAGCAATTTGGAATTATGCCCAAAGAGCAACAAAAATGTGCATACCTTTTGATACAGCAATACCACTACTGGGTCTATCCCTGAAGAGATGATGAAAAAGGGTAAAAACATCACTTGTACAAAAATATTCATAGCAGCCCTGTGGTGGCAAAGAATTGGAAATCAAGTAAATGTCCTTCAATTGGGGAATGACTTAGCAAAATGTGGTATATGTATGTCATGGAACATTATTGTTCTATTAGAAACCAGGAGGGATGGGAATTCAGGGAAGCATGAAAGAATTTGCATGAACTGATGCTGAGTGAGATGAGCAGAACCAGAAAAACACTGTACACCCTAACAGCAACATGGGGGTGATGATCAACTTTTTTTTTCTTTTTTAGTTTTTGCAAGGCAGTGGGGTTAAGTGGCTTGCCCTAGGCCACACAGCTAGGTAATTATTATTAAGTGTCTGAGGCCAGATTTGAACTCAGGTACTCTTGACTCCAGGCCAATGCTCTATCCACTGAGCCACCTAGCCACCCCGCACTACACCACCTAGCCACCCCATGTGATGATCAACTTTGATAGACTTCTCATTCCCTCAGTACAACAATCAGGAACAATTTGGGGGTATCTGCAATGTAGAATATCATCTGTATCCAGAGAAAGAATTGTGGAGGTTGAACAAAGACCAAAGACCTTCAATTTCCATTTATTTTTCTTCCTTAAGGCTATGATTTCTCTCTCATCACATTCAACTTAGATCAATGTATACCATGGAAAAAATGTAAAGACTAATAGACTATCTTCTGTGGGGGGTGCAGGGAGGGTAATAAGAATAGGGGAAAAATTGTAAAACTAAAAATCTTTCTAGAAGACCAAAGCTTTGAAGAAACTCAAGTTCAAGGGGTGGCTAGGTGGTGTAGTGGATAAAGCACCGGCCCTGGAGTCAGGAGTACCTGGGTTCAAATCCGGTCTCAGACACTTAATAATTACCTAGCTGTGTGGCCTTGGGCAAACCATTTAACCCCATCTGCCTTGCAAAAAAACCTTAAAATAAAAATCTATTTGGATCCTTAAATCTTTCCTTTGTTTGGTTACAGTTAATCAGGGCTGAAAGGAGTAAATTGAATCTCCCACTATTATAATCTTATTGTCTGCTTTTCTTCATAATTTAATTTTTTCTTTAAATATTTATTATTTTTCTTTAAGTACTTAGAAGCTATATGAATGGGCATATATGTTAAGTATTGAAATCAGGTCACTGTCATTGTTACTTTTGTCTCTGTTAAATGATTTTCCCCTCTTTTATGTCTTTGAATTAAGTTCCATTTCTGCTATTTTGCCTTATTTGAAATTATAACTGCTATCCTAGCTTTGTGTTCAGCTAAATCATAATAAATTTTGTTTTTAATTGTGTGATTTATTGTTTCAAATGTGTTTCTTTTTTGTTTAATTATAAACATTTTATTTATTTTGAGTTTTATAATTTTCCCCCAATCTTACTTCCCTCCCCCCACCCCACACAGAAGGCAATTTGCCAGTCTTTACCAAATGTGTTCCAACATATTGCTGGACTTTGCTTTCTAATTCATAAAAAGTACTGGTTACCCAGAAGTAAAAAGTGTGCTAAGTCAGCAATCAGGAAGACTTGAGCCATATGACTTTGGGTAAATCACTTAATCTGTTTATCTGAGTTTTCTCAACTATAAAATGGGGAAAATAAAAGCACCTACATTCTAGGGTTACACAGGCTTTCCCTATTCCCAGTCTGCTAACTTTTATTTTATGGGTGAGTTCATCCCATTCATATTTATCATTTATCTTCCTCCTTTCTACTTTCTCATAATTTTCTTCTCACTCTTTCTCCAAGATAACTTGTTTCAAGTCACTAATCTTTTTTCATTTACCCTTCTCACTCTCCTGTCCCCAAGTTTAAGGTTTTGTTGGCTTATAAGTAAATATCTCCCTGAATCTACTCATCCTTCTTAGATTTCCCTTTCCCTCTTGTTATTCTTGTCTGTAGTCCTTTTTGAGTTGAACATATTTCTACATCAAACTCTTGTGTGTATGTGTGTTCCATCTGCCTTTTTTTTTAAGTTTTTGCAAGGCAGTGGGGTTAAGTGGCTTGCCCAAGGCCACACAGCTACGTAATTATTGTCTGAGGCCGGATTTGAACTCAGGTACTCCTGACTCCAGGGCTGGTACTGTATCCACTGAACCACCTAGCCATCCCTTGTCTGCCCTCTTTTAACAGGTTTATATGAAAGTAAAGTTTAAGTAACCCTACTCCCCCAACACCTTCCACATTTACATAGAGTTCTACTTTCACAACTTAATTGTGGGTTAACAAAGTCTTCCCTTTTTCTTTTTTCTTATGATCTTCAAAACATAACAAAACTATAAGAATTCAGTGTCATACCTCATGACTTCCTGTCAGTCAGTGACAAATGAATTAAGCACTTGTGTACTTATTATATGTAGTAACTGTGCTAAGCAATGAGGATTCAAAAGCAAGACAGTTCCAGTTCTTAAGGAGCTCACTATATAATGAGTTGGGGGAAGAGGAAAAGACATCTATGTACAATCAAGATACATACAGAACAAATGAAAGAGTATCAACAGGGGGAAGGAACTAACATTAAAGAGGATCAGGAAAGGCTTCTAAATAGAAGATAGGATTTTATTTTTTAAAATATATTTTATTTTTTCCAATTACATATAAACATAATTTTCAACAATGATTTTGGTAAGATTTTGAGTTCCACAATTTTTCTACCTTCCCTCCCCTTACCTTCCTAAGACAGTAATTTGATATGATATATATATATATGCACATATATATACATATATACATATATGTATGTGTGTATACATATATATGTATGTATGTATACACACACACACACACAATCATGTTTAACGTACTTCCATATAGGTTATATTGTGAAAGAAGAATCACAACAAAAGGGAAAAAATCCATGAGAAATAAAAAAAAAATGTTTAAAGTGAAAATAATAAGCTGTGGTCTGCATTCAGATTCCATAGTTCTTTCTCTGGACGTGAATGGCATTTTCTATCACAAGTCTTAAAATGTCTTTGTTCATTGAACCACTGAGAGGGGCTAAATCTATTGTAGCTGATCATCACACAATGTTGCTGTTAGTAAGGGACAGGATTTTACCTGGGACCTGATGGAATAGAGGGAAGCCAAAACACAAGATTAGGGAGAGTATTCCAAGCTTTTGGAGTATTTCAAGGAAATCCTGAGTCTACAGGGTATCTTATGGGAGGAATAGCATGGAACTAGTATCACTGGATCCTAGAATGTTTGGGGTATGGGGAGAAAGGTGTAAGAAAAGTAGAAAGGGATCAAATTATTCAGAACTTTCAGTACTAGAAGATTTACATTTATCACTAAGGCCGCAATTGAGTTTTACTAAATTGGGGGGGAAAGCTAGTAATCAAATTCAAGTATTTGTGAAGAATGGCAGTGTTTACTATGCACCAAACCCTGTGCTTAATGCTGAAGATACAAAAAGTGTTTGAGACAAGTGAGGTAAGCCCCTGCTCCCAAGCAACTCACATTTTGTCATGGGAATTTAACACATATAGGTTTCAGTTAATAAAAAAAAGTGAAAAAAATCCCAGTAGTTCTTTGGGTGCAAAAAAAAACCCCCCAACACAATGATAATGCATCTTCCTTAGTTTTATTTCTATGGAAACTATATGCATTGAACCATTTGACAGTGGGACAATAGCATAGAATTTGGTGATGAGAACTTTTCTGGGTCTTCAGTAGATGGGGCAATTGAAAATGCAGGACTTGCATAAGAACTGATCCACCTGAGCAAATGGAGGGCAGAGAGAATAAAGGTAACAATATGGTCAGAGACTACAAATGTGCTGTTTACCCCAAAAGGGCAATCATAATCTTATGGAAGGAAAAGACAGAAGAACTAGGCTGCTTGCTCAACAAGTTAAGCTTTCTGAATTTGGTTATTGTTTTTTCCTTCATTTTCAAAAAAGACCATGATGCTATAACAAGCAAATGCATTGGATTTGAGTGAGGGGGTGCTGTGCTTGGTCACCAGTCTCACTTTTCCCTCCAGAGTCATCTGGGGTCTAGTGGCCAGATATGAATCAGAACAACTGGAGATGACGCTGGATGAGAGGCAATCAGGGTTAAGTGATTTGCCCAAGGTCACACAGCTAGTGAGTGTCTGAGCCAGATTTGAGCATCCAATCTCCTGACTCCAAAGTCATACTCTATCCACTGTGCCACTTACCTGCCCCAATAACTGCAGATTATAATGGTGAGGTAGAGCAAGAGCTAGCTTCAAAGTCAGGAAGGGTTAAAACCTCACCTCTGACATACTGGCTGACAAATCACTTAACTTTTCAGTGCTCTAGGAAATGCCTGGCAAATTTTTAATCCATGACTCTGGGGGCTGTGATATACTGAATATACTCTTAAGGTTTTTATTCCTTTGGTAGTCTTAAATAAGGATTACTGGTGATATTTGCAGGCTAGTCATATGGAAATTTCCATTCTATAAATATTTCAGACTTTTGTCCTTGAAATTGTCACAAGTCCAATGTTTTTTTTTTTGAAAGGCAATGGTGTTAAGTGGCTTGCCCAAGGCCACACAGCTAGGTAATTATTAAGTATCTGAGGCCAGATTTGAACCCAGGGACTCCTGACTCCAGGGCCAGTGCTCTATTCACTGCACCAACTAGTTGCCCCCCCCTTGAAATTGTCAATATGATATTTAGTTACAAACTAGCTGATCTAACTTTATTTTCCACCAGTGTAACAGTAACACTATTCTCTCCAAGCACCTACTATTTTTTTTTAAAGTAACGTAAGTTGCTGCTGTATTGATTAGTTTCAATCAACTGCTTTCTTTCTTCCTTTATCTTTTTTTTTTAATCTTTGGTTACAAGGAATAGCTTGCCCTCAGGAGGTTGGGGGAGAGGAGAGAGTGAAAGTATATATATTCAGAAATGTAAGAGTAATATATCATTAAATGTCAATTTTTTCAAAAAGAAACTTTAATTAAGTAAGATAGAGACTTGGTCTGAGTTTTTCCTTCTGGGTCTAAATGTGCATAATTTTGCTTTGAAGCAACTTTAACAACCATTTCAAACTTGCAAATACTTCGTTTAAATCAGAATATAGGAGTGTTGTTCTAAAGACTCATTCACATGAAAATTCATCTGTTTTTGTGCTTTCTATCTCAGTTAATATTGGTTAAAGATGAGACATTTTGTTTTAAATGCAAAAGAGAATATTAATCTTATAAAACCCTAATCTTCCTTGTTGGCCCTTGACTACTAGCAATACCCAGATGAGGACCTACAACCCTGAAAACCCAACCCAAGGAGAAGAAATTACTAAAGGACAGTTGTTTATATAGATGCTATGATCTTTAAACATATGAGAACTGTTTACTGGATTATAGTTATTTTAATAATGAATTCTTTGCTTCCTTTTTTATTTCCTCAATCATTCCTCCCAAGCTTCAGGATATTAAGGCAAGGCTATCAACTCACTAAGTAACTAGAGAAATCTAATTACCAATTACTTGGTGTTGATCCTACTATTGTAGCATTTAAAATGCCCTGTAATAATCTAGCTAAATAAATATGACAGGAAAACACCAAATTTTATTACTTCTCAGTAGCTAAGAGGAAACCTGAGCAAAGAGAAGAAAAAGGTGGGCAAATTATCTAATTGATATATTTTTAAAATCTGATATGCCTGCAAAAAAAGAAGCAACAGTTGATAGCAGGATATTCTTCCAATCTGTTCAAAATCTGGGATGAAAGGAAATCCATACAAAGTTCAGACTCAAGAAGTGGATTCTAAAAGTCCTTTTACATAGTATACATCTGTTGACAACCAAAAATATTAAATATCTACCACATGTAAAGTACTGTTCTAGGAGTTGGGAGGGGGGGGGGAGTGGTGGATTGATACAATCGAAAGAACCCTTATTAGTGCTGGAGGCAGAAAGTAATTTTAGGTTTGAATCCCAACTCTGAGGCTGACTTCCTGTGTTATCTAACAGATTACTATTCTCTCTCAATCTATATCTGTATCTGTTAGATGAAGGGGTATGACTAGATTGTTGCAGTTCTAAATTAGAATCCTTCCCCTTAAAGAGGAAGTGACAAGAAATAAAAGTAAACAAAATGGAATAGAAAGAGCATCAATTCAGGCACATATACATGAATAGTGGTTGAGAAATCTCCCAAAAGATATGGTGCAGAAGAATAGAAAAAAATGCAACTATGGAAATAAAAAAAGACTTATGAATTAATTTCAGCCTCTGCTTATTTAACTAACTTATTTAAGGCATGGGTAGTAAACTTGTTTATGTCAAGGGCTTTTTGGAAGTCTGATAAAGTATTTGAACTTCTTTGCAGAATAATGTTTTTAAATGTATAAAATATACAGATCTGCAAAAGAAACCAATTAAATAAAGTTATCACAATTTTTAAAACAAAAAAAAATCCAAATTAGGGCTCGCTCTGAAAAGAATTCAATGAATATACAAACATCCCCCCCACCCCCCACCCCCACCCCCAAATCACACCAACAGCACTGGAGAAAGTCAAACAAATTCATCAAATGATAGTCCTTTTCAAAGCAAATAGTTTGGGTCAACCAATGTGACATAAGGAACTGTACTTCATACATCTTTAATTCATGAAGGCAAAGTGATAAGATAACTAAACTTCCAGAAAGCAGAGGTGTCTTATCTAAACTGTATCATTTCCTTGTTCTTGTTAAAGTGATCAATTCATAATTGTAAAATTGAACCTACAGGCTACTTGTATATAGGTGTATAACAATCAGACACATACCCACACACACAAGACTTACAAGATAAGTATGCTGAAATGAATCTCTAGAGGGTAAGAACAATGTCACTATTTATCTCAGTAGATCTACTTTCTAGTTTGGTGCTTTGAGTATAGGACATGCTCTGTAAATGTTTGCTGAGTTAAAAAAAAATTAAGTCATTGGCTAATAGAACAAAGCCAGAAAAGATATGAATTCTACCTTTGTTTCAGCACAACAATATTATAATTGAAGTTACATAATAAAAATAACTTAGTAGAAATTTAATGGTGTTAGACACTATTTGCATATGCTTATAAATGACTTAATCTGCCTCATTAAAAGCAAGATTAAAATAAGCAAATAGCAGAGATGATAGCTTAGCTCAGATCTGACTGACCAAATTTTCTATATGACTCATCTCCAAATAATCTATCTGGATTTTCTCATGTAACAATTCTTTTAAAGCAAATAAGTGGAAAAAGTTATCAAAAATTTTTACAAATTACTGGAAAAGGTCTGATTCCATCAGTCCAGTGAAACCTGGAGACAGGACCCAGCCACTAGCTGACACTACCTTAGAAGGGAAGAAATGTCCCAGAAAGGTTTAAGTGCCTCCACCCAATTTGGTATGTCCATATTTCTTTGATTTTTGGCCATTCTGGAACTATAAAAACAATGTAGTTGATGTAACCTAACTGGTTTTTCCAAATAGTTTAATAATGACCTGGTTTTAAGTGAAGCTTAAAAAGCTCAATGCCTGCATGAAAGACCACTGAGTCTGTAGACAGAACATGAACCTTGGTGAAAATTCTGTTTAAAGTGCAGAAAGGAAAGAGATGTTTCTCTGTAATAGAATGAATAAACTTACATATTTTCCCTGGTCCTTTCTCCTGTCACTTCTATTTCAGAAGAAATGAAGATCCCTGTTCCCAGATAGCCTTTAGCATAGGCACTTATGTCCTCAGGAGAGTGAATATAACATTTCATATTACCATAGGACTATTCCTACTTTCTTATTCATTCTTACACAAAATTTATCAAGCTCCAAATCTTCCTCTGATCCTTTCTAATGTGTATAATGTAACATAATTTAAAGAAATTTAAAGAAAATCCGATAAACATCAATGAAAACTCATAATCTAAGCTACAGTTTTTTTAAGTAATCTGCCCTGATCACGACAGAGGGAGAAACTCAATCCAGGGGCCCCGTTTTACTCATGGCGTCACTGAAAATGCTTACAGACAGATTGATAAGGAAGGACCACAGATGTGGAAGAACAAAGGAAAACAGGAAATCAAGAGAGACAGACAGACGGACATCAAGCTCGTTCCAGAACAGGGCCAGGGCTGTCTACAATCATCTTCCAGTAAGACAGAATTGAATGAGAAGGGATGGGGGGGGGAGCACCTTTTCAGCCACGGGAGGAGGCAGGGTGGGGGTGGGTCCCCTGGCATCCTCTCTGTCCAGCCCCCTCCTCCCTCAATTTAAAGAAAATTTGGTCTAGGTGGTCAAGTGAAATGAATTTAATCATATATACCATACTTAAAGCTGGGAGGAAAGTCAAAAACCATTTACTACACCCCTTCATTTTCTAGGTAAGAAAATAAAGGTGTGACATGTGTAAGGTTATCATTATGCCAAGAACATGAAGTCTCTAACAACTACTTCAAAGCAAAACTTTTTTTTTGCAAGGCAGTGGGGTTAAGTGACTTGCCCAAGGCCATACAGCTGGGTAATTTTTAAGTGTGAGACCGGATTTGAACTCAGGTACTCCTGACTCCAGGGCCGGTGCTCTATCCATTGTGCCACCTAGCCACCCCCAAAGCAAAACTTTCAACAAGAATAAAATCCTTTAAAAGCAGAACAAAATAGGTTAAATCTAGAAGCCATAAAAGTACTCCTAAGATATTTCTGTAAAAGGACCGAATAACAAATCTGATTGCAAACTAATTGCCTATGGATCAAACAGGTTAGAGAATTGCCAACTCATTGGGATGGATATTATAAATAAGGTAATGTACACCATGAAAAAAGAATTTCATCAGAAACCAGTAATATAATTTTAAGTATTTTTATTATTTTAAAGATAAAAATTCAGTTTTCCAAATACCAAATACCATTTCCTTTAGAGAAATGGAATAATTGAAAGCAATGAAAAAAATTTCATCTTGACCAGTCGATTTAGTTGATTTAATTAATCATTACTTTAATCAATCTTGTTTCCCAATGAAATTCTTTAGCCTACTTTTGATATCTTCAGGACATAGCAAAAAGTTCAGCAGATATATTATGATGCAGATCTTTTATTCCTCCTTCCCTACTCCTCCCTACCCCAAATCAAGTTGCTCCTAATCTTTTTTACTTCTTAGGATCATAATTCTAATGGTGAAAGAAAGGCATCTTAGAGTTTCTCTAGTCCAACTCTTATTTTTACAAACAAGGCTCAGAGGGGCGGCTAGGTGGCGTAGTGGATAAAGCACCGGCCCTGGAGTCAGGAAGGAGTACCTGGGTTCAAATCCGGTCTCAGACACTTAATAATTACCTAGCTGTGTGGCCTTGGGGAAGCCACTTAACCCCGTTTACCTTGCAAAAACCTAAAACCACAACAACAACAAAAAAAAAAACCCAAGGCTCAGAGACATATTGTGACAGAGGCAGAAGTGGAGCCTAGGTTCTCTAACTCCAAATCAAGCTTACTTTTCACTGTAACAAGTTTACTCTATCTGAAAAAATAAACTACGTAACTTTTTAATTTCATCTTTACTCTTGATTCTCAGGTCAACTTTCAAGTTTTTTAAAAAAGAAATGAGATCAGGGGTTCCATAGGAGTTAAAGACCTTAACAGATGACTGACCAGGAAAATATCAATCTAACAACCACAGTTCAGAAAACCAAATATTAATTATAGCACATGATGCTGCTTAAAATTTTTTTCTTATTAAAACTTGACAAATATGAACATTTTTATAAACAAATAATAGAGAAGAGGATTGTTTATTAAACTGAACTTCTGCTACGGTTTAACATTATTTTTTTCAAAAAATAAGATCTGAGAAATATCAAATATGAAAATTTCTATTTCCAAAGAGTAAAAAGGATTATATAGAAAATAATTATACATTTTAAAGAATTATATGTGGAATTAAATCTGTTAAGAGGTTAAGGTTTTTAAGTTGGAGCTACTGCCCAAATAATAAATGATCAAAGGATATGAACAGGGAGCAAAGAATTGGAGACTAAAGGGATGTCCATCAATCAGGGAATGGTTCAACAAGTTGTGACACATAAATGTGATAAATACTACTATGTTGTAAGAAATAATACAGGGGATAGTTTTCAGAAAAATTGGGACGACTTGAATGATGTGATGCAAAATGAAATGAACAACCAGGAGAATAATCTATAACGAACAATATACTATAAACTATATACTACTATATACTGTGAAAGACTTAGTAACTCTGATCAATATAATCAACATAATGATTCACCATTATTCCAAAGGGCTCATGATGTAAATGATATCCATCTCCAGGTAAAGAAGGGATAGATCCAGAGAGCAGATGGAAACATATTTTTATTTTTATTTTTCCCTTTTTTAGGGGGAAGAGGAGTAGAAAATATAGCTAATACAGAAAATGAAAATAAAATTTTAAAATAATTTGTAAAAGATGTTAAGTTTTTAAAAGGATATATCAAAGCTATCAAAATAGTAACACTTTTCTGCTTGCCTCTGTCCTTTTCTGAATACCCCCCACACTCTACCATGTAATTTTTTAAAAATGTTATGACATTTTCTTTTTTTTTAATTTATTTTAAGCAATAAGGTTAAGTGACTTGCCTAATGTCACACAGCTAGGCATAATTTGAACTCAGGTCCTCCTGACTCCAGGGCTGGTGCTCTATCCATTGCGCCACCTAGCTGCCCTCCCCCTTCTATGTATTTTAAAAAATGTTTCACTGAGTTTTTTTTTCTTGTGCCATTCTAAGTGCCTACCAATTCCACCCAGCTATCCCCATCAGAAGTCCTCCCTTCTAACTAATATAATCAAGCAAAAAATAACATACTATGTCCATAAATGTACCTCTTTCTGACCCTCTAGCCTATGACCTCTCTTACAAGAGATGGGAAGCATATCCCTTCATCAGTCTTCTAAAATTTTGCTTTCGGAGTCTTAGTGGGCAATGCAGTGATCCCATTGTTGGAATTTACATGTAATTGATCCCATTGTTGGACTTTCCATGTACTAGAACATTTACCTAACATAAACTTTTACTCATTCAGAATAAGTCTGAGTCCCACTAGAAATCTAAATGCTGGGGCAGCTAGGTGGCGCAGTGGATAGAGCACCGGCCCTGGAGTCAGGAGTACCTGAGTTCAAATCCAGCCTCAGACACTTAATAATTACCTAGCTGTATGGCCTTGGACAAGCCACTTTAACCCCATTTGCCTTGCAAAAACATAAATAAATAAAATAAATAAAAACAAATAAAAAATTAAAAAAAAATTAAAAAAAAAAGAAATCTAAATGCTACTTAGTTCCAAAACTAACTTAAAAATCCTCTGACTTAAATTCTTTGTGGTACTCAGATACTGTCTGAAGAGTGTCAAAAGATATAAAATACATACCTTGTAATATTTCCATAACTCACAGATAAATATTAACGTATCATCTTATTCTTTGAATCACTGGATTTTGCCCATTTTAAGTAAAAGCTCTTAAGTTTTTCACTAATGGAAAATTCCATAAGTAAAACACCTAAATAACTTTGAAAATGTAGTACTACACATAAAACTCTTTCCCAATTGCCCTTGCTCTCTCAAAATACTAGCATTATGCAAAGGAGTTCTTATTTTCTTGATTTTTCCTCTAAAGACAAATTCTCAGTAGGAAAATATAATTTCAATAACACTTGCTATTTATTAAGTGCCTATTAGATGCCAAGCACTTTGCTAAGGATATACTGGACTGTTTGAGGTCATATTTTAGAACACCAGCAACAGTATTTTATGTATATGGTACAGGGAAATCAAATATGGTACAGGGAAATTCAAAGTACTTTTTAATCTTTTTAATCTTCAATTTCATACCACAGCATTAGATGGGCTAAGACTGGGGAAGGCATCATTATCTTCATTTTACAAGTGAAGAAATTAACGCACAAGGGAAGGAATGTAGCCTGTGATTCTAATACTGATACAAGGAAAGATGCTTACTGACTATAACTTTGATAGAAGACAACTGACTCTCCCACATCTTTATGTCCCTGCCAGAAAGTCAGAAGTAATAAGAAAGAAATGAAATGCTAGACCTATATTTAGATCAAGTAATTTGTTCTATATAATAAAGGATAATAACATCACTCATTTCACCGAGTTTTTCTGAGGATCAAATGGGATTGTATAGGTAAAGTATTTTGCAACTTTAAAATCCTAACCTAAATGTTAAGAAATTGTTTTTAGTTTTTTAAATGTTACTTCCAAATACAATTCTGTAGCTTTGAAAAAGCAAAAGAATTTGAAAAATTAAGAGGGCAAAAAGGGAAGTACATGAATTAACTTTCTCAAACATGTGACACCTTCTTTTACTAATGACAACAGATGATTTTAAGGCAACTATTATTAGCAGGCAACCAAGGAGGCATGACCAAAGAGGGTGTTTTATAGAAGCTTATTAATTCTGAAAGATTTGTGTTTGGTTGTATTTATATAAGATGAGTCACATTCAACAGGAGGTGAAGTGGCAGTTAACTTTTAAGTGATATGGTATTATTTCCTTCCCTAAAAATTTAAATCTTTGCTGTAAATATTTTTAAAGGACAAGGGCACTTAGGCACATGGTACCCTCTCCTCTCCTTCATCTAGTCCAGTATTAAATTTGTCTGTTTACATAACCCTAAAAATAAAAGGGAGTATAAATAATACCTCAAATCTAGATACACCTGTCCTCCCAATGCATCTCTCATAAAAGTAAACTACTTATTATAACCTACCTTCTAGTATCTTCTAGTACTATCTTCTTTCCCATCTAAACTTATCCTTCCTTATTTCAAAAGAAACCTTCAGTGTGTTTTATTAGTACCCACCAGTATACAGGGCACATTTTACATGCTAAATAAATATTGCTTAACTTTTCCCCTTTCTTCCTGAGTCATGGTCTTGTTGAAAAGAGCATTACCACTAGGAACCAAGAAACCAAGAGTTCTTGACCAGGTAACTCTGCTCTTTAATTATATTGCTTTGGAGAAACATAGTGTGTTCCTTGAGGGTAGTATAATTACTTCATTGCCATCCCTGTATCTCCAGTGTCTAGCACACATCATAACTCAATAGTCCATTAGAATACAAGCTCCTTGAGAGTAGTATATCTCTTGCCTTTCTTTGTACCCTCTTGCTTATCACAGTGCCTAGCACAGAGTAGGGACTTAATGTTTTCTGATTAAACACTGCATTAAACCTAAAATAATAGGTACTTAATGTCTGTTGATTGGTTGTTTTTTTCATCTCTAATGTAATAGAGACCACTTCTGTCCTTCCAACCTCACAGAAGTTGAGAATCTTGAGAATCAAATGAGACAGCACACATAAAAGTTATATGTGTATCATAAACACAGTAAGATGTGTTAAGTGTTATTATTATTATACAATGACCTTAGCTAATCCAAATTCAAACAGACAAGATATCCTGGGGAAAAAATTAGAAGGAATAAAAGTATTGAGACTGGAGGCCATCTCCAAACTGGGCAGGCCAGGAGAAAATGAAATGGGGAATAAATATTCTGGTTTACCTTGAACCTTACATTTTAACACAGATCACAGGAAAATGAATGTCCATCCATACAGCTGCAGAAACCACAAGAAACAAGGCTGCCTGCTTACCGTGTTGCATTTTGTGCCACACACCACTTGCCGGTGATTCAGCCACTGAGATGCAAACACTTTGTTAAGGGTCCCAAGGTGAAACTCTCTCTCCTTCAGGAGACTGGGAAGGTGCTGTGCTGCATAACCATGCAACACTCGGTAGTAACTGGACTCATTCTGCAACCTGACTTCTCTGCCTTTCAGGTAGTAGACCAAGGACCTCTTCACTGGAGGGAGTCTTTTCCTTTTGTTTAGTGAATGATCCCAGCCAAACTGTGGAAAGCAATATCAGAAATCACAGACTGCAGCCACTGCCCTTCTGAATTAAAAGTCCTCTAAACATCAATGAAAACTCATAATCTAAGCTACAGTTTTTTTAAGTAATCTGCCCTGATCACGACAGAGGGAGAAACTCAATCCAGGGGGCCCCGTTTTACTCATGGCGTCACTGAAAATGCTTACAGACAGATTGATAAGGAAGGACCACAGATGTGGAAGAACAAAGGAAAACAGGAAATCAAGAGACAGACAGACAGACGGACATCAAGCTCGTTCCAGAACAGGGCCAGGGCTGTCTACAATCATCTTCCAGTGAGACAGAACTGAATGAGAAGGGATGGGGGGGGCACCTTTTCAGCCACGGGAGGGGGCAGGGCGGGGGTGGGTCCCCTGGCACCCTCTCTGTCCAGCCCCCTCCTCCCTCTGCGCTTGCAATCACTACGGAGCATCGGGAGGGTCGGGCAGGCCCAGGGTGGCCCAGAAAGGGGCAGGCGAGCCGAGCCTCGACGCCCGGACCCCTCGGCCTCCCCAGCGCCCGGGCAGCCCCTGCTCCCTCGGCCGCGGCCCCCGCGCTCCAGACAGTTGCGGGGGTTCGAAGAGTCCGACACAAACACGAGACGCGGCGGGGCCCCGAGTCGGGCGGCGGGGCCCCGAGTCGGGCTCCCGGGCCGCGGCGGCCACCCTCCCCCAGCGGGGCGGCCGAGGCCGGGCCCGCGGAAGCCCCATGGCCGGCTCCGGGCAGCGGGCCGGAGGGGCCATCGCTGACGTCGCTGCGGAGGCCGGCGCGGGGGGCAGGGCAGATCCGCCCCGGGTGACAGCCGGGCCCGCCGCCCCCCGCCCCCACCCTCCCGGCCCGCGGCCCGGGCCTCGGGCCGCCCCTCCGCGCTTACCTGCTGGCCCTGGGTCCCGCTCCCGGTCCCCGGCGCCGCGGGCGCTTTCCGCTTCCTGCTAACTGTTTTCCGGGCCATAGTGGGAGACGCCGCGGCGGCCCCGCAGCCACATGGGGCGGCAGGACCGGGGGAAGCGGGGGGCGGCCGCGCTGCGGGGCATATACTGGGGGAGGGGGCCTGGGGAGACGCGGGAGCAGGAGAGGGGCCTGGGGCGGGGGGGAGGGAGGGGGAGAGGAAGCCCGGACCGAGCGGCCGGAGAGACCGGGGCAGGGGAAAGGACGGAGCGCGACAGGCACCAAAACACCCTCCCGCGCCCGCCGGCACCCCGTCACCCCGTCGCCACTGCGCAGCCGCGCCTCGCGGAGCGTCGCTATGGAGACGCCTCCCGGAAGGCCGCCTCAGAGGACGCAGTTGCCTGGAAGCCGCCCCGCCCCTTCCGGCCGCAGCCTCGCCCTCCTTGCTCCTCCTCCCTCTTTCCCCGCTTTGCTCTCCTCCTGCCCCCCCCCCCCCGGGGGAAGCGAGGGAGGGGAAGAGCGAAGGGGCAAAGCGCCACAGCTAGGCCCGCGGCGGAAGGCCGGCCTCAGAGGGCCCTTTCGGACAAAGCCTTGCCCGCCCCGCCGCTCCCCACCAACCCAGACTCAAACTTCTCGCCACGTCATCGTCTCCGAAAAGAAACTGCTACGTCACCGCATCCCGGCGCGCCGTGACGTAACCGCACGGGTCTTAATGAGATGACCCCGAAGGCGGCCTCCCACCGACCCGACTCGGGGCAGCAGGGCCCCCCGATCCAAGCCCGACCTGGGAGGCCCTTATCTCAAAGGGCCAGAGACACCCAAAGGCACACGGGATATGGTAATCGTGGGGATCTGAACCCCCTGCTTGGCCACCAAGTTCTGAAGCACTGGGCTGCTTTATCCTTTCAGTAAACAATGGGTACCCACGGTGCTTAAAACACAGCACCTCAGGTCCAAAAAAAGGAGACAGTCCCCATCCTGAAGGAATTTCACAATCCAGCAGGAAGCACCCACGACACCCTCCTATCCCATGAGACGGGTTCAGCAAGCTGCCGAGTGACATCACCTGGTATTTAGGCTGTAATGACTCCAAAGAACGCCACACAGGAGAGTCAATGCCCGGGCATCTCATTGAGGGCATTGCCTATACAGCATCCCAAATTCCTATCGGACTTGCCCTTTGGATAATTGGACTAGTGGGAAGAGTTTTGGACCCAGAGGTGGGAATGCTGATTCCAGTTCTTGTTCTGATGGTTATTGAATCTGGGATCCCAACCTTCACCTCCGTCCTCTGTTCCCCCCATCTGCAAAATGGGGATAATATTTGCACTGTCTATCTCAGGGTTGCCATGAGCAAAGTGCTTTGTAAATATTAATGTAAAAAAAGAAAATCTATTATTATTGACAATTCATGCCTTAGCTTTTAGATATGGTGACAAATGTTTAATTGTATTCCAACTGCAGTTCAGTGAAATTTTGGAAGGGATCTCTTGTCATTCCCTTGCTAAAAAAAAAAAAAATCTAAGGCTTTTCACAGATGATAAACTGGTCCACTCTCCTCAGGGCATTCCGCCATCTAAACCACTACTCCCTGCTCCTGCTGTCCTACTGCTTCTATTAATCTTGGTCCTTTTACCTACAATGTCAGTCCTTTTCTTCTCTGACTCCCCAAATCCTACTCATATTCTTTGCCTCAGTGCGGCTTCCACTACCTTCATGACATCTTTCTTTACTAGTTTAGCCAAAATTAGGGCTCCTCTGTATTTGTTACATTGATTTTACTCCTTATTTTGGCATTTAGCCATATATTTATTCCCTTATATCATTATCAACTCTCTGGATTGTGTCTAGTCTTCCGAAAGCGATGTCATGCATTTTTGTATTCCTCTCAGGACCTAGGATGGCATAGATGCTCAATATTGACTTATTGAACCATTTTAATGGGGTACTGATGAATTTTAAATATCTTAGTTACAAAGACACAATTAGAAATACTTTCTTTTGGGGAAAGAACTCTGTGTCTGTGAATGTGTTTGTGTGTGTGTGTGTGTGTGTGTGTGTGTGTGTGTGTGTGTGTGTGTATGTGAGAGAGAGAGAGAGAGACAGAGACAGAGAGAGAAAGGGTGGTTTTGAGAGGATAGAGAGGGAAGACTATGATAGCTGACAGTATTGGAGAGTGCTCCTTCAACAACTTCCATTACTACGACTCTAAAGTCTAATATCACCTCAAGATCTGAGGTGGGGGGCAGGTTGCAAGGAGTATGGGGTCTTCACACCACAAGGAGAAATCTATTCTAACTCAGATGTCTGTCATTTGATCCTTATTACGACTTTAGTTAGCTGGAGTAGGGAATTCTTTTTCTTAAGGATCATCAGGATCCTATATTTGTGCTTCAGTTCAAAAGTAATCATTCTGTCAAAAAAAGAAAAGATCAAAGATGGGGGGTGGGGGTGGGACTCTTATAAAGAAAAGTTATTCGAGGAGTCAATAGTTATTTGCCCTTTGGTGATAGCCATAATGGTCTCACTTAGGTGTGACAAAGTTACCTGACTGCCAGCTTCAGGCTTCAGGCCCCTTATACTTCAGGAAGGCTGGTTTGCTCATTTGAAAAGTGCCTACATGATGAATTTGGGTTTTTTTTTAACATGAATTAAAAAAACAGACTGACAAGCTACTATCTTTCCTAGTGAAGGTCCCCCTTAGACTGAGCATCTACCATCCCATAAGACATGGATGATAGAGTTAACTCTCCCAGCTCAGGAAATGGAGATTATCTGTCTGCCACCACAACCCCTATTTCTACCTCTGGTATAGCTCTGGTAGAAAATGCAGCTCAGTCTTACTTGGTCAGGGTTTTCCCTCAGAGACATGCACACAGTGACTGGTAAGAGTTCTTCAGCTTCCTTCTTTAAACCTGTCATTCTAGTTCTGTCTTGCCTCACAATGCTCTGTATAGCATATTGAATGGTCCAATAACCTTGAAAGAGTTTGGAATGCTGTCAAGAATCCATGAACATAGGCACGTATCTCTACATCATAGATAACAGTTCAGTGTTAATCTTCTCTGCTTTCAATTTACAAAATCAAATTAGAATTTTTCCTTTTATTAGTATACATTTAATGTTCACAACAAATATTACTAAATGTAATAAAAGCAAAATAAAGTAAATCTCCAAATAAAATCTTAAAATTTATAATTTTTATTTAAAAATTATACTAAAATATAGTACATGTATATTTAAAAATCAAAGACCTACAGAAATGCCTTCAATATTTTCAGTAGATCCTCTGTGGAGGATTTATAGGAATTCCTGCACAAGAATCACACATAGCCTCAGATAGGCTAAGATTCATATTGGTGGAAGAAGCATGAATTTTAATACATTTTTAAAAATTTGCTCCATTTCCTATTTTGATTAATGATTCACTTGCTTTATTGTTGTTATTTTGTTGGAGTCCATATATATGCTGCTTTTTAAAATTTTCATTTAATTTTAATTTTATATTAATTCATTTAGGACTTTCCATATTTGCTTATATCATTCATATTTTATGGTTATATAATATCCTATTACATGAATATACCATATCAATCAGTTCCCAGGGGATGGACATCAAAGTTGTTTCTAGTTTTTCCTTTTTAGAAATAAAGGAGAAAAAGAAAGGAGAGAAATGATTATTTCTTTCTTGTATTAATAACTAATTATTGAATCAGGACCAAGTTTTCACCCTTTTTCTACATTCTCATCCAGAAATCAACCTGTGTGGGAAATCTTGGGCAGAGAGTTACCCTGGCTAAGTTCTAATTACAAAATAAAATTCTAAGTTTGAGCTAAGGGGTGCATTTCTGTTCATTGTGTTTATTTAGACAGGTCTGAGAAAATATGAATTTTCTCTTTTGTCAGACAAGTGATATGGAAATTGATGTCTTCTTGACCTAGACTTGGGTGATCCAAGAGTCCCTCAAACTCTCATTGTAATATAGACCACCTTTCATGATATTGTCTCATTAATTGCTAATCAGAGTTGATTGCTACTCTTAGAAATTTCTGAGCATATATAAAAACAAATAAGCCTTGAGCCTGCTGCCATTTGAAAGCGCCACTGACATATTTTTATTAATAATATGCTAGCCTTATTAATAAAATAATTAAATTATCCAGAAATTACTTCTCTTGATTTTTTTAAATGTCCCGGAAGGAAGGAAGGAAGGAAGGAAGGAAGGAAGGAAGGAAGGAAGAAACCTCAATATATACATGCATAATCTGTTAAAACAAATTTCTACACTGGCCATGTCAAAAACCCCAAAACATAAATCTCTGCATTTTAAGTTTGTCACTTCTCTGGCAGGTAGTGAATAGCATGTTTCATATTTATTCTTTTGGACTTGTGGTTTTTGTTGTTTTGTATTGATGAGAACTCTAAATTCTTTCAAAATTGTTTTTTTCTCTGTATTATTATTGTATAAAACATAATCCTACTTAAGTTGCTCATTAATTTATAAAGGTCTTCCCAGTTTCCTCTGTAACAGTCTATTTCATAATTTCTTATGGAACAGTAATATCGCATTATATCCACATACTAAAATTTGACTAATCATTTGCCAATTGAAAAACTCTCCCTTTGTTCCCAATTCTGGCCACCACTATAAATATTTTTGTAAATTAAAAGCCCTTTTATTTTTTTTTTTATTTTGGGGAATATAAGCATGGTAGTGATATAATTAGCTCAAAGAATATGCAGAATTTAGTCATTTGGAGGGGACCATAGTTCCAGATTGCTTTCCAGAATGACTGGACCCATTCTGGGCTCCATCAACAAGGCACTAATGTAATTATTTTCTTCTTCCTCTGTGCCCTCCCCCCAACCTCACATCCTCCAAGAGTTGTCATTTTCCTCTTTTGTCTTTGCCAATCTGATAAGTGTGAGATGGAGCTTCAAAATTGCTACAATTTATATTTATGAGTGATTTAGGGCATTTTTTCCTATGGTTATTGATAACTTGTATTTATACTTTTGAAAAACTGTCTGCTCCTAACCACCAATGAGGAGAAAATCAGAGATGATGTGAATCTACTTTGCCAAACTGTTTGCCAATAAATTGAATAATCTGAGTGAAATGAATATTTACCAAAAATACAAACTTCCCAGTTTAACAGAAGAGGAAATAAAATACTGAAATAACCCCATTTCAGAAAAAGAAATGGAAGAAACCATCAAGAAATTCCCTAAGAAAAAGTCTCCAAGTCCAGATGAATTTACAACTGAATTCTACCAAACATTTAAGGAACAATTTATTCCTATTCTACAAAAACTATTTTAAAAAAATAGGAGAAGAAGGAATTCTGCCAAATTCCTTTTATGACACCAATATGGTACTGATACCTAAACCAGGAGGAACCAAAGCAGACAAAATTATAGACCAATCTCCCTAATGAATATTGATACAAAAATCTTAAATAAAATATTAGCAATGAGACTATAGCAAGTTATTACTAGGATAATATACCATGATCAGTTAGGATTTATACCAGGTAGGCAGGCATGATTCAATATTAGAAAAACAGAACGTTATTGAACATATCAATAGCAAAACCAACAGAAATCATATGATTATCTTGATAGATGCTAAAAAAAAAGTCTTTGATAAAATACAACATTCATTCCTATTAAAAACACTAGAAAATTTAGGAATAAATGGAGTTTTCCTTAAGATAATAAATATCTATTTAAAAACATTGACAAATATATGTAATAGGGATAAACTCAGAGCATTTCCAATAAAATCAAGAGTGAAACAAGGATGCCCATTATCACCATAACTATTCAATATAGTAGTATGAATGCTAGCTATAACAATAAGAGAAGGAAAAAGGAATGGAAGGAATCAGAATTGGCAATGAGGAGACAAAGCTTTCACGCTGCGGATGATATGATGATATACTTAGAGAAACCAAGAAAATCATCTCAAAAACTCCTTGAAACAACAAATTCAGCAAAGTAGCAGGATATAAAATAAACCTACATAAATCATCATCATTTGTATATATGAACAACAAAACCCAAGAGCAAGAGATAGAAAGAGAAATTCTATTTAAAGTAACTATAGACAACATTAGATACTTGGGAATCTACCTTCCAAGACAGACCTGGAAACTGCATGAACACAATTATAAAGCACTTCTCACCCAAATAAAGTCAGATCTAAATAACTGGAAAAAATGTCAATTGCTCATGGTTAGGTCAGGCTAATGTAATAAAAATGATAATTCTACCCAAATTAAATTACTTATCAGTATCATACCACTTAAACTATCACATAACTATTTTACCAGCCTAAAAAAAAGTCACAAAATTCATCTGGATCAACAAAAGGTCAAGAATAGCAAGAGAACTAGTGAAAAAAATCTAAAGGAAGGTGGCCTACCTCCACCAGCAGCCTGCCTCTACCAACTCTATAAAGTGACAGTCATCAAAACTGTCCTGTACTTGTTAAGAAATAGAATGGATCAGTGGATTAGCATAGGTTCAAAGGAAACAGTAGTAAATAACTAGTAAACTACTGTTTGACAAACCCAAAGACATTTGCTTCTGGGATAAGAACTCACTATGTGACAAAAATTGTTGGGAAAACTGGAAAATAGCATGGCAAAAACTAGGCATAAATCCACATCTCACACCCTTGATGAAAATAAGGTCAAAATGGGTACAGGATTTAGACATAAAGGTAGACACCATGGATAAACTAATAGACCAAGAAATTGTTCTATCAGAACTATGGACAGAGGACAAATTTAGGACTAAACAAAAAAATAGAGCATATTATAAAGTGCAAAATGAATAATTTTGACTAAATTTAAAAAGTTTTTGACTAGTAAAATCAATGCTGCCAAATTCAGAAGGAAAGCAGAAAGCTTGGAAACAATCTTCACAACTAAGAGTTCTGATAAAGGTCTAATTTCTAGAATATGTAGAGAATTGCACCAAATTTATAAGGTTACAAGTCATTCCCCAGTTGATAAATGGTCAAAGGATATAAATAGACAGTTTTTCAAATGAAGAAATTAAAGCTATATAATTATATGAAAAAATGCTCCAAATCATTATTGATTAGAGAAATTAAAATTAAAACAACTGTAAGGGATCACCTCACAACTATCAGATTGACTAAGATGAGAAAAATGGAAAATGATCAATGTTGGAGAGATTGTGAGAAGATTGTTAATACATTGCTAGTGGAGTTGTGAAATGATCCAACCATTCTGAAGACAATATGGAACTATGCCCAAAGAGCAAAAATAACTTTTCATACCCTTTAACCCATAAATTCCAATTCTAGGCCTATATCCTGAAGAAATCATAAAAAATGGGAAAAGTTCCACATGTTACAAAATATTTATGGCAACTCTTTTTGTAGTGGAAAAGAATAGGAAATTGAGAGGATACCCATCAATTGGGGAATGGATAAACAAGTTGTGGTACATGAATACTATGGAATATTATTGTTCTATAAGAAATCATAAATGGTAGAATTCTACAGAAGCATGAAATAAGCTACAAAATCTGATCCTGAATGAAGGGAGCAGAACTAAGAGAACAATGTACATTATCAATAATATTTTTAGCAGATCAACCTTGATGGAAGCAGCTCCTCTCAGCAGTTAAAAGAACTAGGACAACCCTATTAGACTGGATATGGATAATGCTATCCCCATCCAGAGGAAGAAAAACAAAACAAAATTAAACCAAAAAAATTTTTAAATGAGAAAACTCCTTTAAAATCTGATAAACATGTTATAAAAAATATCTCTTATATATCTCTTTCCCTTCTAATTCCTCATACTGAAAATGACTAATCTGTAAACATGTTTATCACAAATGTATGTACAATGTTAACTTGATTGTTTGCTGCTGAGGGGAAGAGGGTGGGAAGGGAAAGTGGAAGGAATTGTGTAACTTAAAAAATACATATGCATATGGATGAAAATTGAAAAACTTTCATAGCACATATTTGTAAAAATAAAATAATAAAAAAGGAAAACTGTTCATCTCCTTTGACCATTTATTTTTTGGAGAAAGGCTATAAATGGTGTTATAAATTTGAATAAGTTTCTTATGTATTCTAGATATGAGAATTTTATCAGAGTAGCTCTCTGGGAAAAAATTTCCCCTAGTTTCATTTTTCCTTGTTAATTTTAACATTAGCTTTCATAGATCTCTAAAGGGAATTCTTCCTTGCTCTTTTAACTTTGTAATGTGACCCTAACTCCTGTCAGATTTCTGTTCAGTTTTCCCAGCAGGTTTAATCAAAATGGGAGTAATTCCCCCAGTAACTTGGGACTTTGCATCTATCAAACTCTTGACTACTGTATTTGTTTGTTTCTGTATGTTGTAAATGGAATCTGTTCTACTTATTGACTTCTCATTGTTTAAACCAGTATCAGATCATTTTAATGAATACTAGTTTGTAGTACAGTTTGAGATCTATGACTGATAGATACCCTTCCTTTCCATTTTTTCCCCCCTTATGTTTGAGATTTTTTTTTTTTGCAAGGCAGTGGGGTTAAATGGCTTGGCCAAGGTCACACAGCTAGGTAATTATATTAAGTGTCTGAGGTTGGATTTGAACTCAGGTACTCCTGACTCCAGGGCCAGTGCTCTATCCACTGCGTCACCTAGCTGCCCCCCATTGAGATTTTTTAATCATATAAATTTTATTATCTTTTTAGTTTCATAAAACATTCCTTTGGTAGTTTAGTGCAGCACTAAATTAGTAAAATTAAATTGTCATAAATAAATTAAATTGTCATTTTTAAAATCATATTAGCTTGACCACTGGTAGATGTGGTTGTTAAAAAAAATACTTCTTATTTGGTAAAATCTAGGTATTTTATATTTTTGTAACATTTACATATTTTCTGTAAGTTATCAGTTTTGTTAGGATGTAATTGAACAAAATAATTTCTGATCATTTCCTTTATTCTCCAATTTGCTTTTCCTCTTCCTTTTTAAAATAAATCAGATCATCTAATTGTTTATCTTTTTTGTTGTTCTTCTTTTTAAAAAATCCTCATTTCATTTATCAGTTCAATGATCTTGATATTTTCAGTTTCATTAATTTCTTTTTAATTTTAATAGGTTTTACTCTGTTATTTAGTTAGCCATTTTTGATTTAGCATTCACAATTTAAAAATTGCACACTTCATTCATTACTCTTTATTACAATGATGAAAACATTTAAAGATATACATTTTCCCTTCAGAATTGCTTTAGTTACATTTAGAATTATATTATTTAGTGTTCAATTCTTTCCTAATTCTTTCCTTAAGGGTACTTCATTAAATATAATTTTGATTGCATTTTCATTAGAAAACAATGTTTATTATTTCTGCTTTTTCACATTTTTATGAGGATTTTATATCCCAATATATTGTCAATATTTGTATAAGTGCCATGTATAGCTAAAGAAGTACATTCTGTTTCTATTCACTAATAGCCAGATAATAATTCTATTAGCTTTCATTTTTTAAGTTTCTATTCATATCTTTAACTTTTTTTGTTTATCTTTCGATTAGATTTGTCTAGTTCTCAAAGAGATACATTGTGGTTTCCTGTTTTTTATTATTGTTTTACTTTCTATTTGTTTCTGTTTCAATTAGCTTTTCTTTTCAGTATTTAGCTACTAGGCTATTAGGGTGTTTTTCTCTCTGTGTGTATTTGTGTTGATGTTGATTTGATATATATGGAGAATTTAAAAATAATGTAATTTACTGCTTATTTCTTTTCATCACATCTAGTTTGGTTTTTTTTGTTTTTGTTTTTTTGTAAAGTAATGGGGTTAAGTAACTTGCCTAAGGTCACTCTAAGCTATCAAGTATCTGAGGCTGAATTTGATCTCAGGGCCTTCTGATTCTAGGCTTGGTATTCTAGTTACTGCACCACCTAGCTCTCCCATTTCCTATCTATCTTTACTGTACCTTTATCTGAAACTTTTTTTTTGCTAATTCTGCTTTTTTAAAGTCATTGTATCTTTTTTTTTTTTTAGTTTTTTGCAAGGCAAATGGGGTTAAGTGGCTTGCCCAAGGCCACACAGCTAGGTAATTATTAAGTGTCTGAGACCAGATTTGAACCCAGGTACTCCTGACTCCAAGGGCCAGTGCCTTATCCACTGCACCACCTAGCTGCCCCTAAAGTCATTGTATCTTAAAAGAGACTTAAAAAATCCCAGACTTTGTTCCAGCCCCATATTTTAAATATGGGAATCAGATTTCTATCTGGAAGAGATCTTAGAGGACATCAAGTATAGAAACTGAGATGCAGAGAAATCAAGTGATTTCCCTAAGGTTACAATCGCTACTAAACATCTAAGGCAGGATTTGAACCCAGGTCTTCCTCACAGCACTCTTTCTAGTAGACCAAGCTTCTTCTTAGGAGGAAACCACAAAATTTATCATACTTGAGAGAAACTGTAAGCCTAGGCCAAAAGATTTGATTTCAGACACCTCATTTTTACATGGTCTAATTTTGCAGGTGTGGTGGAGCATACCTGTAATACTTGTTATTGGGAAGGCTGAGGGTAAGCTAGGGAGACCTAACCTTAAATTCACACATATGTATGCACGCACACACACACACACACATACACATAAACACACATACAGACACACTCTGTGACATATTGGGCAGCTGACTTCCATAGCTGCATGGAGAGGAAGGAGAATGGATAAAACATATTTCTTGAAAGTGGAGTTGGGAATTAAAGAAATTCTTCAATGGAAACAAAACTCTGGCATAGTTCTGAAGTAGGTGAATTGACTATACTTTTTTTATTAGGAACCCAGTTGACCTTTTATCTAAAAGGATTCTTCAAGAAAAACTTCCTTGTGTTTACATATATCTATTTAGAGATGTATGAGTGTACAGGGATAAATAAATGTACAGGATTTTATTTCTCTAATTCCTAGGAAATTGTCTATGCCCTGCCCTTGATGTACAAATCCTTGCTATAAAGCCATCCGAATACTGACTCCCCATTTTTCCAGTCCCACAGTTTATCTCCTTCACCACCCACGCTCACATCAGCAAGAATAGGTAGAGAATTTTTTGACTTTCTAATATCTCTTTCCAACCAGGCAAACAACAACAAAAAAAGGAAATATCTCATTTGTTTCAGAATCATGGTTGCTTTAAGGACTGGAGGGGGAATATCTATCCTACCCACATGTCTGAAGAATATTTTTTAACATCCTCCACTCTCCCCAGTAATCCTAATCTGAGAGCAGTGTGTTTATGTATAGACCCAATTTGGCTGGTGGAGTTTGATTTCTTATCTTTACTTCTGCAGAGCATACTGATCATACGACTGAGTCACTAGAGTGAAAACAAAGTTTGTGATGAGTTATTTGGGAAATTATTTTGATTTTCTTATGTACAAACTAATCCTGAAAAGGCAAAATGCTATCCAAAGGCCTATAGTTATAGTGAATTCTTAACCTGATTAAAACAAAGTCTTAAAGGATATGACTAGTACGTTGAAAACCTTAAATCTCTTTAGGTAAAGACTAGCTATTACATCTTAGTCAAAAGGAAGGGGCTACACCTATAGAATGCTTCATATGCTGATGGTTTTGTCTCAGTTGTGCTTAACTTTGTGGTTGCAAGTAAGGGTTCAAAGCTGAAGAGAACAAGAATGAAAACATGAATAAGACAATAAAATAAAATAAGAGTATTCTAGAAGGAAAAATCTTAGAGACTTAACCTAGAATTAGTGTATGTTCATGTAAAAACCTGGACCCAAGGCTCTTGACTATCAATCCAGTACTTTTTCATTTGGGTTGCTGAAATTTGACCTCCTTCATCACATTGGTCCTTCCAAAGCAGCTGTCCCTGATCTGACCTCCCAGGACTAGCAGTTGGTAGGGAAGGAGGAATTTCAGAGTAGAAAATGATGCTAAAAACAGCTCCTTAGCAAAAGCACTTTGCTTTTAGTGGACATTCAAAGAAATATTTATTTTAGGTGCTAGGAAAAAATAGGGGCCTTTCTCCCTCAATGTGAACTATTGTAACTATCCCTTAAATGTGTGACCTCAGGCAAGTTGTTTCACCTGTTTTAGGACATTCTTCATTAGCAAAATGAGGACTGGACTTTCTTCCCTTGCAACTCTAAATTTACATATTACCTGTGATCCCAGTCCTTGACTTTGATTTTTCAAATGAGAAAACTGAAGCCCAGAAAGTCAAGGATTATTCAGATGTAGGGAGTACCTTCAGTATTTCTAGGGGCAGCCCCTGATCCCAAGTTCCCCCTTACCTACCTCCAGTGAACAAGAACCTTTGAAAAGCTTGGGAAACCACACTTTACAGCAAAAGTAAATGACTGGAGTACTGTCTCTCTTTCCCCTGTCTTAACTGTCTCCTTCTCTCCTCCCTTCTGATGCAAACTGTGTTAAGAAGTAGCTAAGAACCACTATTCCTGGGGAAGCATTATCCTTTCTCTGTAACAGACTACATTATGTTACCCACTGTGCTTTGTCCTACATAGAGTCCTTTGGACAGCCACTGCTTTTGGCACTGAGAGGACTGGCTCCCAGGACCAGGGTCAGACCAAGATTTGGCTTGCCTCTTCATCCTTAGGCAGAATCAGTTTGTGTCTTTGGATACAAGTAAGTCAATAAATACTGTCTAATACACAGGGAATACAAAGAAAGGCAAAAACTGGGTCTCTGACTTCTCTAGGTGCTCATTTTCTGAAGAGGAGGTCAATATGCAAATAACTATATATATATATATATATATATATATATATATATATATATATACACACACACACACACAAGATATGAAGAATAGAAAAAAGGTAATCTTAGAAGATAATAGATAGAAGGTAAGATTTGGGGAGTTGAGAAGAGGGTGGGTAGGATTTGAGCTGAATCTTGAAAGAAGCCAGAAAAGCCAGCTGTCAGAGGTGAAGAGGGAGTGCATTCCAGGCATGCCTGGAAATATTGGCTTCCATCTCACCCCTACTCTCTCATCTGAGGAACTCCCTATGAAAGGAATCACTTCTTCTCATTTTCACCATCTTGTCACTGTTTCCACTGTCAGTAGCTCTATTCTGCCCCGATCTTCTTAGGAGCATAAATGCTACTACCAAGTCTGTTTCCCAATATTATAGGTCAGGGCTGATAGAGTTGAGTTTAAGAGTTCAGGGTCAGGATCAAATTTAAATGAAACTCTTGTCTACAGTTCAACAGTTAACAAAAAAAAATTTACTTAACAGCATAGAGAGAGTCCTTAGTAAGAATTGCAGCATAGGTTCAGATAGAAACAACCCCTCTCATCTTCATCAGGAAGAGTCAGCAGAGTATAATTGGGTCAGATGAGTATGACATCTGTCATGGTAGTAGGATGTCTGCCAGGTCTAAAGAGCACTGAATCCTGGTGCCCTATTTTTTTATTTTTTTGGTTTTGTTTTTTGCCCTAGGCAATTTGGGGATAGATCAATCAAATCTCAAGGACAGTTTCTTTGCCATTTAGGGAAATAAATGAATAAACAAAAAAACTACTTTAGTCTACTTGGCAAAAACCCTTCTTCCCTTGAACAAATCTCTAACATTAAAAGAAACCACAGTTGTCCCTGCCTTGTCACAACTCTTTTTTTTTTAATTTCACTCAACTATTGAGAAAATATGTTATTGGTATCTTTTGTTTTTATATTACAGTCATTTTTGAATATACCTCCTTCTTCCATTATCCCACAAATGGATAATGCCTTAATAGACAGAAAGACAATTAAGCAAATCTGAGTGATACTGCTTTGATCCTCTATATAGCATTGTGCATTGAAAGTCCACTTCTCTACCAAAAGGAGGTACTTCCTCATCTCTTCTACAAGTTTCCCAAATCATTTTTCAGAATGTGTGTCCAGAAATGGAAAGAAGTTGATGCTTTATTTGCTTGGGATATACTGTTTTTCTCATATTCCAAATCTTCAAATCCTTCACTTTCTTTCAGAAACTCATTTTGGTTATGATTTTCTATGTACTTTGTAGTTCTAAAAGAACAACAATATATTTATGAATAAAAATATCAGTAGGGAATGAGATGGTCATTTTCTATTCTATTTTTTCCTATGCTGTTGATCTTTTTTCTTTTTCTTTGTATTTTCTTTTTTATACTTACATGTAAAGATACTTTTCTATTTTCATTTCTGTAAGATTTTGAGTTCCAAATTTTTCTTCTTCCCTACTCTCTCCCCCCAAACAGCAAGTAATCTGATTCTATTGATCTTTAAAAAAAAAAAAGGAAAAAGCAGCACAACTGATCAATACATTAAAACAATCTGAAGGGGCGGCTAGGTGGCGTAGTGGATAAAGCACTGGCCTTGGGGTCAGGAGTACCTGGGTTCAAATCCAGTCTCAGACACTTAATAATTACCTAGCTGTGTGGCCTTGGGCAAGCCACATAACCCCATTTGCCTTGCAAAAAAAAAACAACTAAAAAAAAATCCAATCTGAAAACATGTGCTATGAACAACACCCATAGTCCTCTTACCTTTACAAAGAGGTAGATTGGGAGTATTTTCTCATAACTCTTCTTTTATGATTCTTTTATATAATTTTATTTTATATATATACATATATATTCACTCTTGGTTTGAGTATATGGTTAGTTTTTTCCATTTGTGTCACTTTAGATAATGTAAATATTATTTTCTTGGCTCTGTTTGGCTCAATCTGCATCAGTTCATGTGGGTATTATTATGCTTCCCTGTAATGATCACATTCTTCATTTGTTACAGAACAATATTTTAATACATCCCTGTACCCACACTTTGTTTACCCATTTCCCAACTGAAGAATATTTCCTTTCTTTGCTACTACAAAAGGTGCTGTTATAAATATTTTGGTGTTTGTAGAGACTTTCTTGGGACAATGGAATCTCTGGGTCAAAGGGTATGGACATCTTAGTCACTTTATTTAGATAATTCCAAATTGCTTTCCAAAATGGTTACACCAGTTCAAATAAATCCATATAACTAAGTTCCCACAACTTCTCCAACATTAACTATTGCCATCTTTTGTCATCTTTGCCAATTTTCAGGATGTGAGGAGAAACCTTAGAGTTTTGATTTTTCATTACTTCTGTTATTAGTGATATGGAAATTCTTTCATGTGGTTGTCAAAACTTTGTAATTCTTCTTTTGAGAACACTTTATTCATATATTTTAATCATTTATTTATTAGGGATTGGTTACTGGTTAGATACATATTGGTTAATTATTCATATATCTTGGATATCCAACATTATCTGAGAAATTGAGATCAAAGATCTTTTTTCCATTTTATGAGTTCCTTTATTTTCCTAAGTATATTAATATTGTCTATTCGAAGGTTTGATGCTATAAAAATTAACTATTTTGTCTTTTGTAATTGTCTCTATCTTTTATTTGGTTAAGAATAAGTTTCCTAAATACTTACATGAACTGATACAGAATGAGCAGAACTAGAACATTATACGCAGTATTGTATCAAGAACAGCTGTGAATGACTTAGCTATTCTCAGCAATACAATGATCCAAGAGGATTAGAAATGCTATCTGCCTCCAGAGAAAAACCTGATAGTGTTTGAATACAAATGAAAGCACATTCCTCTCTCTCTCTCTCTCTCTCTCTCTCTCTCTCTCTCTCTCTCTCTCTCTCTCTCTCTCTCTCTCTCTCTCCCCCTCCCTCCCTCCCTCCCTTCCTTCCTTCCTTCCTTCCTTCCTTCCTTCCTTCCTTCCTTCCTTCCTTCCTTCCTCTCTCTCTTTCCTTTCTTTCTCCCCTTTCTTTCTCTCTTTCTCTCTCTCTCTTTCTTTCTTTCTTTCTTTCTCTTTCTCTTTCTTTCTCTCTCTTTCTTTTTTCCTTTTTCTTTCTTCTTTCTTTCTCTCTCTCTTTTACATGTAATTGGGGAAAATAAAGTATTAAATAAAAAAACTAAGAATACATTTCCTACTCATAGCTGCAAATGGTATATAATCTGCTTCTCTTCTAATTTTTTTAATAGTACAGTCTTTAATATTGAAACCATATATGCATTTAGAATGTATTGTAAATATCATATAATGTATTAAGTCAAGTGTCTGCCAGATTGCTTTCCAGTTGTTTTCCCAGCAGTTTTTTTTTTTTTACCAAATAGAGTTCTTTCTCAAGAAATTTATCTCCTACTTTATAGAACACTGATTTGAGATCAATTATTTATATTTCTCCCTTGTTTAATCTGTTTCATTGATCTGCCTTTATTTTTTTTAACCATTATGAGATTGTTTTGCTAACCCCTGATTAATTATACAGTTTCAGGTATTGAAGTTATTCCCCTCTTCATTTCTATCTCTTTTCATGAATTCCCCGGATTGAAGTTTTCTGCCAAGACAAACCCAGAAACCATATGAACACATTTACAAAAGACTTTACACAAAAATAAAGTCAGATTGGAAAAATGTCAAGCACTCATGGGTAGACTGAGCTAAAATAATAAAATGACAATTTTAAAAAATTAAATTACTTATTCAGTACCATACTGATCAAGTTGCCAAAACTTAAACTTTACAGAGCTAGGAAAAATAGTAACAATATTCATATGGAGGAACAAAAGGTCAGGAATATCAAGGGAATTAATGAAAAAAAAAATGCAAAGATCTAGCCAGATCTAAAAATATATTATAAGGTAGCAGTCATCAAAACTGTCTGGTATTGGCTAAGAAACAGAGTGATAGATCAGTTAAATAGATTGGTTACAAAAGAAACAGTAGAAAATGAGTATAGTATTCTCTTGTTGATAAACCTTAAATACTCACAGGGCGGAGCCAAGATGGCTTCCTGAAGGCAGCATTTCCTGGGAACTCTGACCCCTCAAACTCCCCCCAAAAACAAACAAATGAGGGCTCTAGCCAAAATTTAGAGGGGCAGAACCCACAGAAAGACTGAGTGATACATTTTCCCAGTCCAAGATAATTTAGAAGTTCTGCGGGAAAGGTGTGTTTCACCAGGAATGGGGCTTGGAAAAAATGTTGCAGTGCAGCCGAGCCCAGCCCAGCCCAGCCCAGCCAAGCAACAGCATGAAGGGCAGTGAAAGAACTCTGCTCCACCAGAATGAGTATGGCATGAAGAGCACAGAATCTGCAATGAGAATTGGGAGAAAGCAGCCTACACCTCCAGAGACAGTAAGGGAAGTCTGCAGAGATTTCTGTGCTCTTCCTGGGGTAGGGCTCTGCTGTTTGCCTACACTCAGATATTGCAGTTTGGGCTTTCATACTAAATAACCAAGCTAGATCCCTCCTTATAGCCCCAGGGCAGAGGGAAGTAGTGGAGGGATCTACATATCTAAGCACAGGCTAGAGAGCATAAGACCTTGGAGGAATAAAGGTCTCAGTGGGGTGTCTACCCCCCCCCAAAAAAACCCCAAACCTTGGAGTACTGTAAATTAGTCTTGGGCTGAGGAAATGAGTAAACAGCAGAAAAAGAAGAATTACTTTTCCCATAGAGAATTATTTTAGTCCCATGGAAGATCAAAACACATACTCACATGATGACAAAATGGAAGCTTTTGTATCCAAAAACCTCCAAGAGAAATAGAAAATGGGCTCAGACTATGGATGAGCTCAAAAAAGACTTTGAAAAGCAATTAAGGGAGGTTGAGGAAAAATTGGGAGCAGAGATGACAGTGATATAGAAAAATCATTAAAACTAAAACAAAAGCTTGTTGAAAGACATACAAAAAAAATACTGAAGAAAATAATATGTTAAAAACCAGTTTAGGATACCTGGGAGTCTATTTGCCAAGACAGACTCAGAAACTTTTTGAAAACAATTATAAAACACTTCTCACACAAATTAAGATTTAAATAACTGGGGAAATATCAATTGCTCATGGATAGGTAGAGCTAATATAATAAAAAGACAATTCTACCAAAACTAAACTACTTGTTTAGTGCCCTACCAATCAAAAGGCCAAAAAATTACTTTAATGAGTTAGAAAAAATGGTAAGTAAATTCATATGGAGAAATACAAAGTCAAGAATTTCCAGGAACTTAATGGAAAAAAGTGCAAAATAAGGGGGCTTAGCCCTACCTGATCTAAAATTATATTATAAAGCATCATTCATCAAAACTGTTTGGAATTGGTGAAGAAATAGAGTGATGGACCAGTGGAATAGACTAGGTGCAAAAGCAGGAGACAATTATAGTAATCTGCTGTTTGATAAACCCAAAGAGTCCAGCTATTGGGATAAAAACTCTCTCTTTGATTAAAAACTGCTGGGAAAATTGGAAGTTAGTATGGAAGAAACTTAGATTAGACCAACACCTAACACCCTTTACCAAGATAAGATCCAAATGATTACAGGATTTAGACATAAAAAAATACTATAAGCAAATTAGTAGATCAAGGACTAGTTTACCTGTCAGATCTATGGAAAGGGGAGCAGTTTATGACTAAGGAAGAGTTGGAAAACATCACCAGAAACCAACTAGATGATTTCAATTACATTAAATTAAAAAGCTTTTGCACAGATAAAACCACTGTAACCAAGATCAAAAGAAATGTAGTAAATTGGGAAACAATCTTTACAACTAAAGATTCTGACAAAGGACTCATTTCTAAAATATGCAGAGAACTGAGTCATAGTTTTAAAATGAAAAGCCATTCCCCAATTGAAAAATGGTCAAAGGATATGCAAAGGCAATTTACAGATGAGGAGATCAAAACAATCCATAGCCATATGAAAAATTGCTCTAAATCATTAAATATAAGAGAAATGCAAATTAAAGTTTCTCTGAGGTACCACCTCACACCTCTCAGACTGGCCAATATGACCAGAAAGGATAATGATCATTGTTGGAAAGGTTGTGGGAAATCTGGGACACTATTACACTGTTGGTGGAGCTGTGAACTCATCCAACCTTTCCTGAGAGCTATTTGGAACTACACTCAAAGGGCAATAAAAATGAGCATACCCTTTGACCCAGCAATACCACTACTGGGTCTATACCCTGAAGAGATGATGAAAACGGGTAAAAACATCATTTGTACAAAAATATTCATAGCAGCCCCTTTTGCGGTGGCAAAGAATTGGAAATCAAGTAAATGTCCTTCAATTGGGGAATGGCTTAGCAAACTGTGGTATATGTATGTCATGGAACACTATTGTTCTATTAGAAACCAGGAGGGATGGGATTTCAGGGAAGCCTGGAGGTATTTGCATGAACTGATGCTGAGTGAGATGAGCAGAAGCAGAAAAATGCTGTATATCCTAACAGCAACATGGGGGTGATGTTCAACCTTGAAGGACTCACTCATTCCATCAGTGCAACAATTGGGAACACTTTTGGGCTGTCTGCAAAGGAGAGTGCCATCTGTATCCAGACAAAGAGCCGTGGAGTCATGGAGTTTGAACAAAGTTCAAGGACTATTCCCTTAACTCAGGGGAAAAAAAATAGATATCTTATTGTCTGATCTTGTTATCTCTTAGATTTCTTTGTCTCTTTCTTAAGGATATGATTTCTCTCTCATCACATTCAATTTGGATCAAGGTACAACATGGAAACAAAGTAAAGACTGACAGATTGCTTTCCATGGGGGGTGGGGAGAGGGAAGTAAGATTGGGGGGGAAATTGTAAAACTTAATACCTTTAATAAAAAAATATGTAAAAAAAAACAGTTTAGGCCTAATGGAAAAAGCAAAACAAAAGGCAAATGAGGAGAAGAATGCCTCAAAAAGCAGAATTGGCCAGCTGAAAAAGGAGATAAAAAAATCTCTCTGAAGAAAATAACTCCTTCAAATGCAGAATGGAACTAAAGGAAGCTGCTGACTTTGCAAGAAATCAGGAAGAAATAAAACTTTTACAAAAAAGGCAAACATTAGAAGAAAATGTGAAATATCTCATTGGAAAAACAACTGACCTTGAAAACAGGTCCAGAAGAAATAATTTAAAAATTATTGGGCTATCTGAAAGCCATGACCAGGAGGAGAGCCTAGACTTCATTTTTTTTAAGAAATAATACAGGGGCAGGCTAGGTGATGTAGTGGATAAAGCACCAGCCCTGGAGTCAGGAGTACCTGGGTTCAAATCCAGTCTCAGACACTTAATAATTAGCTAGCTGTGTGGCCTTGGGCAAGCCACTTAACCCTGTTTGCCTTGCAAAAACCTAAAAAAAAATATACAGAAAAATTGCCCTAAGATCCTAGAAGCTGAGGGTAAAATAGAAATTGAGAGAATTCACTGGTTACCGCCTGAAAGAGATCCCAAAAGAAAAACTTCCAGGAATATTATAGCCAAATTCCAAAACTCCCAAATTAAAGAGAAAACTCTAAAAGCTGCCAGAAACAAAATTCAACTATCGAGGCTCCACAGTCAGGATTACGCAGGATCTGGCAGCATCTACATTAAGAGTTTGTAGGGATTGAAATATGATAGTCCAGAAGGCAAAAGATCTTGGTTTACAAGCAAGAATCAACTACCCAGCAAAACTGAACATCCTCTTTCAGGGGAAAAGATGGATCTTCAGTGAAACAGGGGACTTTCAAACTTCCCTATTGAGATGAACAGAGCTGAACAGAAAGTTTGATCTCCAGGTACAGGACTCTGGTGAACCATGGAGGGAATGGAAGAAAGGGACTAATGGAGGAACTTGATGACGTTGAGCTGTTTGTATTCCTGCACGGGAAGAAGATATTGATAACTCATATGAACTTTCTCATTTAAAAGGGCTGTTAAGAAGGAGCATATATAGAAAGGACATAGGAAGGAGCAGATCATAATGGTATGATGTGGTAAATGGGTGGAGTCAATGGGCGATGGGGAAAATGCTAGCAGGAAGGAAAAAGAGATGAAGAAGAAGCTGAATGATTTCACATAGGAGTCAAGAAAAAGCTTTTTCAATGGAGTGGGAGGGGCGGAAGCAAGGTGGAATGAATGAGCCTTCATTCGCATTGGAAATGGCTCAGGGAGGAAATGACATTCACACTTAATAGGGCAAGGAAATCTGTCTTGCCCTGGAGAAGGATAGGAGGAAAGGGACAGGATGGGGGCAATGGGGGGAGGGAAGGGGGGGGAATAGGTATTAGAAGAGAGGGAAGATCAAGGGAGAAGGTACTCAGATTCAACAAACTTTTGGACAGGGCCAGGCTGAAAGGAGCGGAGAGAATAGAATAAATGAGAGTGGGGAGAAAAAGAGTAGAGGTACAGCTAGTAATGGCAACTGTGGAAAAAATATTGAAGCAACCTCTCTGGTGGACTTATGATAAAGAAAGCAACTCACCCCAGAGACGACAGAGGCATTGAAATCTGAAAACAGATTGAAAGATTGAAGTACAATTCTCTCTCTCTCTCTCTCTCTCTCTCTCTCTTCTTGAGGTTTCTCATCTTCTTGGTGGGGGGGTTATCTATATTCTTATGTTTACTCTTATAGCACATTCAATTTACATCAATGTATGGCATGGAAACAATGTAGAGACTGTCAGACAGCCTTCTGTGGGGGGGGGGAAATTGTAGAATTCAGAGCCTTGCAAAAAATTATGGGTACATATTACTATTGTATATAATTGGAAAACAAATAAAATGTTAAATTGTCAAAAAAAACCCAAAACCTAAATATTTCAGCTTCTGGGATAAGAACTGACTATTTGATAAAAACTACTGGGAAAACTAGAAAGTTGCAAAGAAACTAGGAACTATGAATAGACCAACATCTCATACCCTGTAAGGTTGAAATGGGTACTTGTTTTAGGCATAATGGGTGATACTAAGAACCATTTAGGAGGAATAGTTTAATCTGTCAGATTTATGGAAAGGGAGGAATTTATGACCAAATAAAAGAGCGAGAATCTTACAAAAATACAAAATGTATAATTTTGATCACATGAAATTAAAAGGGTTTTGCAAAAATAAAACCAACATTAGAAGGAATGAATAAAGCTGGGAAACAATTTTCATAGCTAATGTTTCTGTTAAAGGACTCATTTCTAAAATATATAGAGAACTGAGCAAATTTTATAAGCAAAGAAACCATTTCACAATTAATAAATGGGCAAAGAATATGAAGAGGCAATTTTCAAATGAAAATATTAAAGTTATCCATCATCATATAAAATGTTTAAAATAATTGACTAGAGAAATTCAAATTAATATGAGGTTTCACCCCATACCTATCAGATTGAGCAAAATGACAAAAAAAGAAAAATGATCAGCATTTCAGGGAATGTGGGAAAACAAGACACTATGGAGTTGTGAAGTGATCCAACCATTCTGGAGAGCTATTTAGTACTATACCCAAAAGGCAAAAAAAAAAAAAAATCCAGCAATACCACTACCAGGTCTGTCTCCCAAAAGGATCATAAAAAAGGGGAAAAGACCCACATATAAAAAATATTTATAGCAGTTTTTTTTACAGTGGCAAAGAATTGGACATTGAGGGGATGCCAGTCCATCAGGGAATGGCTAAGTTGTGCTATATGAATGTGATGGAGAACCATTTTTCTGTAAGAAATCATGAGTAGGAGGCCTTCAGAAAAGCCTGGAAAGATTTGCTTGAACTGATGTCAAGTGAAGTAAGAAGAAGCAGGAGAACACTGTACATGTTAAGAACAACATTGTATGATGGATGATCAACTATGATGGACTTAGCTCCTCTAAGTAGTTAGTGATCAAGGACAATTCTAAAAGACTTGTGATGGAAAATGTCATTTACACCTAGAGAAAAAACTGGAGCCTGATTGCAGGCCAAAGTATATTATTTTCACTTTTTAAAACTTGTTTTATGTTTTTTCTCTTTCTCATGACTTTTTTCTTTCTTTGGTTCTAATTCTTCTTTTACAATATAGCATAGAAATATGCTAAATGTGATTGTATATGTATAACCTATATCAGATTATTTACTGTCATGAGGAGAGGGAAGGGAAGGGAGAGAGTTAAAAATAAATCTGAAACTCAAAATCTTAAAAAAAGGTGAATATTGAAAACTATCTTTGCATGTAATTGGAAAAATAAAATAACATTCATAATTTCCTTTGTTATTCTCGATCTATTTTTCCCAAATGTTTTTTGGTCATTATTTTTTGAGTTCTATAAAGTATTCTGTTGATAATTTGATGGTATAGCATTTAAAGTATAAATTAACCTTGGTGGTATTGTCATTTTTATCATATTAGCACAGCACAGCCATGAACACTGAATATTTCTCCATCTAATAAAGTTGTTTTTTGTTTTTTTAGAGAAGTAAATTTTGTGATTGACTTTATACAAGTCTTTGGGTGCTTTGGTAAATTGAACTCTGAGTTAATTGTTTATTCTCTATTTGGAATGAGATTTCTGTTCTATCATTGTCTCTGCCTTTTGCTATTTTTGCATAGAAATGCAGTTTCAGCTTCTACTTTCTAGCTTGACACATTAAGAAAACTATTAATTGTGTTGATTAGCATCTTCTCTGATTCCTGAGGATTCTCTATCATCATGTCATTAGCAAGTAAGGATAGTTTTATATTCTCTTTCCCTATCTTTATAATTTTAATTTTTCTCATTTTAACATTTTGAGAACTATATAAAATAATAGTGGTCACGCTTATTTTACCCATATTTATTGGAAAGGATTCTAGTGTATCTCCATTGTATATTAGGCTTGCTTTTGATTTTAGACAGATACTTTTTATAGTATTAAAGATGCCTCTACTTTGTAGTTTTTTTTAAAATTTATTTTTTATTCTCATTTTGTACAAATGTTTTTTACATTAATAAAATATTCTTGTTTACAAGTAAACAAAATACCCCTTCCCCCCATGAATATAGATAGACTTGCTTGGGCGAAAAAAGTAAAGGGGAGAGAGAAAAAAACTTAAAATAAAAAAAAATAATAGTAATAATTGTAGGTATGGCCAGGTGGCGGAATGGATGAAGCACCAGCCCTGGAGCCACGAGCACCCGAGCCCATATCCAGCCTTGTAAACCCAACAATCACCCAGCCTTGTGACATGCAAGCCACCTGATCCCTACTGCCCTGCAAAAATCAAAAAGAAGGGGAAAAAAAGACCCAAAATAAAATAAAATAGTAATAATAGTAGGGGGTGGCTGGGTGGCAGATAGAGCATTGGCCCTTGAGCCAGGAGCACCTGGGTCCAAATCCGGCCCCAGACACCCAAAGATCTCCCTGCTATGTGGCCCCAGGCAGGCCACCCAGCCCTTCTTGCCCTGCACCCTCCCCAAGATAATAATAACAATAAATGTGCTTCAGTCTTTGTTCCAACACCAACAACTCTGTCACAGGTGGATCACATTCTTTATGATAAGTCCATCACAAAAGTTACTTCCATATTTTTCCAACGTTGTCATTGCTGATCGCAACTCCCTCCTTTCTTATTTCTCCACTACTATGTACTACATTTTCTCTCTCCTTTCACTCTGACTCTATTGTAGGGTCGCTGAGTGGCACAGCAGACAGATCCCTGGTCCTGGGGCCAAGAAGCCCTGAGCCCCCATACCACCCCTTAGGCCCAGAATCCACCTGGCCCTATGGTCCTGGGCAGGCCTTCCAATCCCAGCCTCTTGCAAGAAGTAAAAAAGAAAATGTGTTATATCTGACCACTCTCCCCCCCATGGTCTATCCTCTCCTTTATTCACATCCCCACCCCTTCCCCCTGTTCCCCCCTCCTTCTTACTCCAGATGTCTATACCCCATTGAGTATATTTGTTGTTTCCTCTCCTAGCCATCTCTGATGAGAGCAAAGGTTCCCTCATCCCCCCTTGCCTCCCCCCTTCCATATCATTGCAATAGCTCATTGTAATAAAAAAAACTTATTATGTGAAATATCTTGGACTATTCCCTCCCTCTCCTTTTTCTTCCTCCCATTCCATTTCCCTTTTTTCTATTGACTCCATTTTTACACCATATTTTATCTTCAAATTCAGCTTTCTCCTGTGCTTCAACTATAAAAGCTCCCTCTACCTGTTCTATTAACTGAGAAGGTTCATATGAGTATTATCAGTGTCATTTTTCTATGCAGGAATACATGCAGTTCATCCTCATTAAGTCCCTCATATTTCCCCCCTCTCCTCCAATCTCCATGCTTCACCTGAGTCCTGTATCTGAAGATCAAACCTTCTGTTCAGTTCTGGCCATTCCAAAAGTAACATTTGAAATTCCCCTGGTTCATTGAAAGTCCATCTTTTTCCCTGGAAGAGGACATTCAGCCTTGCTGGGTAGTTCATTCTTGGCTGCATTCTAAGCTCTTTTACCTTTCTCTATGAGCTTCCAATGTAGTTGCTGCTAAGTCCTGTGTGATCCTGACTGCAGCTCCACGATATTTGAACTGTGTCCTTCTGGCTGCTTGTAATATTTTCTCTTTGACTTGGGAGTTCTGGAACTTGGCTATAATATTCCTAGGGGTTGGTTTTTTGGGATCTCTTTCTCGGGGGGATTGGTGGATTCTCTCCATTTCTATTTTGCCCTCTGCTTCTAGAATATCAGGGCAATTTTCCTGTAGTAATTCTTTGAAAATGATGTCAAGGCTCTTCTCCTGATCATGACTTTCAGGTATTACAATAATTTTTAAATTATCTTTCCTAAGTCTGTTTTCCATATCAGTTGTTTTTTCAATGAGATATTTCACATTTTCTTCTAATTTTTCATTTTTTTGGTTTTGAAGTATTGATTCCTGATTTCTGGTAAATTCATCAATCTCCCTGAATTCTATTCTTTGTCTGAAGGATTTGTTCTCCTCAGAGAGTTTTCTTATCTCTTTTTCCATTTGGCCAATTTTGCTTTTTAAAGCATTCTTCTCCTCAATAACTTTGTGAACTGTTTTATCCATTTGACCTAAGCTGGTTTTTAGCATGCTATTTTCTTCAGCATTTTTTTTGGAGTTCCTTGACTAAGCTGCTGACTTCATTTTCATGTTTTTCCTGCATCTCTTTTGCCAGTTTTTCTTCCAACTCCCTCATTTGATTTTCAATGTCTTTTTTAAGCTCTGTCATAGCCTGAGCCCAATTTCTGTTTTTCTTGGAGTCTTTAGATGCAGGAGCTTGTGCTTCCTCATCTCCAGACTGAGTATTTTGATCCTTCTTGGGCTCATTTGCAAAATATTTCTCAATAGTCTTCCTTTTGTTTCTCTGCTTGCTCATTTTCCCAGCCTGGGCCTGGTTTTGGGGTGTTTCTTGAGCTTTTGGGGCACTCCCACAAGGGTCTCAGTGTGTGAGGCTCTGTCCTCCCTCCTGGTCTGTGAATGACCATAAGCGCCCCCCCTCTGCCACGGTGCCGAGGTGTGGGGGCAACTGCTGTTCTATGGGGGTGCCTAGTGTTCGATCAGGATCTGAATGTGGTCAGAGCCCCAGAGTCCTGTTCCAGAGGCAGAGGACAAAAGAGCTCTGCAGTCTCTCTTCACTCCCCTCCCTCAGTTCAATGGGTTCATGCCCTGGGTGCTCCTGCTTACCGGCTCTGCCTGCTTCTGTTTCCTGGATCAGGGCTGCAGAAAGACCAAGCTGCTTGCTGTGTGCCCTGAGGGCTGGGCTCCACATGCTCACTCTGGCAGAGGTCCCCCGTTGTTCCCCCACTTTGTGCTCGGTGCTCCCTGGGGTACAGCTCAAGAGACTCTCCCGCTGTTGTGAACCGCAGCTCCCTGCACCCTGGGGCTTCCTCCCTGAGGCTGAAGTTCTTTTGCTCTGGTGGGCCACCCCTCTGGTGGGCTGCCCCTCCGACCCCGGGGAGCAGAGCCTTTCTGCTCTTTTCCAGGTTACCTTGAGTAGGAGAACTGCCTCACTGGGTCCCTTTGTGGGTTCTGTCTCTCAAAAGTTTAGTTAGAGTCCTTAATTTATGAGTTTTATCAGAGAGCTCCTAAGACTTGATCCCTTCTTGTCGCCATCTTGGCTCCACCCCCTGTAGTTTTTTTTAATAGCACAATTGTGTGGTTATTGGATTTTTCTGCATCCAATGATATAATCATGTGACTTTTAGTGTTTCTTTCATTTATATGACTAACCATACTGATGATTTTCCTAATGGAGAACCATCATTGTATCTATACTATGAATTCAACTTGATCATAATGAATTTTTTCTTGAAACATTGCTGTAGTCTCTTTGATAGTATTTTTAAAAAATTCTTAAATATTTTATTATTTTCAATTATATGTAAAATTTTTTTGATAGAGATTCTGTAAAACTTTGAGTTCAAATTTCTTTCTTTCCCTCCCACCTAATTCTTTGAGAAGGCAGGCATTTTGATATAGGTTATATATAGGTATTCATGCAAAACATCTTTCTATATTACTCATGTTGTGAAAGCCAATACAGATTTAAAAGCAAGAAAAATAAAGAAAATTTTAAACATGTGTTTTATCCGTATTCAGCTTCTCAGTTTTTTTTTCCTCAGGAAATAGCATTTTTCATGATGAGTCCTTTGGAATTGTCTTAGACCATTGTGTTGCTGAGATCAGCATACACTATTGCTGTTACTGTGAACAGTATTCTCTTGATTCTGCTCACTTCACTTTGCATTAATTCATGTAAGTGAACATCCTGCTCATCATTTCTTATAGCATAATAATATTCCATCTCAATCATATGCCACAACTTGTTCAGTTATTTCCCAAAGGATGCTTATCTCCTCAATTTCCAACTCTTCACCACTACAAAAAATATTTTTGTACATATAGGCCATTTTCATATATATATAGTGTTCGATCAGGATCTGAATGTGGTACAGATTTTAGACAGATACTTTTAATGGTTTTAAAAAATGTCCCTATATGCCTATACTTTGCAGTTTTTTTAATCTTTGAGATACCAGATCTAGTACTGCTCAAGAAAGGGTATGCCCAGTTTTATAGCCTTTTGAGTATAGTTTCAAATTGCTCTCCAGAATGGTTAGATCAATATACAACTTTATCAAGATTGTATTGAACTCCAAATTTCTAACATACACTCCAAAAAGGAACATTTGTTATCTTCCTTTTCTATCATATTAGCCAATCTGATAGATGTGAGGTATCACCTCAGAATTGTTTTAATTTGCATATCTCTAATCATTAGCTATTTAGGGTATTTTTTAATGATTGTTTTTGTCTTCTGAAGATTTCTTGTTCATAATCTGTGACCATTTATCAATTAGGGTTTTGCTTTTATTATTAATAAATATGGCTTATTTCTCAATGTATTTGAGTAATGAAGGCTTTATCAAGAATATTTGCTATAAAAATTTTCCCCCCATAGCTTTCTGCTTTCCTTCTAATCTTGGCTGTATTGATTTTGTTTGTGCAATAATCAATATATATAATCAGAACTATACATTTTATATTTTGTAATTCCCTTTGACAGGTAAGCTATTATATGTTCTCCTAATTTGTCCACAATATCACCTTATGTCTAAATCTTGTACCCATTTTTACTTTATTTTCATAAATGGTATGAGATATTGGTCTCCCTACCAAACTACTTTCCAGTTTTCTCATCAGATTTTTGTCAAATAATGAGTTTTCTGTTCCAAAAACTTGGATTTCTGTCTTTACCAAACATTAGATTACTATAGTAATTTACTACTGTGTACTGTGTACATAATCTATATCACCTATCCCCCACTCTGTTTCTTAGCCAGAATCAGATTATTTTCATGATTATTACTTTGTAATACAGTTTGAGATCTGCTTTGCCTTTGGGAGGATTTTATTTTTAAATATTTATTAATGATACTAGTCTACAGTTTTCCTTCTTCATTTATTCCTTCCCTGGCTTAAGTATTAGGACTATATTTGTCCCATAAATGGTCCTGATTGGGATTTTATCAATTTTGAGTATAATTTATATATTATAGGCACTAATTGTCCCTTAATATTTTATAGAATTCTTCTTTCAATCAGAACCAGGAGTTTTTTTTTTCCTTCAGCAGCTCCTTTTGTTTATGTTTTTGGTTCCCTTGTTGAGTTTTTGTTTCTCAGTAAAATTTTAAAATTTAATCAGTGTGTCGTATGATTTGCAGTGCTGGATTTTTTTTCAGGAGACAATCTAAAAATTTTTAGATTGACACTTTGTTTTTTCTGTGTTCAGAAGTTCTCAGCAGTTTTCTTGTATTTTTTTTCTGCATTATGGTGGACTAGGTTTTGTTTTTAATTTGTTATGTTCTTCTAGAAGACCTATAATGTTTCTACATATCCCATATTTTCCAAATTATTATGTTTTGCTTATGTGGAGAACATTCTTTTAAGTTCATATTTTTTGACTCTTTTCTTCCAGGTTATCCTTGGCTTCTGTGTATTGGCATTCCCAATCAATTGTTATTTTTTAAATTTCTCTGGTGAGATTTGCCACAGTGGATTCAAGTTTCTCTACTCTTCCTATTATTTCTGCTTTGCAAGTCATAACTCCTGGTTTTACAATTCTTTTTTAAACCATTGAGGGACATCCTGCTCTGGTTCTGAAATTTCTTCCTCCTACCCTCCCTCCACCATCCATTGAGAAGATAAGAAAAACCACACCATTATAAATATGTTTGGTCAAGAAAAACAAACTACTGTATTAGATATGGAAGGAAGGAAGAAAGGAAGGAAAGATGAAAGTAAAGAAAGAAAGAAGAAAATGAAATGTATTTTAATCTGTTATCTATCGTCATTGGTCGTTATAGCGCTCAGAATTCCCAAGTCTTTCAAAGTAGTTTGTCTTTAAATCATTGCTGTTATTTTATAGTTTAACTTGTTCTGCTAACTTCATTTTTCATCCTAAATTTTTGTGAAATCGTCTCCTTCATAATTTCTTTTGGCACAATTCTCCTCTTCTTTTTAATACTCCTTCCTTATGCTTTTTAAAGATTTATTTTTGGCTTCCTAACTTTTAAATGCATATTAAGTTCATCAATCATCTCATTTTCTATTTTGCTAGTGTTACAGAATGCAAAAACATAATTTTCCCCTTGAAGGCTGCTTTATCTACAGCCTGAGATGTTGGGTAATTTCATACTTTTCCCCTTATTTTCCTTTACTGCTCATTTTTTGACTCTCTCCTCTCTGATGGTAATTTTTCTGGGGGCTGGATTTCAAAACATTTCTCTTACTTATTTCTATTGTAGTACAGAACACTACCAAGTTGTGATTTCAAAACAAGTCTCTGCTGTCTTTTGGTTTTCCTCAGCATTGGGAGGAGAGAGCAATAGAATTAGGTGGTTTTGAAAGCCTGTGAGCCAGCTTGTGCTGCTCTGCTACTGCAGCAGTGTAGATGATTGGAAGGGTGTTGTGTGAATCTGTTTAGGGTTAGGTATTATTAACTTTTTCTGCTCATAATTCATTGAATTTTTATCTTGCTTGGAGTCTTAGTATCCTAGACTATGGAGACAGTTGAAATTGCTTTATCTTTTGTACATATTTTCTATTCTGGAAGGTTTGATAAGTTGGGAGAATCAGAGAAAAAGTCTAGTCATGTATATTGGTGATCATGTGATATAGAAGTTCACTACTTTTGATAATGTCTGTTTTCTGTACTTTCTATAACTCTTTCTTATTCTATGATTAAGGATATATTTTTGCTTAGAAATTTGAGATTGCAAATGCTATTTTTCCTCACTCTGAAGAATGAAAATTAATTAACACTACCTCTGTATGAAACACAGACACATATACATTAATTCATAGTCATGTTAATGGATAAGGTTTTTTCCCTCCTTATGATCTTTGTCTAAGGGTATTCATCTTCTTCTACAGAAACACAGCACATCATATGTAAAATCCCAAAGGAAAAAACAGGCCTTTGATTCCTTTCTTGAAAGAATCTGATGTTCATATTCCTGGTATTTGCAAGTTAATTCACATGTATCTTCTAAATGGAAATTTGTTCCTTGCTTTTTGCTCCATCTCTAAAGTCAAACGAAATAGTCTCTTCCTTTTTTCTCAGTAACTTGATAGATGACTATTTAACTTGAACCAGATGGCCTTCTAGCTCTTGGGATGATAGATAAAACACACACACACACACACACACACACACACACACACACACACACACACACACTTTTTGTTAGTTATCCTTGAGTTAATATAAGGATATTCAATCTTTATATATTCATCTTCTTTAATTAAATACTGTGCTAAAAGAGAACAAAGTATTGATCTATCAGTAGAGGGAAAAGAAAGAAATCTTGCTCCACCAATTATCATACTAGAATTCCCACAAAGTAAGATGATCTTGAATCCATAGACATTAGATCTTTCCATAATAAATGGAAATACTGGCATACTATCTCTTGAATTTGAATATGGCTTGAGAAAAGTAAATATTCCCCTTTCTCATCCTAATGACATCTCATTTACATATGCAGAATACCCTTTAATAAGTTTTTAAAAAATTTATTATTTATTAATTGTTGGGTTAAGTGACTTGCCCAAGGTCACACAACTAGGCAATTATTAAGTGTCTGAGGTTGGATTTGAGTCCTACTGACTCCAGGGCTGGTGCTTTTATGTAAAAAAAAAACCCTGTAAAAAGTAAAAAGAACGATTTCAAGTTTCAAGAAATCAGTCAGGATCACATTGAACTTGGTAAAACTATTATATAGGAGAAAAAATCTTGAAATATGATAGTTGAAAAGGCAAAAGATAAATTCTTTCAACTAAGAATAATTTATTTTGCAAGAGAGTTTAATCCTACAAAATGTACTAAATAATTTACCAAGACTTTATCAAAATAGACAACTATCTACTTCCGGTGATTTATATGGATGTAAGTGATACTGCCAGAGGGAACATCAAGATTATGAAGGTTTAGACAAGCAACTAATGACTTTAGAGGGACAGGTTATTTTTCTCCCTGCCTCTCATTCAAAGCAGGGAGTACATATTGTTAGATTTCTATCACAGTCAAGTGACTGCTTTCTATGTTCCCACTGTAGGCTGATTTCAACAACTGTGAGCAGTAAAGCTTCACTAGCCAAATTAACTCACAAATATCTTTACATATATATGTACATATGCATATGTATACACACACATTATATATATATATATATGTATGTATTATGAAGACTGTATTTATTCCTCAGCATCACTTGTAACTTTTACAAAAATTGACCATATGTTTGGGCATGGAGATATTGCAAACAAATGTTAAAAGGCAGAAATTGTAAATATTTTTCTTATTTATTGTAAGCAGAAATAGTAAATATTTACAGACCATAACACAATATAAATAATCATTGGTTCAGAAAGACTTAAGACATTTCATTAATATAAAGATCATCTATAATTTTATAGCACTGTTGATGAAAAATGCTACCCACTTCTTGAATGAGAGATGAAAGACTCAAGCTGAAAAACAAAATGTACATCTTCAGACACAGCCAATTTGGAACTTTGTTTTGTTTCATCATGTATGTTTATTTCAAGGACTTTTCTTTTTATAATGGTGAAGAGAGAAAGATTAGTAAAACAGAAAAAACAAAAGAGGACAGTTGAGCCATCTTTTTAAAATGTCCATATATATATATATATATACATATATATATATATATATGTGTGTGTATATATATATATATACCCATATATAAACACACATACATGTGTGTTATATATATATATATATATAAAATCTTAAAATCAAGTTATACATAACAAGATTCATGTTTCATATAAATCTTTTTTTCCTCTTTTTTGTTGATATTTGACAAGTCCATAATAAATTTAATTGAAAAGAAAGGAACTGGATTTTCAAATTATTAAGACATTATTATTATTAGACTCTAAAAGATTTTAAAAGTTTCTGAGAGTTGAAGTACAAACATATTCAGGATTTTCAAAATAAAAAGGCTGCAAATTTTAATCACTATAGAGAACAAGAGTAATTTTTATAGTAAAAAAAGACTCAAAAGCACCTACAACCTCAAATATTCATCAACAAATGCTTGCAATTTAAGGCAACAAATGGGAGCAACTAGAGGTCATAATACAAGGAAGCAGGACTTTATTGTGTGTGTGTGTGTGTGTGTGTGTGTGTGTGTGTGTGTGTGTGTGTGTGTTTTAGGATCTGAAATGGAAGAGAGGAAATTTGACCTTCATTAGGTGACTAGAGCATGGAAGAATGTTATGTGAAGCAGGAAAGGAAAAGGACAAGCATATACTTAGAGCTAAAAAAAGCCCAAAGACAAATCTGAAGCTCATGCTGAATAGGAGAAAGCTGGATGATCTGAGAGGGCAGCAGCTGCTTGTCCTCTAAGGAATGATTTAATAGATTCAAAGATGCTGGTGGCAGATGAGCAGTCATTCAGTAAGGGTCAGAGTAAACAAAGATTCTCTGTTCACAGGTACTAGAGTACCTGTACTGATTGACCCTAACACAGTAATAGAGAGATCTGTTGTCTTTTCAGGGAATATGTTCAAGATATGCAAAAGAATATACTAGAACTTCATTAAAATAAACTACTACTCACTTCTGGTGATTTATATAGGCATAAATAATATGGGCAGAAGGAACATCAAAAGCATTGACAAAGCTTACGGAGGCTTAGGCAAACAATTGATGGCCTTAGAGGGACAGGCTGTGTTTTTCTCAGTCAAGGCAGAAAATATAGAAAAGAAAATTCGATTTAGGAAGAGAACAGCTGGCTAAGAGGGCAATGTGTGAAAATGGTATTTGAATTTCTGAACTATAAATTAAAATCAAGGGATGAAGAATACTTGATCAGTTATAGAATATACTTAACAATGTCTGATTAGGGGCAGTTAGGTGGATGGGGTGTATGGAGCACTGGTCCTGGAGTCAGGAGGACCTGACACTTTAATAATTGCCTAGCTGTATGACCTTGGGCAAGTCACTTAACCCATTGCCTTAAATTAAAAGCAAAAACAACAAAAAAACCCAATGTCTGGTTAAAAGCATGTATACCAAGTATTTTACAAATCGAAACAATCTTTAAAAAGATAGTGGTATAAGAAATCTACTTGTTATAACTACAAAACTAGACATTATAGAGAATAGCTAAATTAAGAGATCCATAAATTCACAAGAAAAAAAATCCAAGAAAAAGCTCATTAGCATCTATAATCTCAAATGTCCACACATACAGATGCCTGAAATTTAAGGCAACAGAGGTCATAGAGTTCTGAACACACAGAAGCAAAATTTACCTCATAGGTATTATTGAAACTATGGGGGGGGTTGCATTTTCTAGGAAAAGAGTATACTCATCTCATAATACCCAGGAACTGAAGGTAGAACCATGTTAGGATATTAGGGTGAAGATCAATGGAGGAAGAAACAATTGATTAAATCATTGGACTATACAACAAACCATCTATACAGAAAGAAGAAATAGATGAAGAGTTTGAGAAATATCCCATCTAGCACAGAGATCTGATTTAATAGTGATCACAGAATCATGAAGCTATAGTTCCTAATACCTTGTAATATATGTTCCTCAAAGAGTTCTTCATCTATTAAAAAAAAGGAGACAATAGGGGTGGCTAGGTGGCACAGTGGATAGAGCACCCACCCTCGAGTCAGAAGTACCCGAGTTCAAATCTGACCTCAGACACTTAATAATTATCTAGCTGTGTGACCTTGGGCAAACCATTTAATCCCATTGCCTTGCAAAAACCTAAAAAAAGGGAGACAATCATACATTACTTAATTTTCAGGGCTATTTTGAGAAAAGAATTTTGTGAATCATGTATTGCTAAATAAATATAGGTTATTGATATTCATAGATAGACACATAGAATATTAGACCAGAGAAAAACAGAGATCATCAAGCCCAATAGTTTCATTTAGAAATAAAGAAACAAATAATCAGAAAGGGGAAGTAATTTCCCAAAGGTTTTATTGAGCTGGTCAGTGGAAGAGGTGACACTTAGAACAAGGGCACTTGATGACTTGTTTAGTAAGTATCATTTATACTCTCCCACTTCCTCATAGATTAATTCCCGTTTATAATTGAGTCCTAATGAACCCTTGGTGATGATCATGAAACTATGAGTCAAATACATGCTAAAAATAATTAGATTCATTATATTCTAGATATACTTTTTTGGTTTTTATACCTCTATCACTTCCAAAGGAACCATCCCTCTATAGAACCCTTTCTTTTAACAAGGAAAAAAAAAATTAACCAAAACAAACTATTGGCATCTACATGTGACAGTTTATGTAACTTTGTAACTTGTATTCCATCACTTCTCAACCAAAAAGAAATGATTCTCCAGATACAAGCTTAGTCATTGAATTTCTAAGATATACACATACACAGACACACATGTAAACATATACAAACATATATGTATTATGTATATATATATATCATAGTTGCTATCTAAATATATAGAAATATTGTGGCATTGATATTTGGGATCTGGTTCATCCCTCACCAAGGAAGATTGAGATAAGATAAGCCTTTGAAGTAAACAAGAAAGAGAACTGTAGGCTAAGAGCCTGCTCCTTCTCTTCCTATCTCCTAGAAGGGTAAAGGAGGTTAGAATTAGATTGATTTAACACATTTAAAAATATATGTCTAAGGAAATAACTTCTTTATTTGGAGAGGAGAGAGGATTAGGATACATATCATTTTTCCTGATCTCTCTCAAGAAGAGAATGAGATCATCAAACTGGTTAATGTGCCTGAAAAGGGAAATTGACAAATGCAGAAGGGAATACACAAAATAGCTTTACTGTTGCACTATTGTTGAGCAGCTATTCTGGAAAACAATTGGAATTATTCTCAAAGGGTTACAAAATTGTACATGCCCTTTGACTCAGAAAAACTGGTTATTATATCTATACCAAAGAGATTAAAGGAAAAGGATCTATAATGATGGGCATGGTTAAATAAGTTGTGGAATATGATTATGATGGAATACAATACTGGGTGGGCATAGTCTGTGTTAGTATCAGAAAAATATGGAAAGAGTTATTTGAGTGGAAGCAAAGTGAAATGAGCAGAACCAGGACAATATTGTACACAGTAATAGCACTATTGTAAAGATGATCAACTGTGAAAGATTTAGCTATTCTCATCAATACAATTATCCACAACAGTTCCAAAGGACTTGTGACAAAAAATGCTATACACCTCCAGAGAGAGAACTAATGAACTCTAAGTGAAGATATTTTTTCATTTTATTTTTCTTACTCCCCCCAATAACATGACTATTGTGAAAATGTTTTATATAACTTCATATGAATTATAAGTATTGCATTTTTTCCCCTTCTCAATGGAGGGAGAGGGTGGAGAGAGAAAATTTAAACCTGAAAAATAATATTTTTCATGCTATTTTTTCTTTAGGATTTTGCAAGGCAAATGGGTTAAGTGGCTTGATCAAGGTCACACAGCTAGGTAATTATTAAGTGTATGAGGCAGGATCTGAACTCAGGTACTCCTGACTCCAAGGCTGGTGCTCTATCCACTGCACCACCTAGCTGCCCCTCAATACCTTTTAAAGAAAAATTAAGCTGTCATTGGGGTATAGCTTATGATCTTACTACTAGAACATTCTATCCTTTGTTAGATCCTTAAGGTCTTCTAGAAGATCTTCTGCCATTTAAATGACTTGTGATCTAAAGATCCGGTAATGGTCAATTCTGACCTTGGGGATTCAAGAAGCAAGATGATAACAGGACAAGAGGAGCAGTAGGAAAAACCAAGATCAAAACATGGTTAAAACAAAATGATGTAGAAGCATGATAATATAGGCAGTATTAAAGTAAGAAAACTAAAATTGAAACATATGAAAAACAAACAATGTTAACAACTCCTTGAAGGAATGACCAAATAGAACCAAGATCTTAAATTTTTGGTTCGTTCTCTCTCTCTCTCTCTCTCTCTCTCTCTCTCTCTCTCTCTCTCTCTTTCTCCCCCCCCCCCTTCACTCTCTACTCCCACCCCACTCACCCAGAAGACACACCTTTGGAAGTGACAAATCTTGGATCCAAAGCATCATTCCCATATGGTGGGTTTACCCTTCACTGTAGAACTTTTGTTAAGAGTTAAACATAAGGGGCGGCTAGGTGGCACAGTGGATAGAGCACCAGCCTTGGAGTCAGGAGTACCTGAGTTCAGATCCCGCCTCATACACTTAATAACTATCTAGCTGTGTGGCCTTGGGCAAGCCACTTAACCCCATTTGCCTTGCAAAAACCTAAAAATAAACCCAACCCCCCCAAAAAAAGTTAAACATAAGCAGGAATATCTCCAGGAACAGGCTACAGCAAAGATGATGATGATCCTGCCTGTACAATCATCAATCTGTATCAGGGGTCAGAGAAAATTACTCTTTACTACCATCACCTAAGTCACTGTTGTGAACCCTCTTCTTTTCTCCTTCTAAATTCTTTTCCTTGGTGATTGCATCAGCTCCTATACATAAAAGCATCATTTCCACCCCATTGCAGATGAGTCTCAGACCTATTTATCTAGTTCCTGCTAGATCTCTTCTCACCTGTAGTCTTGCAACTCTGTTTACTGGACAACTAGAACTCCATGTCTTATTAACATATTAAAATAACATATACAAAATTGAACTCTTTACCTCCCCCCCAACAAAAACCTCTCCCGTCTTCAGAACTTCTCTATTACTATCAGTAAATATAATGCACAAGATTTAACAAGTGCCTATTATGTGCCAGACACTGTATCAAGTGCAAGCAGAAAGTTTATCTCTAGATAGAAAGTCTAGGAGTTTAAATTGTATATTACATAAAAGGAAGTAAAAAAAAAAAAGAAAGAAAGAAGAAGGTAGCTGGTACAAGGGCATGGTAGATAAAACCTAGAGTGCAACCTGGTAGGAATGAAGTTGTGGCTGAGCTGGGCACCCTCCTTAAATGGAGCTTCTTGAAGGGATTATCCAATTAGCAGAAGAGATTACTATGGTAGAGGGCATTTCCAATGTAGATTCCAGGACTGTGTGAGCTTCTAAGATGAAAGGGTTTCTGAGACTTGGTAAAGACATTCCCGAGTACACCCTAGAAAGGTTTTGCAACCTCACACTCTTACTCTCTATATATTGTCAAGTCTTATTGCTTCCTTAATAGTTAATCATCATATATCTTTAAGGTTTGCAAAGCACTTAACAAATGTAATCTAATTTTATCCTCACAGAGAGGTACTATTGCTTCTATCTCCATTTTATAGATGAGGAAATTGAAACAGATACCAAGTGATGAGTGCGGGGTCAGATAGCTAGTTATTGACTAAGGCTGGACTTGATCAAGTCTTTCTGATTTCATGTCCAATGTTCTCTCTTTGTCTCTCCTGACAATGCCACCATGTTGGTGAAGACCCTCATCACCTCATGCCTGCACTATTGAAATAGTCTTTGGGTTAATCTTCCTGCCTCAAGTATCTCCCCACTTCAATCCATTCTCCACTCAGCTATCAAACTAGTCTTCTCAAACCATAAATTTAATCTTCTTCACCACTCCACTATTCCTGCCCACCACCCCCCCCAGCTCAATTAAGTTCGATAGCTGCCTATTACTCCTAGGATGTATCAAAAGCTCCAAAGTCTTTAAACCAACTTCAGTTTCCATAATAGCCATATTACTTATGGTATAAGAATGTATTCCTAATTCCATAAACTATGAATAATTACTGATATGGAGTTTGACTGAAGGAGAGCATGAGCTTCTCTCTGGCCCCTATCCTTTATATGGGTAAAGCCATTCTTTCTCAGCTCCCTCCTACTATCAACCTCATGACTTTTTCCTTACTAAATCTCCTCTACTCTGTTTCTCAGTGGGGGGGGGGGGGGGGGAGTTCCTTTTAACCTACTTCTGAAGGGAACAATGGGGTGGAAAGTAGATGGAGACCACTGCTTCTAAGGGAAGTGACTCAGCTCACTATTTTCCAAGTTGCCTCCTCCCAGAATACTGCTAATTTATTTGTGCCTAGGATTGTCCAGATTCATCTTTTTCCTGATTTGGGGAAACTTTAAAAATAAGTATTTTTGAAAATTTCTGTTTTGTCCTAAGCTTCCAGTTGATGAAAATTTTTAGCAAATAAGAAAATGAAATCTCTTTTTTCTCTTTCCTCACATCTCTTCTTCCCCTTCCTTTCTCCTCCTCCACCCCTTGGAGGCAGAAAGACTTCAATTAAAATCCTGCTTCAGTACTTAATTAGTTGTGAATCTAACTAAGTCACATTCTGTGTCTTAGTTTCCTCATCTGTAAAATGAGAGGCTGGACTTGATTAGCAAAAGATCCCATCTAGTTCTAAATCTATGATTCTATGAAATAAAATACATATAGAGCAGTAATTCATTGGGTTAACCAGTTTTATCTTAATACACACTTTTAGAGACTAGGTGGACAGAAATGCAGCATAAAATTCAAAGAAATACAAATAATCTTTGGAAGGGATGAAGGCTATCCTAGGAGGAAGAGGGAGGAGAGGAGAAAAGGTATGTCACTTTTGTCATTTGCAGCAAATTAGGGCAGAAACAACAGCGATTTCCCCTTCTCCCATCCTCTCTTCCTTATGTTTCACAGAGAGATCTCTTATCCTTCAGAGGCTGAAGCCACTTGATGTGGAAGCTATTTTAGCATGACTGAAGTCTTTTGGGCAAGGAAGCAGTTGTAGAGACCAGTGATAGCTCTCTGACCTTTATATACCATCTCTGAACACTTGACCATCCCTCAAAGTGCCTCATCTTTCATGAATTTCAATTCTTCCTCTCCTTCAATTCAAAGAGACAGGAAAACTGTATTTTTCAGGACTGCCCTCAGTGGTCTTTGGATCAGAATACACTAATAATTTCTTACATCCTATGTCTATCCATCTCAGTTTTACTCCTTAGATAAAGGGGGCCAAACCACAATTTGTTAATCTATTCCCCTATCATTGAGTATTCAGTATTTCCAGGTTTGTTTGCTTGTTTTTGTTTTGGTTATGATTAAGTTTATTTTAGAAATCATTTGTGTATGTCAAAGTCCTTTTAGTCAGTTCAGGAATGTAAACTTCCACTGGGGAGGATAAAAACAGGGCAACTCATTAGCTGGAGATAACCAGGAATTTGGGTTAGCTGTACTATTGAGCTGAACCTTTACTTTTAGTTTGTGATGACTAATCAAGGCTTTAATTCAATGAGACAATTTCTACACATCTATAGTGGAAACATCATTAATAACCCAAGTGGAAATATTATTAATAATTAAACAAGAATCCTTTGATCTCTAAATGACAGAGTGATAAAGGAAAACTATTGAAGCATAGTGCTCTGACCATATTTTTCTATTTTTTTTTTTAGGTTTTTGCAAGGCAAATGGGGTTAAGTGGCTTGCCCAAGGCCACACAGCTAGGTAATTATTAAGTGTCTGAGACTGGATTTGAACTCAGGTACTCCTGACTCCAAAGCCGGTGCTTTATCCACTACGCCACCTAGCCGCCCCTCTACGCCACCTAGCCACCCCCATATTTTTCTATTTTAAAAACAACTCTCTGTTTACTTTAAAAAATATTAGGGGCGGCTAGGTGACACAGTGGATAGAGCACCGGCCCTGGAGTCAGGAGTACCTGAGTTCAAATCCGACCTCAGACACATAATAATTACCTAGCTGTGTGGCCTTGGGCAAGCCACTTAACCCATTGTTTTGCAAAAACTAATATACATATATATATATATAAATGTTAAAAGCTAAAAGGAAATAAAAATAGGTAAAGTATTGCTGAATGAGTCTTGTGATACTCTAAAGAAGTTGCTTACATAAATATAGATATGTAAATATGCCTAGGTACATGAGAGGTCATACCAAAAAAAAAATCAGAGTTGAGCTACAGTAACAGAAAAAGAGAACCTACACAGGCATTCCAACAGACTGCAGAAACAAAGAGTGAAGTCAGGACCCCATCTACTACTTTTAAACCTAGGCAAGATCATTAACCTAATAATTTCCCACATCCTTGGAATCAAAAGAATCATTTCTTCTCCTAAGCTCTCAACAATTTTGTTCCTCACTCAAGCATGGAAACATGGCCTAATCATTCTTTCCACTAGTGAAGAGAGTCTTATGCAAATGAACCAAGTCAGAACTTTATAATAGAACAGGAATATAAAAGAACATGTTAATATATATTTATGTATATATTTCTATTTCTCTACTGAGTATGGAACTTTAGAAAAACTGATCATTTGTTAGGGCATTAAAAAACATAAACAAATGCAGAAAAGCAAAATATTAAACATGTCCTTCATAAAGATTTTGATTTAGAAGATTTAGAATCAATAACAGACCTTTGATGGAAAAAAAAATCAAACTCAAATAGAGATTTAATAATTTAATCTTTTTTTTGGGGGGGGTTTCAAGGCAATGGGGTTAAGTGACTTGCCCAAAGTCACACAGCTAGGCAACTATTAAGTGTCTGAGGTTGGATATGAACTGAGGTACTCCTGAATCCAGGGCCAGTGCTCTATCCACTGTACCACCTAGCTGCCCCTAATAATGTAAACTTAAAGAATATGTGAATCAAAGAACAAATTGTAGGAACAAGAAGCAATTTCAATACAGAAAAAGACAACAATGAGACAATGTATCAACACTTTTGAGAGTCAACTAGAATGTTTCTTTGGGTAAAATCCACAAAAGAAGAAGTTAAAAACAGATCAATGAACCAGATAGCCTACAAAAACAATCTAGAAAAACAAGAGATAAAAATTCCAATTAACTGCAAAAATGCGAATTCTGAAGAAATCAAAGAAGAGATAACCAAAGCTGAAAGCAAAAGAAATCACTGAATTGATAAATAAAATTAGGAGACATTTAAAAAAGACAAATCGAAAAAGTAAACTATAAGTTAAACTGATAGAAAAAAATCAAATAGCCACATTAGAAATATAAAAGGAAAATTAAAAAATATGAGGAAATAAAGATTATAAGAAATTATTCCTATGCAGCAAAACTGATATTTCTAAAATATAAAATATTCAGATTATCATGAATAAGAAAAAGAAAATGTAACCCAAGTTCCTAAAGGAAAATTGAATGATCCATAAAGGAACTCTAAAAGAAAAAACTGTAGAACCTGATATATTTACAAGTTAATTATTAAATCTTCAAAGAGCAATTAATTTAATATTATACAATTTGTTTCCAAAAATAAACAAAGAAGTAAGCTTACAAAATTTCTTTTATGAGACAAATAGATAACTCCTGATAAGTAAGCCAGGGAGAAATAAAGCAGAGGCAGAAAACTATAGACTAATATTGCTAATGAATACTTATCTAAAAATATTTAATGAGATATTAGCAAAGAAGTTACAACATATTTAAAAGATTATATATTATGATCAACTTGAATTTAGATCAATGCAAGTTAAGTCAATATTAGGAAAACTATAAACATAATAGGATGAATTAGTAGCAAAAACAACAAAAATCATGATTATATAGATATCAAAAAAGTTTTTGAATAAGAAATATTCCTTTATGTTAAAAACATTAAAAATCATAGGAACTGGGGTGGCTTGGTGGCACAGTGGAAAAAAGCACCGACCTTGGAATCAGGAGTACCTGGGTTCAAATCCGGTCTCAGACGCTTAATAATTACCTAGCTGTGTGGCCTTGGGCAAGCCACTTAACCCCATTTGCCTTGCAAAAATCTAAAAAAAAAAATCATAGGAACAAATCCACCTCTCCTCAATATGATAAATAAGTATTATTATCTAAAACCAAAAACTATTATTGTCTCTATTAGAAAAATGAAGAGGTATTTCAAAAAGGATCAGGGATTAAACAAAGATGTCCATTTGTTTCCTCTATTGTTTGATATAGTTTTAGGATCAATTTGGTTATTGTTTTTCAATAATTTTTTTGGTTGTTTTTCAATTATATTTAACTTTTTGTGATCCCTTTTCTGGAGTTTCCTTGGCAAAGATACTAAACTGATTTGTCAATTCTTTCTGCAGCTCATTTTACAGATAAGGAAGTGAGACAAAATCTTAAGTGATTTGTCAAGGATAACACAGCTAGTATGTGTGTGAGGCAGTATTTGAAATTAAGTCTTTCTGACTCAGCAGTTAGGTAATTAAGTAGATAGCACACCAGATCTGGATTCAGAAAGACTTAGCTTCCTGATTTCAAATCTGGCCTATGACACTTACTAATAATCTTGGACAAGTCATTTAACCCTGGTTGCTTCATTTTCCTCATCTATAAAGTGAGTTGGAGAAGGAAATGACAAAACACTCCAATATCGGGGTGGGGGTGGCTAGGTGCCACAGTGGATAGAACACTGGTCCTGGAGTCAGGAGTACCCGAGTTCAAATCCGACCATAGATACTTCATAATTACCTATCTGTGTGGTCTTGGGCAAGTCACTTAACCCTATTTGCCTTGCAAAAACCTAAAAAAAAGCCAAAAACAAAAAACACTCCAATAACTTTGTCAGAAACACCTCAAATAAGGTTACAGAGTTAGGAACAATTGAAAAGATTGAACAAAAAAGCAGCAGTTCCCTGACTCCAGGCCTGACATTCTATCTACTGTTCCACCTAGCTGTCCTAGTAATAAGTAAAGAAATTAATTTGAGGAAATAAGCATTGACAAAGAGGAAACAAAATCATTAATTTTGTTTTTTTTAGTTTCTTTTCAAGGCTATGGGGTTAAAGTGAGTTGCCCAAGGCCACACTGCTAGGTAATTATGAAGTGTCTGAGACACGGATTTGAACTCGGGTACTCCTGACTCCAGGGCCGGTGCTTTATCCACTGCGCCACCTAGCCGCCCCAAAATGATTTCTTGAACTCTGGTTAATTGACTCTCACCTAAATCATTACTAATTTTAGTAATTTCGTAGGATATAAAATTAAATCATAAATAGTCATCAGCCCTTCTGTATTTTACTAACAATACCTGGAAGGAAGATAAATTTTAAAAAGAATTCCTTTAAAAATATCTATATATAAAGAATTCATCTATGAAGATACAGAAGTTTTAGGAATTTAAATAAAAACACTCTTTACACTTGCAGGGGTGAGGAACTTTTTTTCTGTCAAGGTCATTTGCATATTTATAGCATCATTCCCAGGCTTTATTTGGTCAACATTTAATTCACCCCTAAAAAGCTGTGAGTTTTATTGAATTTTTGAGTTCCACCTGTGGTTGCCTTGAGGAATGCCATATCAATATGGTCTGCCAGCAGTAGGTTCCTCACCCCTGCCAGAAGTAAAGTCTTTTAAAATTGGAGAGAGATTAACTGCTTATGATTTGACTCTGCCAACATAACAAAAATGATAATATCATTTAAATTCTTTTTCAGATTTAGTGTTTTACAATCATACTACCAATGGACTATTTCAGGAAAGGAAAACAAAATTATGATTAAATTTATCTAGAGGAAAAAAAGTCAAGAATCTCAAGGGAAATAATGTTTAAAAGTAGAATTGAAAGGGACCTAGCCTAGGGGCGGCTAGGTGGCACAGTGGATATAGCACCGGCCCTGGAATCAGGAGTACCCGAGTTCAAATCCGGTTTCAGACACTTCATAATTACCTAGCTGTGTGGCCTTGGGCAAGCCTTGCAAAAACTTAAAAAAAAAAAAAAAAAGGGGGGGGACCTAGCATGATAAGATCTCAAACTATTTTTACAAGGCAGTAATTTAAAACTTTAAAGCTATTTGATACTGATTAAAAAAATGGAAAAGTCAAACCAGATTATGCAGCAAAACCCAGAAGTAATTTAGTCTAGTACCACAATGTTGGAAAAAACTAGAGTTGTCCTTTTACTTGGATAAGAATTCACTCATTCATTATTCATTATTCAACAAAAACTTCTGGGTAAATTAAAAAACAAGTTAGTAGCAATTAGGTTCATATCAACATTTCACACCATTTACTACAATTAACTCCAAATAGATATAGACCTAGAGATAATTGCTCATAACAAAAACAAATTAAAGAAACAGGATAGAAATTTTTTTATAACTATGTATAGGGAGAGTTCTTGAGCAAACAAGGGAAAGAAAAAAAAATCACAAGAGATAAAGTGCATAAAATTAACAAGATTTTTTTCACAAACAAAAGCAATGCAATTTAGTTGGGGTTTTTTGTTTTTGTTTTTTTGCAAGGCAATGGGGTTAAGTGGCTTGCCCAAGGCCACACAGCTAGGAAATTATGAAGTGTCTGAGGTCGGATTTGAACTCGGGTACTCCTGATTCCAGGGCCGGTGCTCTATCCACTGCGCCACCTAGCCACCCCAAGCAGTGCAATTAGAATAATGAAAGGAAAAAAAAAACCTTTTGCAGCAAATTTCTCTCATAAAGTCCTGCTATCCAAGATGCACTTGAGAGAAAAAGCTGTTAGTTTTATTGAATTTTGAGTTTCATCTGTGGTTGCCTTGAGAATTAAGAGAAATATGTGAGAACAAGAGCCATTTCCCAATATATGTGGTCAAATGTTAAAACAGCAAGTTCTCAATAACCAAGTGAAAACAATTCTCCAAATCACATATGATAAACAAAATTCCAGGTAAACAAATATGAGATTCTCCCTCATAGAAAGCAGATGGTCAAAGATGAAAAAAAATTAAAGAAAATGACAGAATGTTAGAGGTAGTAAATAAGGATATAAGTATAATAGTATTCTGCTTCTGGAACCACAAATTGATTTTAGTCTTAACAGAGTCTTGTTTTAAAAATTAAAAAAATTTTTTTTTGTTATTCCATACCTAAGAAATAGCAACACAAACATTTCCTTATACAAAAACAAAAAACATGGGTCTGTTTCTCAAGGTGATCAGGGGATAAGGAATAGAAGCTATTTGTTCTGAAATATTTGCACCAGTTTTCTTTGTAATGCCAAAGAATTGGAAATTGAGGGGGGTGTCCTTTAATTAATTAAACAAATTGTGTTATATGATTGTGATGGAATACTCTTGTCCTATAAGAAGTGATAAGCAGGGCCGGCTAGGTGGCTCAGTGGATAGAACATCAGCCCTGGAGTCAGGAGTACCCGAGTTCAAATCCGGCCTCAGACACTTCATAATTTCCTAGCTGTGTGGCCTTGGGCAAGCTACTTAACCCTGTTTGCCTTTCAAAAACCTAAAAAAGAAAAAGTGATAAGCAGGTTGATTTAAAAAAAACATGGAAAGATGTATTAAAATAATGAAAAGTGAAATGATGAAAAGTGAAATGAGCAGAACCAAGAGAATGTTATATACAGTAACAGCAAATAGTGATAAAAGAATAATTGTGAACAATAAGTGAACTGAGAATTATATTCAAATCAATTACAAAAGTCCTTTGAAGGAAGTTACCATCTGCCTCAGAAAAAGGACAGATGAATAGCAATATATATAATATGATTTTACATATATGCATACACATGTATATGTATGTGAAATGGTGGTCTTCTAAAATGGGATGGAGATAGAAGAAGGGAGGTGGTTACAGATTTTAAATGTTACAAAAATAAATTTAATTAAAATTTTAAAAGAGGGAAACCTGATTGCATAGAATTTTCCAAATCTATTCTACATTTGATAGTGTAATAAAGGAGACATGGTAGTTTCAAAGCTGTCTTATTTTCATCCCTCTTTGACTACCTCTTCTGCGAATTTTTTGTTTGTTTATTTTGCTTTTTTTGGTAAGGTTTCACCACTATTACTTGCTGTTTTATATCATCTTCTAAAACTTATCCCACTAAACTTAAAAAAAAAAATCCAGAAAAAGAATCCAACCATCCAAAACAAAACACAAAACCGTTCCTTGTGTAAAACATGACCTATAATTCACATAAAAGTCCACTTATCATTCAAAAATGTCTCTCTTATTCTTAATTTCATTTCCATCACCTCTCAGAAATTGAATAGTTTATTTCATTTCTGGTACTCTGTAATCAATGAGTGATCATTAAATTGATCAGGTTTCTTTAGTCTTTCAAATTTGCTTTCTTTGCAATGTTGCAACCCCTAAATAAATTGTTCTCCCAATTGTGCTCATTTCACTCCACATTATCAAGTCATACAAATATTCTCAAGTTTCTCGGAACTCTTCCTTATGAAGCAATTTATAGCCTTAGAGAATTACCAGTATTGATGAGATCTTTAGTGTGACCTGGGGTCATTTAGCCATTATATTTTTTTGTTGTTGTTTTGGGGTTTTTTTTTTTTTTTTTTGGCTTTTTGCAAGGCGAATGGGGTTAAGTGGCTTGCCCAAGCTCCACAAGGCTAGGTAATTATCCAGTGTCTGAGACGGGATTTGAACCCAGGTATTCCTAACTCCAGGGCCGGTGCTTTATCCACTGTGCCACCTAGCTGCCCCTAGCCATTATATTTTAAAAAGCAGAACTTGAAGCCAAGACTGACTCCTTACTCAATTTATCATGTTTTCTCTCTAAAATTTGTGAAAGACTTAAAAATTATAATCAATAAAACGACCTATCAGGACTCCAGACTAAAAATGAATTATTCTTTTCACCTCTTGTCAGAGAGGTGATAGTAATAGTCAAAGCTTAGAAATTATGCCTGTGCTGGTGCATTGGCTACCATGTGATTGTGGATAGTCTTTTTCCATAAATCTTTAAAATTATACATCTTCAGAATTGCTTGACTGAACACTATAATGCTTTTTCATGCATTCCCATATGAATGGGAAGGAGACTTCACTCATCATAAGGTTAAACCGGTGATAGCCTCAATACCATCTTCCTCTCCTCTTCCCTTTCACCATTATTATTGTTTTCCTTCATCCTTTTCCATTCCAGGTGTGAATACTGGAGATTTGATCTGGGAGCTCAATTCACAAGGATCAAGGAGTCTAGGAATATAGGTCAATGTCACAGCCAGTACAGGATGAAAGCCTCAAGGAAGGAAGTATTGAGCTCACCATGTCTTTGGATTTTAATTTGATAGGACCAATGCTACTGTATTTCCCTATTTATAAAACATACCTTAATTTGGGGAGCTGAAATTTGAAAAAGAATATATTAAAGTTTGAATTCAAGTTTTATTCATCATGAAATTCAAGGACCTTCTGCTCATAGCTTTCAGGCATCTTTCTGGCAAGTTTGGTGCATGGACACATGCTTAGTCCATTCCATTTCATGAACCTGAAGCACCAATTGTGTCTTCTTTTGAAATCAGTCACTTCTTTTTCATCAGCAATTCTTTTTGCCTCCTATTGAACCATCTTTGAGGACACAGGAATTCCAATGGTCCTTGCTCTTCAATCCAGATCTTCACTTCCCTCTGTAACTCAAAGCCATTTTGCTGACTTCCCTCTCTCTCATGGCCTTCTTCTGCAGTGGCATTTTCAGTAGGCTTTCTTGTTCTCATTGCCAGTCTCAGATTGTTTTCTCCATTGGAGGAGGTCCAAACTTATGTTCAGCAACACAATTTCCATTCACTTTTTTTTTTAGGTTTTTTTGCAAGGCAATGGGGTTAAGTGGTTTGCCAAAGACCACACAGCTAGGTAATTATTAAGTGTCTGAGGCCGGATTTGAACTCAGGCACTCCTGACTCCAGGGCCAGTGCTCTATCCACTGAGCCACCTAGCCTCCCCTTCCATTCACTTTTGCAAACTGGATCACTTTGAACTTGAATTCAGCACTGTATGAAAATGATTTCTGAACTATTTCTGTTCAGAACGAGGCAAAACAAAACCTAATATACTGGTAACAAATGCGAAACTATGAGCGCAAAGTTAACAAGCATGGAGGAAGTGGGAAATGCAAGCAAAAAAATCTACAACCACTGTATAAGATGCTTTCAGTTTTTAGATGTTAAATTGAAAATGTAATCCCCTTCCCCTCCCCTGAGACTTATATGGTATGGGGGGATTATACCCTGAAGTACTGTGGGAAATATCTGCATATTTTTTCTTTCTATGTCTTGAAGTAGATTACCCTTTGTAAAAGCTAATCTGATGATAAGTGGTTAAATAGAACTGGCCCTTGAAATGAGAGAACGTCCCTCACAATTGGTTGGAGTTCAAGATCAAGGCAGAGAAAAGAATACAGGAGTATCCTGAGACATGGGTAAAATATAACAGGATTGATACTAAAAGTGTAGTGCTAGAGAAACTGTATGTATATAAGGAAATATTTCAAATTCATAATAATAATAAAAATTAAAGAAATAATTACAGTGCTACTGTGTGCTTTTGCCTTTATTTTTGCTTGAATGTGGCATATCCATGCAGAGCTATCTTTCAGTCATAGGTTCCAGTGAACCACTGTTTAGTAACTGTTATAGCATTTTATTTGTAAAAAAATTGAAAGAATAAGTATAGTCAATGAAGAGGCAAACTTATCTCAGCAGATAATATGTTGTCTTAGAGTACCCCAATAAAAGGATGAAAAAATTAATCAAAACAATAATCAGTAAAGCAGCAGGATAGAAAATGAGTCCACAAAATCATTTCAAATTCATAAAATATCTGGGAGTTAAGATATTCCTTTCAGGATTTATCTAAATGCAATTACAGTTTGGTTGGGTAGATGTGCATTAAAACTATTTTGGATGCTTGTATCTGTACATATTATTTCTCTGATAGAAATAATATCCTTGAGGATAGGACACCTTCACTTTTGTCTTTATATATCTAGTCTATCATAGTGCCTGGCACATAGTAGGAATTTAGTGAATGCTGATTTATTGATAGACTCAAATCACTTACTTTTATTTCAAATTTATTTTCTCTCCCTCTTACTTCCCTCCATCTGGGGGGAGTGGGGTGAAGAAGAAGAAAAACAAAATCTTTGTAACAAACATGCACTAATTCCCAAGCAAAGCAAATTCCCATATTGGTCATATCCAAAAATATGTGTTCATTCTGAATAATTTAATCCATCACTGCTTTGTTAGGAAGTAGGCAATAATCTTTCTCCTTAGTCCTCTGGGTTCATCTTTGATTATTGGATATATCAGTGTTCTTATTCACTTTACAATGTTGTTGTAAAATACATATAAATCATATAAATGTTCTTGTTCTCATTTCACTCAGTTCATCCAAGTATACATAGGTTTCTCTGAAACAGTCCCTTTAATTATTTTTATAGTATAATAGTATTTCCTATAGCATTCAAATACCATACTTTATTCAGTCATTTGTCACATGATGGACATCATGCTATTTTAAATTATTTACCAATACAAAAAAGAACTCTAAATGTTTTTGTACATATTGGTCCTTTTCCTCTATCTTTGGTCTCTTTGGAATTTAGGCTTAATAATGGTATTTCTGGTTCAAAGAATATACACAGTTTATTTGCTTTTTAAGTATAATTTCAAAATACTTTTTAGAATGGCTGTACCAATAAAACAATCTTTTAGAAATAAAGGAAGCCAAATATCAGAGAGGTATTGATTGTTTATAGTTAGGTCATAGGAATATGGTAAAATGACAATACTGCTTAATTTAAAGATTTGATATTTTACCAATTAAATGAACAAAATCCTACTTTAGATAAAATATTAGCTAAACTTATTTGGAAAAATAAGAAATCAAGAAGTTCAAGGGAAATGATGAAAAAAGATGCAAGAATAAAAGAGATCTAATAAGACCTGATATCAATTTATATTTTAAAGAAGCTGTCAAAATGATATCATATAGGTTTAAAAAAAAGAATAGAAAAAATAGGTAGACCAGTGCAATAGCATAGATAAATGAGATCTGGAAGTAACCCAACACAGTAACCTAGTAGTCAATAAACCCAAGAATAGACACTACTCAGGGAAGGAATATTTCTTATTTGACAAGAAACACTGAGAAACCTGGAAATCAATTTAATACAAAATAGGTTCAAGTCTACAAGTTATACTATATGCCATAACAAGCTTCAAATGATAGATGACCTAAGTAGATAAGATCACATTATCATAACATTGGAGTAGAAAAAAAGAGGTATCTTTGGTTAGGGAGATAATTTATTTTTGCAAGGCAGTGGGGTTAAGTAGCTTGCCCAAGGCCACACAACTAGGTAATTATTAAGTATCTGAAGCTGGATTTGAATTCAGGTACTCCTGACTCCAAGGCCAGTACTCTATCCACTGTGCCACCTAGAGATAATTTTTTAATAGACATTTTATTTATTTTGAATTTTTCAATTTCCCCCCTAATCTTTGTTCTTTGTTCAAACTCCACAATGTTTTCTCTGGATATAGATGGCGCTCGCCATCGCAGATATCCCAAAATTGTGCCTGATTGTTGCACTGTTGGAGTGAGCAAGTCCATAAAGTTTGACTGTCACTCCCATGTTGCTGTTAGCGTATACAATATTTTTCTGGTTCTGCTCATCTCACTCAGCATCAGTTCATGCAAATCTTTACAGACTTCCCTAAATTCCCATCCCTCCTGGTTTCTACTAAAACAATAGTGTTCCATAACACAAACATACACACACACACACACACACACACACACACAAATACACATATATGTATGTGTATATATATATGTGTATATATATATATATATGTACCTATATTATATATATATATATATATATATATATATATATATATATATGTATGTATGTATACACACACCACAGTTTATTAAGCCATTCCCCAATTGATGGACATTCACTCGATTTCTAATTCTTTGCCACCAGAAACAGGGCTGCTATGAATATTTTTGTACAAGTGATGTTTTTACACTTTTTCATAGTCTCTTCAGGGTATAGACCCAGTAGTGGTATGGCTGGATCAAAGGGTATGCACTTTTTTTGCTGCCTTTTGGGCATAATTCCAAATTGCTCTCCAGAAAGGTTGGATGAGTTCATAGCTCCATCAACAAGGTATTAATGTCCCAGATTTCCCCATATCCCTGCCATCATTGATCATTGACCTTTCTGGTCATATTGGCCAGTCTGAGAGGTATGAGGTGATACCTCAGAGATGTTTTAATTTGCATTTCCCTAATAATTAGTGATTTAGAGCTATTTTTCATATGACCAAGGATTGCTTTGATTTCCTCATCTGTAAATTGCCTTTGCATATCCTTTGACCATTTTTCAATTGGGGAATGGCTTGTCTTTTTTTTTTTTAATTTGACTTAGTTCAGTGCATATTTTAGAAATGAGTCCTTTGTCAGAAATACTAGTCATAAAAATTGTTTCCCAATTTACTACATTTCTTTTGATCTTGGTTACAGTGGTTTTGTCTGTGCAAAAGCTTTTTAATTTAATATAATCAAAATTGTCCAGTTTGTTTTTAATGGTGTTCTTCATCTCTTCCTTGGTCATAAACTGCTTCCTTTTCCAAAGATCTGACAGGTAAACTATTCCTTGATCTCCTAGTTTGCTTATAATATTGTTTTTTTTATGTCTAGAGTCTGTATCTATTTTGATCTTATCTTGGTATAGGGTGTGAGGTGCTAGTCTAATCCAAGTTTCTGTCATACTAACTTCCAATTTTCCCTGCAGTTTTTATTGAAGAAAGAGTTTTTTATACTAATAGCTGGATTCTTTTGGTTTATCAAACAGCAGATTACTATAATGACTTCCTGCTATTGCACCTAGTCTATTTCACTGATCTACCACTCTACTTCTCAGCCAATACCAGACAGTTTTTATGACAGATGCTTTATAATATAATTTTAGATCTGGTAGGGCTAAGCCACCTTCTCTTAAACTTTTTTTTACATTAAATCCCTGGAGATTCTTGACTTTATTTCTTCATATAAATTTACTTACAATTTTTTCTAAAACATTAAAGTATTTTTTTGGAATTTTGATTGATAGGGCACTAAACAAGTAGTTTAATTTTAGTAAAATTATCATTTTTATTATATTTGCTTGACCTATCCATGAGCAGTTCATATTTGCCCAGTTATTTATGTCTGATTTTGTACATCTGAGAAGTGTTTTGGAATTGTTTTCAAAAAGTTTCTGAGTCTTCCTTAGCAGGTAGACTCCCAGGTATTTTATGTATATATATATATATATATATATATATATATATATATATATATATATATATATATATATATAGATATAGATATAGATATAGATATAGATATAGATATAGATATAGATATAGATATAGATAGATAGATATAGATATAGATATAGATATAGATATACAGATATAGATATAGATATATAGATATATAGATATATAGATATAGATATACAGATATATAGATATATAGATATAGATATATATAGATATAGATATATCTATAGATATCTATAGATATATCTATATATATATATATTGAGAGAGAGAGAGAGAGAGAGAGAATAAAGGTAAAAGGTTGGAGCAAAATATATTTTGCTTCAGCCGAAGTGAAAAAAGCAGTGGTAGCAATCCTTATCTCAGACAAAGCAGCTGCAAAAATAGGTATCATTAAAATAGATAAGGAAGGGACCTTTATCCTCCTAAAAGGTACCATAGACAATAAAGTAATTTCAATACTAAAAATGTATGCACCCAGTGGTATAGCATCCAGATTCTTAGAGGAGAATTTGAAGGAGTTACAGGAAGATATAAACAGCAACACTCTACTAGTGGGAGACCTCAACCTCTTGCTCTCAGATTTAGATAAATCTAATCATAAAATAAACAAGAAGGAAGTTAAGGAGGTAAATAGATTATTAGAAAACCCAGACATAGGGGTGGCTAGGTGGCACAGTGGATAGAACACCAGTCCTGGAGTCAGGAGTACCTGAGTTCAAATCCAGCCTCAGACACTTAATAATTACCTAGCTGTGTGACCTTGGGCAAGCCACTTAACCCCATTGACTTGCAAAATCCTAAAAAAAAAAAAAAAACCCAAAACCATACATGATAGACTGATTGAGGAAATTGCTTGGGGATAGAAAGGAATATACTTTCTTTTCTGCAGTACATGGCACTAACACAAAATTGACCATGTACTAGGGCATAGAAACCTAATAATCAATTGCAGAATGTCACAAATAGTGAATACCCCTCCCCCATGAATATAGATTGACTTGCTTGGGCAAAAAAAGTAAAGGGGAGAGAAAAAAAATTAAAATTAAAAAATAATAGTAATAATTGTAGGTATGGCCAGGTGGCGCAATGAACGAAGCACCAGCCCTGGAGCCATGAGCACCCAAGTCCATATCCAGCCTTGTAAACCCAACAATCACCCAGCCATGTGACATGCAAGCCACCCGATCCCCACTGCCCTGCAAAAACCAAAAAGAAGGAAAAAAAAAGACCCAAAATAAAATAAAATAGTAATAATAGTAGGGGTGGCTGGGTGGCAGACAGAGCATTGGCCCTTGAGCCAGGAGCACCCGGGTCCAAATCCAGACCCAGACACCCAAAGATCACCCTCCTATGTGGCCCCAGGCAGGCCACCCAGCCCCACTTGCCCTGCACCCTCCCCCAAATAATAATAACAAAAAATGTGCTTCAGTCTTTGTTCCAACACCAACAACTCTGTCACGGGTGGATCACATTCTTTATGATAAGTCCATCACAAAAGTTACTTCCATATTTTTCCAATGTTGCCATTGCTAATCACAGCTCCCTCCTTTCTTTTTTCTCCACCACCATGTACTATATTTTCTCTCTCCTTTCACTCTGACTCTGCTGTAGGGTCGCTGAATGGCACAGCAGATAGATCCCTGGTCCTGGGGCCAAGAATCCCTGAGCCCCCATACCACCCCTTAGGCCCAGAATCCACCTGGCCCTATGGTCCTGGGCAGGCCATCCAATCCCAGTCCCTTGCAAGAAGTAAAAAAGAGAATGTATTATATCTGACCACTCTCCCCCCATGGTCCATCCTCTCCTCCTTTATTCACATCCCCACCCCTTCCCCCTGCTCCCCCCTCCTTCTTACTCTAGATGTTTATACCCCATTGAGTATATTTGCTGTTTCCTCTCCTAGCCATCTCTGATGAGAGCAAAGGTTCCCTCATTCCCCCTTGCCTCCCCACTTCCATATCATTGCAATAGCTCATTGTAATAAAAAAAAATCTTATTATGTGAAATATCTTGGACTATTCCCCCTCTCCTTTTTCTTTCTCCCATTCCATTTCGCTTTTTTCCCTAGTGACTCCATTTTTACACCATATTTTATCTTCGAATTCAGCTTTCTCCTGTGCTTCAACTATAAAAGCTCCCTCTACCTGCTCTATTAACTGAGATGGTTCATATGAATATTATCAGTATCATTTTTCTATACATGCAGTTCATCCTCATTATGTCCCTCATATTTCCCCCCTCCCCCTCCAATCTCCATGCTTCACCTGAGTCCTGTATCTGAAGATCAAACCTTCTGTTCAGCTCTGGCCATTCCAAAAGGAACATTGGAAATTCCCCTGGTTCATTGAAAGTCCATCTTTTTCCCTGGAAGAGGACATTCAGTCTTTCTGGGTAGTTCATTCTTGCATTAGTATATTATATTCCAAGCCTTATGAGCTTCCAATGTAGTTGCTGCTAAGTCCTGTGTGATCCTGACTGCAGCTCCATGATATTTGAACTGTGTCCTTCTGGATGCTTGTAATATTTTCTCTTTGACTTGGGAGTTCTGGAACTTGGCTATAATATTCCTGGGGGTTGGTTTTTGGGATCTCTTTCTTGGGGGATTGGTGGATTCTCTCCATTTCTATTTTGCCCTCTGCTTCTAGAATATCAGGGCAATTTTCCTGTAGTAATTCTTTGAAAATGATGTCAAGGCTCTTTTCCTGATCATGACTTTCAGGTATTACAATAATTTTTAAATTATCTTTCCTAAGTCTGTTTTCCATATCAGTTGTTTTTTCAATGAGATATTTCACATTTTCTTCTAATTTTTCATTTTTTTTTTGGTTTTGAAGTATTGATTCCTGATTTCTGGTAAATTCATCAATCTCCCTGAATTCCATTCTTTGTCTGAAGGATTTGTTCTCCTCAGAGAGTTTTCTTATCTCTTTTTCCATCTGGCTAATTTTGTTTTTTAAAGCATTCTTCTCCTCAATAACTTTTTGAACTGTTTTATCCATTTGACCTAAGCTGTTTTTTTAGCATGCTATTTTCTTCAGCATTTTTTCGGATTTCCTTGACTAAGCTGCTGACTTCATTTTCATGTTTTTCCTGCATCTCTCTCCTTTCTTTTCCCAGTTTTTCTTCCAACTCCCTCATTTGATTTTCAAAGTCTTTTTTGAGCTCTGTCATAGCCTGAGCCCAATTTCTGTTTTTCTTGGAGTTTTTAGATGCAGGAGCTTGTGCTTCCTCATCTTCAGACTGAGTATTTTGATCCTTCTTGGGCTCATTTGCAAAATATTTCTCAATGGTCTTCCTCTTGTTTCTTTGCTTGCTCATTTTCCCATCCTAAGCCTGTTTTGGGGGGTGCTTCCTGAGCTTTTGGGGCACTCCCACAAGGGTCTCAGTGTGTGAGGCTCTGTCCTCCCTCCTGGTCTGTGAATGACCATAAGCGCCCCCCTCTGTCATGGGGCTGAGGTGGGGGGGCCCTGTTTTTCTATTGGGATCAGACTGGGATCAGGATCTGAATGTGGTCAGAGTCCTGTTCCAGGGGCAGAGGACAGAGCTTGGCAATCTCTCTCTCTCTTCACTCCCCTCCCTTAGCTCAATGGGCTCATGACCTGGGGGCTCCTGCTTACGGGCTCCCCCTGCTTCTGTTTCCAGGTCTGGGATGCAGAAAGAAAGACCAAGCTGCTTGCTGTGTGCCCTGAGGGCTGGGCTCCACGTTCTCGCTCTGGCAGAGGTCCCCCGCTGTTCCCCCACTTTGTGCCGGTGCTCCCCAGGGTGCAGCTCAGGAGACTCCCCCGCTGCTGTGAGCTGTGGCTCCCAGTGCCCTGGGGCTGCCTCTGGGAGGCTGAAGTTCTTTCGCTCTGGCGGCCCACCCCTCTGGCGGGCCGCCCCTCTGACCCCAGGGAGCAGAGCCTTTCTACTCTTTTCCAGGTTACCTTGAGTAGGAGAACTGCCTCACTGGGTCCCTTTGTGGGTTCTGTCTCTCGAAAGTTTAGTTAGAGTCCTTAGTTTATGAGTTTTTATCAGAGAGCTCCTAAGACTTGATCCCTTCATGTTGCCATCTTGGCTCCGCCCCCGTTCATCCTACATTTACTTTAAATGGAATTTCTCTTTCTATCTTTTGCCCCTGGGTTTTGTTGTTCATTTATAGAAAGAAAACATTCTTGGGCACAGGTGGTGAGAATGACCTTCAATACAACCTTCTCCTGAATACACTTGTGTTGTACCTTATCTTTATTCATTTAGCAGTAAAAACTGTATGGTTTTCATGTTCTTGGAAATGATGTAATTTTAAGAAGAATTAAATTGACTATTTTTCTGATTGGATATCTCCAAATTTGGTCAAAGGAAATGCATGACGAGGTTTTGTAGACCATCACTTTTAATAGGGTATAAATTAAGCTATGAATAATTATGGTAATAATGGAATGAAAACTAGCTTTCCATTAGGATAGAGATTAGTTATGAATAATTAGGATAATGAGGATTGAATTTGCACTGCATTGATTGAGTAATATTAGTGAAGAGATTGTTGAGCCTGTCTCACCAGCCAATGGTAGGATAAGACAGAATTTAGAGGTAGAATTATTAATAATTATAAAAATAACCTACATGTTATTTTTGACATACTCCCCAGTGGATATTATTTGACAATGGGATGTGTCCTTTCCTTGAGGAAAATAAAAACCTTTCCCACTGGCTGATGCTTGATTCCTTATCTCACACAATTTGGGGGCCCCAGGTTGATATTCCCCACTCTTCTCTGAAGTTAGAGAAATTCTCCAGCCCTGGATGACAGGCAAGGATGTCCAGTAGATATTTAGGAGGCTTATGGGAGCAGGAAACCAAGGGAGAATGGAAGGTCATTTACAAAGATAAGTATAAGTGCAGCTCCTTGAGTGGGTGAGTGCACAGGTAAGGTACCTGGGTAATTATTCGAGTGGTTTTGGTGAGCCTTGAGGGTTGAGGAGTCCAGGAAACTCAGCAGGTGGGGCTGAGAAAAGTCCCTGAAGGAGGATGTTTTCTGACAAGAAAAATTATCAGCTACCTGAGTCTCAGCACCAAGACATCTGGGCCAAGAAACAGAAGGGAATTGACTGAGACTTTGTTGAGCTGGTAGTGAATTGGCTAAGATTCCATAGGGCTCTGATTGACAAATCAGAGTTGGTGATCCATACTAGAAACAAAGTGGGAACAAATTTGCTCTTCCTTGTGGGTGGAATTAGAGACTGCAGTAAAAATCCTTTCTACAAAATACTACCCCCAGATAATCACTTAGGCAGATGAAAATTGGGTGAGCTAAATTTTAAGAATTTATGTGAATGAGACTCAAAAACAGGAGATAAATTTTCACTCTCATGGGATCCCTACTTGCTTTGATTTCCCACTCTCTTGCTTCTCTGTAACTCTCTGCTGCCAGATTTCTCTTCCCCCCACTTTCTCCAATACTTGCCTCTTGTCTGGCTTCTTATCTTGGAGGAGAAGGGAGGAATTAAGAAAAAGGATTAATTAACAGTAGAGAGGGAGGGAATTGTTTCAAGAAGACTTGGTAAAACAAGTGTTAAAAAGGGAATTTATTTGAAGTTATAGAAACAGAAAAAGAGACAATGAGATTACCAGATAGGAAAAATATGTTAAATAAACAAATCATGAAAGAAATACTATTTTACATTGAGAAAGTTTTGAGGAAGAAAATTCAAGGAGGGCGAGAGTCAGATCTTTGTTTATTGTGAAGTACATAAATTAATTATAGAGAAATGCCAGAAAAAGGGAGACTGAAACATGTGCTGGTAATAATTGATCTTTTTAACAAGATGAGTTGACATTTACTCTATGGTAACATTATAGCTTCAGGAGCTTATTAGTGAAAATATAGATTCTGATGTTAGTTATTTCATTTCCAAAATATTACAGAAAATAATGGAACAATTGAGGATCTAAAAAACAAAAGAGCCCCCCAGAAAAGATTTAGTATTGTGCTCATATGAGAAAAGTTATTTGGTTTACTCTGACAGGGGAACAGAGGATATTCCTATTGGGCTGTGGGATTTTTGAGTGGTTATTTGTTTTTGCAAAAGTTACGCCTGGGGTAGCTAGGTGGTGCAGTGGATAGAGCACCAGTCCTGGAGTCAAGAGGACCTGAGTTCAAATTTGACCTCAGACACTTAACAATTATCTAGCTGTGTGACCTTGGTCAAATCACTTAACCCCATTGCCTTAAATAAATAAAAAAACATATTAAAAAAGTTATCCCAGTTAAAATCAAGAAGTATTAAATATTAAAACTATTGAATGGAAAGGTATAATGTGAAAAGTGGAATCATGCATTACAATGTGGTCTATATAGCTATAAAAAAGTAGTTTTAAATATATCAGTGGATCTAGTTAAGAACAGTATGTACAGGGCGGCTAGGTGGTGCAGTGGATAAAGCACCAGCCCTGGAGTCAGGAGTACCTGGGTTCAAATCCGGTCTCAGACACTTGATAATTACCTAGTTGTGTGGCCTTGGGCAAGCCACTTAGCCCCATTTGCCTTGCAAAAACCTAAAAAACAAAAAACAAAAAACCAAAAAACCAGTATGTACTAAAATGAAAAAGAAAAATAAAAGAATAGTGAACATAATCTGAAATATGGTTAAATGGTATATTAAAGGAGAATGTAAGTTGTATATTCTGAGTAATGAGTTTGAAAGACTTGTGCAGAAAATAATAAAATAATTGCAAAGAAAAATAAAAAGGTACAGATGAGTTTGAGGGTTTTTGAAGTATCTCAAATTTATGGGAGTTAGTTAAGGCATGTAGAAAGAAGATATGAACAGGTTTTAACTTTGCATAAGTAAAAAGGATTGATTTTGAGAACTTTGAGAACTGATTTAAAATTTACTGTAAGGAAAAAAGAGCATAGGTTTTACATAACCCAGATTTGTGCTAAATTGAGATGTGTTCTTTTTTTAAAAAAATTTATTTATTTAAGGCAATGGGGTTGAGTGACTTGCTCAAAGTCTCATAGCAATTGTTAATTGCCTGAGGTTGGATTTGAACTCAGGTCCTCCCAACTCCAAGGCCGGTATTTTATTCATTGTTCCACCTAGCTGCCCCCAAGATGTGTTCTTAAATGAGGTTGGGGGTAATTTGAAAATTGCATCAGACTGTCACTTTTGCAATATCTGGTAGGGAATTGACTGGAAAGTGATAGACCCCCATAATATGGAAAGTTTGACATGAAAGCAATTGTTAGGTAAATGTTAACTTAATTTTTTTATTGTTTCTTCAATTAGGTAACTATATGGGCTGATCTATATAAAATAATTTGAAAATACATTTAATTGAATTAAGGGGTTTGTAAAACTGCACAATTTTGATTATGATATGTTCTAATATTAAGAAATGTTGGTCAGTGGAGGATAAAAGCTCCTATTCCATCTGGCCAATTCTGCTTTTTTAAGGCATTATTTTCCTCATTAACTTTTTGGACTGCTTTCTCCATGTGACCTAAACTAGTTTTTAACATGTTATTTTCTTCAGCATTTTTTTTTTATTTCTTTGATCAAGCTCCTGAGTTGGTTTTCATGTTTTTCCTATTTCTTTCATTTCTCTTCCCTATTTTTCCACTACCTCCTTCACTTGATTTTCAAAATATTTTTTGAACTCTGTCATAGCATGAGCCCAACTCCTGTATTTCTTGGAGGATTTGGATACAGAAGCTTGAACTTTGTCATCTTCTGAGTATGTGTTTTGCTCCTTCATGGGGCCAAAGTAATTGTCTATGGTCAGATTCTTTTTTTCCTGTTTATTCATTTTCCCAGCCTGTGCCCTGGTTTTGGGGTGCTTCCCAAGTTTTTGAGTATTATTGTGACACCCTTGCTAGGACCTCAGTTCCTTCAAGGTCTTATGAGAGGCTTTGATTGCTCTCCTGGCCTGTGCTTTGGTCTGTGGATGAACTGCCCTCTGCCCTGAAGCTGTGAGAAGGGTCCTTGGTCTATGGCAATTGGGGGTCAGTCCACAGATTACAACCAGGGTCTGAATGTGGATAAAGCACCAGAGTCCTATCCCAAGGACAACATCTTCAATCTCCCTCCACCCCTTTACTTTCCATGAGCTGAGCACTCTGGGAGCAGCTGCTGGCAGCAACCTGATGAGTTTTTCCATGGGTTTGCTTCCATTTCTTGGTATTTGGGCTTCACTGAGGGCCACAGCTATGCTGATGGCCATGGCTGTGTCAAGGGCCATGCTGACTCCCACTCACTCTGGAAGAGGTTTCCCTGCTGGTCTTCCATGTTGCATTTGGTGTTCCCTGGGTTGGCAGGCCAGGAAACTGCTTCTGTAGACAGGAGCTAGTGTTCCCAAGGACCCAGGCAAGGGAAAAGCTGAAGCTCCTTCACCCCTGCTTGATGATCCTGGCTGTCCATTGCTGCACCCTCCAACCCTGTGGAACAGAGCCTTCTCACAATCTTCCAGGTTACCTTGGGCTGGAGAATTGCTTCACTGGATTTTTCTGTGGGTTCTGTCTCTCAAAAATTTAGAGTCATCATTTTAAGGTTTTTGAAATATTTTGGAGAGAGCTCCTAGGAAAGAGTGTATTCATGCCACTATCTTGTCTCTGCCCCTAAAAGCTCTTATAAGCTAGAGCATTAAGAAGTTAGAATTGCACTGATAAAGATAAGAAGAATTTGCAAACTTTTGAAAAGAAAATAATTTAAGGTAAATTTGGATATGACTTTTGGAATTTATAAGATTGTTAAGAGAAGTATAAAGAAAATCTTGTGTCCATAAAAAGAAAATTTTAGAAACATCTGGTCTTAAGAATATTCTGAGTTGCAAAATTCTAGGGAGTAAAGGAAATATACATTGAATTGAAATGTATTATGTATAATTAGTAAACTTTGCATATGAACAGATTCAAATTAAATTTTTTAAGAATTTAAAATTGTGTTGAAGTGACCGTGTATGAATTGAAGTTTCATTTATCACATTTATAAAGCTTTGTTATGAGAAAACTAGAGAATACCTTGCCAATGGTCTGTCTCCCTCTCAAAATTTTTGGCTCAGAGAGTTTGTGAAAAACTTTGTTTTTCACCTCATGTATATAGAAGGATAAATATATATATATATATATATATGTATATATATATACATATATATATATATATATGAATATATATGCAAGATCAAAGTAGTTTACCTAACATATTTCATTTAAAAAGAAGAAAATTTGAAAAGAACAAATCAAAAATCCCCAATTAAATACCAAATTAGAAATTCTAAAAATTAAAGGAGAAATTAATGAAATTGAAAGCAAAAAACTATTGAATTAATAAATAAAACCAAAAGTTGGTATTATGGAAAAACCAATAAAATTGATAAACCTCTGGTCAATTTAATTAAAAAAAGAAAGAAGAAAACCAAACTGCTAGTATCATAAATGAAAAAGGTGAACTCACCATCAATGAAGAGGAAATTAAAGTAATAATTTGAAATTATTTTGCCCAACTCTATGCCAATAAATTTGATAATCTAAGTGAAATGGATGAATATTTACAAAAATATAAGTTGCCCAGGTTAAATGAAGAAGAGATTAAATACCTAAACAACCCTATCTCAGAAAAAGAAATTCAAAAAGCCATCATTGAACTCCCTAAGAAAAAATCTCCAGGGCCTGATGGATTCACAAGTGAATTCTACCGAACATTTAAGGAACAATTGGTTCCAATTCTATATAAACTCTTTGGAAAATTAGGGAAAGATGGAACTCTGCCTAACTCTTTCTATGAAACCAATATGGTGCTGTTACCTAAACCAGGAAGAGTTAAAAGAGAGAAAGAAAATTATAGACCTATTTCCCTGATGAATATAGATGCAAAAATCTTAAATAAAATCTTAGCAAAACGATTACAACAAGTTATCACCAGGATAATACATTATGATCAAGTAGGATATATTCCAGGAATGCAGGGTTGGTTCAATATTAGGAAAACTGTTAGTATACTCAATTATATCAACAACAAATCTATCAGAAATCATATGATCATATCAATAGATGCTGAAAAAGCTTTTGACAAAATACAGCATCCATTCCTATTAAAAACACTAGAGAGTGTAGGAATAAATGGACTGTTCTCTAAAATAATTTGCAGTATCTATCTGAAACCATCAACAACCATTATATTAAATGGGGATAGGCTAGAGGCATTCCCAATAAGATCAGGGGTGAAACAAGGGTGCCCATTATCACCACTACTATTCAATATTGTGTTAGAAATGTTAGTGTCAGCAATCACAGAAGAAAAAAGAAATTGAAGGAATTAGAATTGGGAAGGAAGAAACATAACTCACTCTTTGCAGATGACATGATGGTCTACCTAGAGAATCCCAAGGAAATCATCCAAAAAACTACTAGAAAAAATTAGCAATTTTAGCAAAGTTGCAGGTTATAAAATAAACCCTCATAAATCCTCAACTTTTCTATATATGTCTAGCAAGATACAGCAGGAAGAGCTAGAAAGAGAAATCCCATTCAAAGTAACCTCAGATAATATAAAATACCTGGGAGTCTATTTGCCAAGACAGACTTAGAATCTTTCTGAAAACAATCATAAAACACTTCTCACACAAATTAAATCAGATTTAAATAACTGGGCAAATATCAACTGCTCATGGATAGGTAGAGCTAATATAATAAAAATGACAGTTCTACCAAAACTAAACTATCTGTTTAGTGCCCTACCAATCAAAATTCTAAAAAATTACTTTAATGAGTTAGAAAAAATTAAGTAAATTCATATGGAAAAATAAAAAGTCAAGAATTGCCAGGAGCTTAATGAAAAAAAAAAGTGCAAAAGAAGGTGGCTTAGCCCTACCTGATCTAAAATTATATTATAAAGCATCAGTCATCAAAACTGTTTAGTATTGGCTAAGAAATAGAGTAGTGGACCAGTGGAACAGACTAGGTGCAAAAGCAGGAGATGATTATAGTAATCTGCTGCTTGATAAACCCAAAGAGTCCAGCCATTGGGATAAAAACTTCCTCTTTGATAAAAACTGCTGGGATAATTGGAAGTTAGTATGGAAAAAACTTAGATTAGACAAACACCTAATACCCTTTACCAAGATAAGATCCAAATGGTTACAAGACTTAGACATAAAAAAACAATACTATAAGCAAATTAGAAGATCAAGGACTAGTTTACCTGTCAGATCTATGGAAAGGGGAGCAGTTTATGACTAAGGAAGAGTTGGAGAACATCACCAAAAACCAATTAGATGATTTCAATTACATTAAATTAAAAAGCTTTTGCACAGATAAAACCACTGCAACCAAGATCAAAAGAAATGTAGTAAATTGGGAAACAATCTTTACAACTAATGATTCTGACAAAGGACTCATTTCTAAAATATACAGAGAACTGAGTCATATTTTTAAAACAAAAAGCCATTCCCAATTGATAAATGGTCAAAGGATATGCAAAGGCAATTTACAGATGAGGAGATCAAAACAATCCATAGCCATATGAAAAAATGCTCTAAATCATTAATTATAAGAGAAATGCAAATTAAAGCTTCTCTGAGGTTGCACCTCACACTTCTCAGATTGGTCAATAGGACCAGAAAAGATAATGATCATTGTTGGAAGGGTTGTGGGAAATCTGGCACACTATTACACTGTTGGTAGAGTTGTGAATTCATCCAACCTTTCTGGATAGCTATTTGGAACTACACCCAAAGGGCAACAAAATTGAGCATACCCTTTGACCCAGCAATACCACTACTGGGTCTATATCCTGAGTAGATGAAGAAAAAGGGTAAAAACATTACTTGTACAAAAATATTTATAGCAGCCCTGTTTGTGGTGGCAAAGAATTGGAAATCAAGTAAATGTCCTTCAATTGGGGAATGGCTTAGAAAACTGTGGTATATGTATGTCATGAAATACTATTGTTCTATTAGAAACCAGGAGGGATGGGATTTCAGGGAAGCCTGGAGATATTTGCATGAACTGATGCTGAGTGAGATGAGCAGAACCAGAAAAACACTGTATACCCTAACAGCAAGATGGCAGTGATGAGCAGCCTTGAGGGACTTGATCATTCCATCAGTGCAACAATCGGGAGCAATTTTGGGCTGTCTGCAAAGGAGAGTGCCATCTATATCCAGTTAAGGAACTGTGGAGTTTGAACAAAGTTCAAGGAGTATTCCCTTTAATTTAGAAAAAAACAGATATCTTATTGTCTGATCTTGTTACCTCTTAGAATTCTTGTCTCTTCTCTAAGGATATGATTTCTCTCTCATCACACCCAATTTGGATCAAGGTACAACATAGAAACAAAGTAAAGACAGACAGATTGCTTTCTGTGGGGGGAAGGGGGAAGTAAGATTGGGGGGGGAATTGTAAAACTCAAATAATATCTTTAATAAAAAGAAAGAAAGAAAGAAAGGAAGGAAGGAAGGAAGGAAGGAAGGAAGAAAGAAAGAAAGAAAGAAAGAAAGGAAGAAAGAAAGAAAGAAAGAAAGAAAGAAAGAAGAAAATTTGAGATCTTGTTCTAGATAAATGTAACACTGCCTGGCAAAAGTAAAAGTTTACTTTGGGATTTTGAAATAATTATATGTATACAATTAAATTCTTGAAGAATCTCATTTTCTTTTAGAAAATAGAAGTGCATTTGGAATTAGAGGTAAATAAGCTTGAAAAACAATGTAAAAGAAATTTATGTGTAAAAGATATTCAGTTATGAGGTTAACGAAATAAATTGTTTTGCTTTAAGAGAATGAAATGACAGTATGGAAACCTTATGTTTCATGTAGGTTAAGAATTAAATGTTCAATTTTAAAGAAGTAAATATTGCAAATTCTGCCCCACTCATGTTAACTGAAAACTCAGAAGGATAGTGTATAGGAGATTGGAAAGTATATCCTAACTGCAAGATACCCTTCCAGTAGTAGTGAATAAGTGTGAGGGGCTCTGAAGGGTGATTGAGAAATTAAAATTATGGGAGGGTGGCTAGATGGTGCAGTGGATAGAGCACCGGCCCTGGAGTCAGGAGTACCTGAGTTCAAATCTGGCCTCAGACACTTAATAATTACCTAGCTGTGTGGCCTTGGGCAAGCCACTTAACTCCATTGCCTTGCAAAAACCTAAAAAAAAAAATTAAAATTATGCAACCCCCAGTTAAATAGCTTACTGATGAGTAAGTTGTTAAAGTCTTTACTAGTTATGTGATTATACTTTTGTAAATATAAACTATGTTACTGTAATGCAATTAAAGCCTGGAATTAATTTGTAGGGATAATAAGGGAACATATCAAAAGTCTGATCCTTTGGAATCCCTGAAATTTTGAAACAATGACTTGTAACTTATTCTAGATCTGTATCATGTACAAATGTAATATTGGAAAGATTGTTTTGTAAAGTCTAGTAATTAATATGTTACTCATTACTATTTTGTTAAATTTGGAATTAATAGTACATGTTGAAGATTTAAAGTCATCTGAGATTTTCTAATAGATTGAAAGAATTCTGAAAGTAATTATTTATATTTCAAACAGCTAATAATTAGATGGGTTTATTGTAGAGAATTGTTTGCATAGGAATTTTCTGATCATATATTTAAATTGGGAATATTGTGCTTATATATATTTATTATCTCAAAACTGTGGGTGTCTGCTTTGGACTGAAAGCACCTGAGTAACATAGGGAAGATAAAAATAATGATAATAATTTGAGATTTTTCTGTGACAGTCTCTAGCTAATTGTTATGTGAGAAATCTGGAGATGATGGACAATCTCCTAGCCAAAGGGGGTGTTTATTTTATGTGTAATACTGCAGGCTAGAAGGAGGGGTCTCTAGCTAACAAACCTTTGACCTACCATCTTTATCTGGGAATAAGGGAGATATGATTTCAGACAAAGGGATATGGATCTGGAGATCAGAAGTTAGTGCCAACAGAAGGACCCAACCTTTTGTTGAGTTATAGAACATAATTGTGAAGAGGTTTTTGTATGTCAGGGAATACTTCAGGTGCTAGGGGAACTTGATTGCTTTTTTGTATGGGTTTGGAAGATAACTCTATTTAGTGTATTCTGATGACAGGGACCCAGGAGGGATACTGAGAGTAGATATATGTGTGTGGGGCTTCATTGATTGGGACCCCCATCCAGATTATAATTAGTATTTAGTCCTTGTGAACTGGAGTCTCTTGAAGGTTTAATTAGTTGGAATTACTATTTTAGATCATGGACAGCTTTTATTCGGTGTTTGATAACAGGTATGATCAGCAAAGGAAGTGCTGTTGGATCAATGCTCTTCTGAAGCCAGGAAGCCCAGTGGAGATTTGGAGACTACAGATAACAGGAAGGAACAACTTTTCAGTACAGCCTTGATTTCCCAAATGTGATATTCAAATAATGTCTTACTGGATTAATCTAAAATTTGGTTTAAGGCATCTATCTGACATGACCTCTGCCTGGAAACTGACACTCAAAATTGTATCTATAAAGGAATTTTCCTTGGATGCCCTGGATCTTTAAAGTAAACCACAATAAGAAAATCTGACATAGAAATTTTAGGTCAATTGGAATTAAAATAGATAGGCTAGTGGTTTAGACATCTGCTATTAGCTATATGTTCTGACAAGAATCAAGATCCCTTGATTTTTAAATTAGAAGGCATATTTAGGTGAGAAGAATAAAAAGATTTTTGTAATCTCAAGACATAATTCGGTGTAGTAGCAGTTTCAATTTCTACTTTAAGGAATGGAATGTGAATCAGTTGAATATATCAAGAGAAATCACCTCTAGTATATTTAAAAGTATTTTGGGAAGAGAAATTCATTTTAGTTAAGGATGGTTGAGTTATTATTTGAATAAGGAGCAAGAAGTTGAGACAGTCTATGTCATTTGCTGGACATTCTTTGTATTAAGATGATCATCCAATGTATAAGTTACAAACTCAAATTAATCTGACGGTTTTCATCAAATTCACTTCTGTAGTGAAACAATTATGAAAGTTTATTTTGTTAGAGTGGAATATGTATATCAACAGGACAATAAGTCAAAATGTAAGTTGTGAAATCTCTAGAATTTTGTTGTCTAATGATGAAAACATGAATCTTAATCTGATAAGATATTGTATTAAGAAATTCCTTTATCAGAAGATCTCAGTAAATCACCTGAACTAGAGAGAACTTTTTGGAATGGACTCTGAAGTTACAGAAAGATATTGGATGTCTCCAGAGGAAGAGAAACTGGACCAATTCATCTTCTCCATCTTACTTCTATATGTGTATGGGTTGTTTGGTCAGGGGGTCCTATTCCTTTAATACCTGTAACTTTCTCCTTGACTCTATAAGTGTGCCACCCTTACTTATGCTCCTTCCTTGCAGATAAATCTTAGGTTTGTTGCTTGTCTATTGCCCAAAAGAAGATGAAGGAGAAGAAGAAAAAGGAGAAGAAGGAAGAAGAAGAAGAAGAAGAAGAAGGAGGAGGAGGAGGAGGAGGAGGAGGAGGAGGAAGGAAGAAGGAAGAAGGAAGAGGAAGGAGGAGGAGGAGGAGGAAGAAGAAGAAGAGGAAGGAAGAGGAAGAGGCAAGACTATTAAACTATATGTCTACTTCCAGTAGGCAGTGATAGAAATGATCACCAAACAAGAGATAAAGATTTTTAAGATGAGGATTATGGAAATGAAAACACAGAGATGAGTCCTTAGAAATATAAAGTTGAATTTGGAAGGCATATTGAGAAGAATTTGATAAAGGAAATCTATCAGGAATGGTGTGAGGAAACTTCGTAGAGGATAAAAAGAATAGGGGGATATTGTGAGAGATGGTCTCCCATGAAATATCTTCATGAAAATCTTTCTCATACAGTTTCTGGGTTTTGTCCTGGGAGGTAAATTCCCAAGGATTTAATGTTGTCTACATTTACTTTAAATGGAATTTCTCTTTCTATCTCTTGCCCTTGGGTTTTGTTGTTTATATAAAGAAAGAAAAGGAGGGGAGTGTAGCTAAGCTTTCCCAGGAGGGTCTGTCTTTGTTTACATCTTATATAGTTAGGGTGACAATTTTTCTAGCCGGAGATCCAGGTTCTCACGCTCACCTAATTCTTGAGAAATAGAAACTGAGGCCTATGGCTTAGACTAATTTAGCACTATGTTTCTGAAAAGTCAGCACTTTGCCCCTCACATTTCCAAGTCCTAATTCTATTTTGCCTCAACTAAGATATGATAGGTGCCATAGGAAAAATGTGGGATTCTATCCAAAACCAAATGAAGATAATAACATGGTAATTTAATAATGACATAAACACAACATAGTGACCTATATGAGAATCTAGTTTGAATTACAACTTTATCATTGACCTTGTTGCTTGAACTTCAATGATTCATTAACTGTGGCCTAACCCAGGTTTGTAAACTTTTCCCATTCTGTTCCTTCTTGGGACAGCATAGAAGTGACTCACTAAAGAATTATGACCAAAAAAAAAAGAATGATGACATAGGGCCTGGCATCTAATATAATGACTGTTTTAAACATAGTTGATGATCAGTAAATATTCGTTGATGCAATGCAAGACACTTCAAATTCCACTGTAATGAGTATCATTATAAAGGGTTCTGGATAACAAGCAATCTTCAAGTTCCTATGTATAGCCCATAATGATGTCCTGTCTTTTTGTAACAAGAAAGTATCTAAGCCTTTATTTATCTAAGCATATATGGTCCTAGCTTATGTAGCTATCAGGTTCCATAATAAAAGTGCAGTATTTGATTGTATTGTTTCCATTGTAGCGCAGGAAAGATAGATAATAGGGTTAACATAATACAGCTCTTCACAGTTCTGTCATCTTAAACAAATAATATTTAATTTCTCATCTAAAAAATTCAACTATTTAAAAATGTTTTATTTGATGTTCCTCTTTAAAGGATTGTCATTTCCCAGTCACTCTTCTCCCTTCCAATAGAAATTTTTTAATAAGAAAAAAAGTCAAGCAAAGTAACTTACATATTGCTTGCTTCTGATAAGAATATGTAGTTCTAACCTATAGTCCACTGTCTCACTGCTCATGAAAGAAGAGAGAGAATCATGTTATATACCATCAACCTTTTGAAGTAAAGATTTGGCAATGCATTAATCAAAGTTCTAATGTCTTAAACAAGTAGTTTAGTTTTGGCAGAATTGTCATTTTTATTATATTAGCTTGACCTATCTATGAACAGTTGACATTTGCCCAGGTATTTAATTCAGAATTTATTTGTGTGAGAAGTGTTTTGTAATTGTTTTCAAAAAGTTTTTGAGTCTGCCTTGGCAGGTAGAACTCCCAGGTATTTTATTTTGTCTGAAGTTACTTTGAATAGGATTTCTCTTTCTAGGTCTTTCTGCTGTATCTTGCTAGTCATATATAGAAATGTTGAGGATTTATGAGAGTTTATTTTATATCCTGCTACTTTGCTAAAGTTGCTAATTATTTCTAGTTGTTTTTTAGATGACTTTTTGGGATTCTCTAGGTGTACCATCATGTCATCAGCAAAGAGTGAGAGTTTTGACTCCTCCTTCCCTATTCTAATTCCTTCGATTTCTTTTCCTTCTTTTATTGCTGAGACTAACATTTCTAATGAGATATTAAATAGTAGTGGTGATAATGGGCATCCTTGTTTCTCCCCTGATCTTATTGGGAATGCTGCAATCCTATCCCTGTTGCATATAATGCTTGTTGATGGTTTCAGACAGAAACTGATTATTATTCTAAGGAACAATCCATTATTCCTAAACTCTTTAGTGTTTTTATTAGGAATGGGTGCTGTATTTTGTCAAAAGCTTTTTCAGCATCTATTGATATGATCATATGATTTTTGATAGGTATGTTATTTATTTATTTTAGTTTTTTGCAAGGCAATGGGGTTAAGTAGCTTTCCCAAGGCCACACAGCTAGGTAATGATTAAGTGTCTGAGGCCAGATTTGAACTCAGGTACTCCTGACTCCAGGGCCAGTGCTTTATCCACTGTGCCACCTAGCCACCCCATATAGATAAGTTATTGATATAATTGATTATACTAACAGTTTTCCTAATATTGGATCAACCCTACATTCCTGAGATAAATCCTACTTGATCATAATGCATTATCCTAGTGATAACTTGTTGCAATCATTTTGCTAAGATTTTATTTAAGATTTTCTTCCTGGTTAGGTATCAGCACCATATTGGTGTTAGAAAGAGTTAGGCAGTGTTCCGTCTTCACCTATTTTTCCAAAGAGTTTTTACAGAATCAGAACTAGTTGTTCCTTAAATGTTTGATAGAATTCACTTGTGAATCCATTTGGTCCTGATAGCTTGTTGAATTTCTTTTTCTGAGATAGGGTTGTTTAGGTATTTAATCTCCTCTTCATTTAACCTAGGCAACTTATATTTTTGTAAATATTTGTCCATTTCACTTAGATTGCCAAATTTATTGCCATATAGTTGGGCAAAATAATTCTGAATTATTACTTTAATTTCCTCCTCATTGGTGGTGAGTTCACTTTTTTCATTTATGATATTAGCAATTTGATTTTTTTCCATCTTTTTTTAAATCAAATTGACCAGAGGTTTATCAATTTTGTTGGTTTTTTTCATAAAACCAACTCTTGGTTTTATTTATTAGTTCAACAGTTTTCTTGTTTTCAATTTTATTAATTTCTCCTTTAATTTTTAGAATTTCTAATTGGTATTTAATAGGGGCTTTTTAATTTGTTCTTTCTCTAATTTTTTTAGTTGTGCATTTTTGATTTCTTCTTTCTCTTATTTATTCATATAAGTATTTAAAGATATAATATATCTCCTGACAGCCACCTTGATTGTATCCCATAGGTTTTGGTATGTTGTTTCATTATTGTCATTATCTAGGATGAAATATTAATTCTTTTTATAATTTGTTGCTTGACCCACTCATTCTTTAAAATGAGGTTATTTAGTTTCCAATTAGTTCTGGGTCTATATCTCCCTGGTCCAATATTGCATATGATTTTTATTGCAATATGTTCTGAGGAAGACATATTCACTATTTCTGCCTTTATGCAATTACTCATTAGGTTTTTATGTCCTAGTATGTGGTCAATTTTTGTGTAAGTGCCATGTACTGTAGGAAAATAAGTATATTCCTTTCCATCCCCATTCAGTTTCCTGCATGGGTGCATATCATATCTAGGTTTTCTAACATAGGTTTTCTAATAATCTATTTACCTTCTTAACTTCTTTCTTGTTTATGATTAGATTTATCTAAGTCTGAGAGTGGGAGGTTGAGGTCTCCCACTAGTAGAGTTTTGCTGTCTATGTCTTCCTGTAGCTTTTTCAACTTCTCTAAGAATTTGGATGCTATCCCATTGGGTGCATACATATTCAGTATTGAAATCACTTTATTGTCTATGGTACCTTTTAGGAGGATATAGTTTCCTTCCTTATCTCTTTTAATGATATCTATTTTTGCAGTTGTTTTGTGTGAGATAAGAATTGATACCCCTGCTTTTTTCACTTCAACTGAAGCAAAATATATTCTGCTCCAACCTTTTACCTTTACTCTATATGTATCTCTCTGCTTCAAATGAGTTTCTTGTAAGCAGCATATTGTAGGATTCTGGCATTTAATCCACTCTGTTATCCACTTACATTTTAGGGGAGAGCTCATCCCATTCACATTCAAAGTTATAATTACTAACTCTTTATTGCCCTCTATGCTATCTTCCTTCTGTTTGTATTTTCCCCCTTTTCCCCTTTATCCATATTCCCCAGTGTTTTGTTTCTGAATACCACCCCCTTCAGTGTGTTTGCCCTCTTATATCAATCCCCCTCCCTTCTTTTTCCCCTTTCCCCTTCTTCCCTTCCTTCTGCTAGTTCCCCTTTTTCTCCCCCTCCCTGTCTCTGTCCCCCCTCCCCTTTTCCCTTTTTAATGCTTAAAAGGTAAGATAAGTTTCTTAATGAAATGTGTCTAAGTTAACTTTTTTTTTTTAGTTTTTGCAAGGCAATGGGGTTAAATGGCTTGCCCAAGGCCACACAGCTAGGTAATTATTAAGTGTCTGAGGCCAGATTTGAACTCAGGTACTCCTGCCTCCAGGGCTGGTGCTCTATCCACTGCACCACCTAGCTGCCCTGTCTAAGTTAACTTTAAGCCAAGTCTGATAAGTTGAAGATTCACATGGTTCTCACCTCCTCCCTTTTTCCCCTCAATTACACCTGATCTTTTGTACCTCTTGATGTAATGAGATTTATCACATTCAGTCTCCCTCCATCCTCCGTTCTCCTTACTGTCCCCCCTTTTAAGGAGATATTTTTTAAAATCATTGAGTCACAGAAAAATTATGAGTGTCCATCACTTCTGGCTATGTATATTCTCTCTAATAGAGTTATAATTCTCAAGAGTTATGAGATTCTTTCTCCAAAGTGTGCATATAGTCAGTTTTATCTTATTGGATAGAAGTTTTTTTAAATACCTTTTCATATGTCTCTTGAACCTCCTGTTTGATGTCCAAATTTTCTATTTAGCCATGGTCTTTTCACCATGAAATCTTTTAAGTCTCCCATTTAATTAAATGTCCATTTTTTTCCCCCTAGAAGAGAAGGCTCAGCTTTGCTGTGTAGTGGATTCTTGGCTGCATTCCAAGCTCCCTTGATCCTTGGAATATCTCATTCCAGGCCCTTCAATCCTTTAATGTTGTTGTGACCAGGTCCTGCATAATCCTTACAGTGGCTCCTTGGTATTTAAATGTTTTCTTTCTGGCTGCTTGCAGAATTTTTTATTTATCTGATAGTTCTGGAATTTGGCCACAACAGTCCTTGGTGTTTTCATTTTAGGGTCTCTTTCTGGAGGGGATTGATGTATTCTTTCAATAACTATTTTGCCCTCTAATTCCATGATATCAGGGCAATTTTCCATCACTAAATATGTAATATTAAGTCCAGACTTTTTTTTCCTCTTCAATGTTTTCAGGAAGGCCTATAATTCTCAGGTTCTCCCATCTTGATCTGTTCTCCAGGTCTGCAGTTTTCTAATGAGGTATTTTACATTTTCCTCTATTTTTTTTGATCTTTTGGTGTTGTTTAACACAATCTTGTTGTCACATGAAGTCATTGGTTTCTGTTGATTCCATTCCTTTTTCTAGAGAAGATTTTTCTTCATTTATCTTTTGCAACTCCTTTTCCAGTTGGTCAGTTCTATTTTTGAAGTTTTCCATTTGCCCAAGTGTAGTTTTTAGAGTCATTTTCTTTTTTGCATTTGCCCAATTGAAGATCTATTATCTATTATCATTTTGTATTTGTACAATTATATTTTCCAAGGATTTTTTTTCTTGCTGTGGGATGTTAAATTTCTCTTGCAATGTGTTAAATTTCTCTTGTGTTTCTTTTCTCAATTTTTCCAATTGATTTTTAAACTCCTTCCTGATTTCTTCAAGGAAGTCTTTCTTGGCTGGATATCAATTCATATTCTCAGCAGTGCTACATCTCTCTGGGTTAGAATCTGTCCCTTCTAAGTATTTTTCAATGGGCCCCCCTTCCTCTAACCTTTTTTCATCTTTCTAGGATTTTGTGTTGGTGGGGGTGGGGGGTGGGGGGGGACTTGGCTCTCAGAGGTTTGCTTTTGAATATCCTAGAGGCTTTGTTCACTTGGCTTAGTAATTCCAAGGTCCAGTCAGTAGGGGGTTCTGGTTGCTTTCTCTGGAGTGCTTGAGGTCCTCAGCAGCAGGGTCTGAGTTGACCTTGAACAGTGGCCTAGGTCCTGGGGGAGGGAGTTAATCTCTTTCTGTTGAGTGAATTCTATTGCTCTGAGGGGGTGGGGGTTGTTTATTGTTTGCTCTGGGCAAAGTATACTCTGCTGAAAGTATGGAACTCAGGTCCCTGGCCCAGCTGGTTGTACTCCAGGTTTGTTCTGAGCCCCTGTGCTGGAAATCACCCTCCTGTACTGCCCCCCCACCCCCACCCAAAGACTTCACAGCTAAAGTTGGATCTCGCTCCCGCTGCTCAATGAAGTCTCTATGGCTGAGGCTGGCCCTCTGGCTTCCCCCACCTGCTGTCCCCACTCTGATCCTTTGCTCTTGTCTCCTGGTTCACCCACAGTTCCCAGAGACAGACCTTCTTGGTAGGTGTTCTTCTTCTAGCTTCTCTTTCTGGGTTTTGCTGATCGAATTTCCAAGGTTTCTCATGTTTTTTTTTTTAAATTTAATATTTGTATATTCTCATTTTGTACAAATGTTTTTATGCATTAATAAAATATTCTTGTTTAAGAGTAAACAAAATACCCCCTCCCCCCAAAAATATAGACTTGCTTGAGCGATAAAGTAAAAGGGAGAGGAAAAAATCAAAATTAAAATAAAAAAAAATAATAGTAATAATTGTAGGTATGGCCAGGTGGCACAGTGGACGGAGCACCAGTCCTGGAGCCAAGAGCACCTGAGCCCATATCCAGCCCCGTACACCCAACAATCACCCAGGTGTGTGATATGCAAGCCATCCCAAACCCACTGCCCCGCAAAAACCATAAAAAGGGAAAAAAAAGACCTAAAATAAAATAAAATAGTAATAATAGTAGGGGCAGCTGGGTAGCAGACAGAGCACTGGCCCTTGAGCCAGGAGCACCCAGGTGCAAATCCGGCTTCAGACACCCAACGATCACCCTGCTATGCGGCTCCAGGCAGGGCACCCAGCCCCATTTGCCCTGCACCCCCCCCCCAATAATAATAATAAAAAATGTGCTTCAGTCTGTGTTCCAATACCACCAGCTTTGTGGGTGGATCACATTTTTTATGATAAGTTCATCACAAAAGTTACTTCCATATTTTTCCACCATTGCCATTGCTGTTTGCAACTCCCTCCTTTCATATTTCTCCACTACCATGTACTATATTTTTCTCTCTCCTTTCACTCTGACTCTGCTGTAGGGTAGCTGAGTGGCGCAGCAGACAGATCCCTGGTCCTGGGGCCAAGAGGCCCCAAACCCCCATACCACCCCTTAGGCCCAGCTTCCACCTGGCCCTATGGTCCTGGACAGGCCTTCCAATCCCAGCCCCTTGCAAGAAATAAAAAAGAAAATGTGCTATATCTGACCACTCTCCCCCATGGTCCATCCTCTCCTCCTTCATTCACATCCCCACCCCTTCCCCCGTCCCCCCCTCCTTCTTACTCCAGATCTCTATACCCTATTGAGTATATATGCTGTTTCCTCCCCCTTGCCTTCCCCCCTTCCATATCATTGCAATAGCTCATTGTAATAAAGAAAAATCTTATTATATGAAATATCTTGGCCTATTCCCCCTCTCCTTTTTCTTTCTCCCATTACGTTTCCCTTTTTTTCCTATTGACTCCATTTTTATACCATATTTTATCTTCAAATTCAGCTTTCTCCTGTGCTTCATCTATAAAAGCTCTTTCTACCTGCTCTATTAACTGAGAAGGTTCATATGAGTATTATCACTGTCATTTTTCTATACAGGAATACATGCAGTTCATCATCATTAAGTCTGTCATATTTTTCCCTTCTCCTCCAATCTCTATGCTTCACCTGAGCCCTGTATTTGAAGATCAAACCTTCTGTTCAGCTCTGGCCATTCCAACAGAAACATTTGAAATTCCCCTTGTTCACTGAAAGTCCATCTTTTTCCCTGGAAGAGGATATTCAGTTTTGCTGGGTAGTTGATTCTCAGTTGCATTCTAAGCTCTTTTGCCTTCTGGTATATTATATTCCAAGCCTTACGAGCTTTTAATGTAGTTGCTGCTAAGTCCTGTGAGATCCTGATTGCAGCTCCATGGTATTTGAATTGTGTCCTTCTGGATGCTTGTAATATTTTCTCTTTGACTTGGGAGTTCTGGAACTTGGCTATAATATTCCTAGGAGTTGGTTTTTTGGGATCTCTTTCTCAGGGGGATCAGTGGATTCTCTCCATTTCTATTTTGCCCTCTGCTTCTAGGATATCAGGGCAATTTTTCTGTAGTAATTCTTTGAAAATGATGTCAAGGCTCTTTTCCTGATCATGACTTTCAGGTATTCCAATAATTTTTTTTCTTTTCTTTTCTTTTCTGATCTGATTTTATTTTTTAAACAACAGATTTGGGACATGGTAAGAAATTACTATGTTACATTTTCTTTAAAAAATCTGCCATGATCTACATAAATGGAATAAATAAATAATATTTTAAAAGTTCAAAAGTTTATACACATTTATAAAAATAACTGAATTAGAAGAAATTAAACAATGCTGAGATGTCCATGAAGAGAGAGGTCTGGGTGGGGAAAGGCACCTCATTCCATCACAGGAAATAAAGACCACAGTTGTTAATAGATAGCCAATAGATAGCCAAAGCCTTGGATCTTGAGGAATAACCTTCTTCTGGATAAATGTTCTGAGGGAGTATTTAACTGACTTAGATGGCAGCTGGGGGATTCAGTTCCCTGACCCCCACACACTATTAGAAAGCACTGTTCTCTTTTGAGCCAGGACAGTGAAATTTTGAAGGAAGTAAAAAGTTAGCTCTTTGAGCTAACATCCCATACTGAAAATACAGATCCATAAACAAAGCTTTTATTTTCTATCTATTTTTGCATCCTTGCTCAAAAAGTTTGTGCACAGTGCAATTTAAAAGAGTCACTGTAGTCACCTTAGATGAAGCTACACTTGTAAGGTTAGAGAAATATGACTATCTTTTCTCCATCAAATAAAAGTTTAACATCTGAAAATAGCATTAATATTCTTGGATGATAGGTTCTACACAACAGTCAAACTAAAGAGGTTATAATAATCAAAACAGACTTCTAATACAACATAAAGATTGTGACATTACCTTTACTTCAGGTAGCAGATACTTTCACCTAAATTTATTTATGCTCTTTATCTACTAATCTCTTATTCTGGATTAGGACCTAGATCTTTTTGGACATATGAAAGGTGTGATGTACTGTACAAATTTAAAGAAAACAATGAAAATAAACTTCCAGAATGGAATTATATCCACAGAGGGAGAGAAGGGGTAAGGGGGGGGGGGCAGGGAAGGCAGGGGAGGGAGGAGAAAGATATGAGAATAAAAGATGGACATTAAAAATACTGTAGTGTAGCAAACTGTAATTGAAGGAAGAACCTCTCTAAGCCACCCGATAGCCCTTCATTAATGTGTACTCTTTTCGGTTGGTGCGGGCTGCCCAGATGAAGAGTGCAGCAGCCATGAACTGCAAAGGAGCCGAGACACAAGCCAGGCAGAAGGACCATCCAAATTCACCCTTCACGTTCTAAGGCAGCCGCAGCTTCTGATGAAGTAGTTCAATACCAGCAACAAACAACTGACTGAGCCCAGTGTACACAGACCTGCAAGAAAATGAGGGACTCCTGTGGCAATAGGATACAACTCCAGCAGGCACAAGCACAAAATCCAATCAAAGCCCCAAAGCACATCAAACCTAGGCTAACAAAAGGTAAAAGGAACTGGCAGCGCCAAAGATAGGTTCGGAGTAGATCAATCCCAGTATTGTGGTTTCCAGGCTCTACAAACTTCTCCATGAACTGATCTGATAGTGTAAAGCTGAAACACTCTGTGGTCAAGTCAGATGACTCTGTCTTTTCTGGAGAGCTATACCAAGGTGTGTGGTTGGGCACAGTGATACACCTTCTCCACAATTCCATTGTGCCATTATACCAGAAAAGTAAGTCATTGTAAGTGTTTTTGTTAGGATTGCTGTTGAAAAATTCATCCTTGATTGTGTTTAAATCACTAACATTTTCTGGTGCTGGACTTCGATATTCATACCAGAAATTGGTGCCAATTGATGCTGCCATGTAGATGGTAGAAATGAGGCTGAGCACACAAGCAATTACTAATGCTGTAGCAAAACGGTTATCCATTCTGGCATTCAGGTTTTTTTTGCGCCCATCCTCCTGGGCCACCACCATCCCGCACTTCCTGCCTATTCCAATAATTTTTAAATTATCTTTCCTAAATCTGTTTTCCATATCAGTTGTTTTTTCAATGAGATGTTTCACATTTTCTTCTAATTTTTCATTCTTTTGGTTTTGAAGTATTGAGTCCTGATTTCTTGTAAATTCATTAATCTCCCTGAGTTCTATTCTTTGTCTGAAGGATTAGTTTTCCTCAGAGAGCTTTCTTATCACTTTTTCCATCTGGCTAATTCTGCTTTTTAAAGCATTCTTCTCAATAACTTTTTGAACTATTCTATCCATTTGACCTAAGCTGGTTTTTAGCATGCTATTTTATTCAGCATTCTTTTGGATCTCCTTGACTAAGCTGTTGACTTCATTTTCATGTTTTTCCTGCATCTCTCTCATTTCTTTTCCCAGTTTTTCTTCTAACTACCTCATTTGATTTTCAAAGTCTTTTTTGAGCTGTCCTAGTCTGAGCCCAATTTCTGTTTTTCTTGGAGTCTTTAGATGCAGGAGCTTGTGCTTCCTCATCTTCAGACTGAATGTTTTGATCCTTCTTGGGCTCACAGGCAAAATATTTCTCAATGGTGTTCCTCTTGTTTCTCTGCTTGCTCCTTTTCCTAGCCTTAGCCTGTTTTTGGGGTGGTTCCTGAGCTTTTGGGACACTTCCACAAAGGTCTCAGTGTGTGAGGCTCTGTCTTCCCTCCTAGTCTGTGAATGACCATATGCGCCCCCCTCTGCCACGGGGCTGAGGTGGGGGGGCCCTGCTGTTGTGTGGGGGTCCTAGACTGGGATCAGGATCTGAATGTGGTCAGAACCCCAGAGTCCTGTTCCAGGGGCAGAGCTTGGCAGTCTCTCTCTTCACTCCCCTCCCTAGGTTCAATGGGCTTATGCCCTGCCTGCTTCTGTTTCCTGGATCTGGACTGCCTTGGCCACTCTGCTTCCTGTGTGCCCTGAGGGCTGGGCTTCATGTGCTAATTCTGGCAGACGTCCCCCGCTGTTCCCCCACTTTGTTCCCGGTGCTCCCCGGGGTGCAGCTCAGGAGACTCCCCCGCTGCTGTGAGCTGGGGCTCCCAGCACCCTGGGTCTGCCTCTGGGAGGCTGAAGTTCTTTTGCTCTGGCGGCCCACCCCTCTGGCGGGCTACCCCTCTGACTCTGGGGAGCAGAGCCTTTCTGCTTTTTTCCAGGTTACCCTGAGTAGGAGAACTGCCTCGTTGGGTCCCTCTGTGGGTTCTGTCTCTCGAAAGTTTAGCTAGAGTCCTTAGTTTCGAAGTTTCAATCCCTTCTTGTCGCCATGTTGGCTCCGCCTCTTCTTGACTTCTTAAAAAAATTTTTTATCCTTCATTTTTTTTCTTTTAGATTTTTCAAGGCAATGGGGTTAAGTGTCTTGCCCGAGGCCACACAGCTAGGTAATTATTAAGTGTCTGAGGCCAGATTTGAATTCAGGTACTCCTGACTCCAAGGCCAGTGCTCTATCCACTATGCCACCTAGCTACCCTGTCCTTCATTTTCTTTTTTTTTTTCTTTTAGATTTTGCAAGGCAATGGGGTTAAGTGGCTTGCCCAAGGCCACACAGCCAGGTAATTATTAAGTGTCTGAGGTCGGATTTGAACTGAGGTACTCCTGACTCCAAGGCCGGTGCGCTATCCCCTGCGCCACTAGCCACCCCTGTCCTTCATTTTCAAAGAAGATCATGACATTAAGGAAGTGATGCCATGTCAAATGTGTGAATTTGTATGAGGGGGTGCTGTGGTAAGTCACCAGCCTTACTTTCTCCTCTGGAGCCAGTGGCCAAATATGGATCAGAATGACTGGAAATGGTCCTGGATGTGAAGCAATCAGGGTTAAGTGACTTGCCCAAGATCACAGTTAGTCAGATGACTGAGGCTGGATTTGAACTTCCATCCCCCTGACTCCAAGACTGGTGCTCTATCTACACTACCACCTAGCTGCCTCTCTATAGATTTTGGCACTATCATTCACCTTCTGCATACTCATTCTTCTCTGTTTTGTGCTGCTGCTCTCACCTGGGTTTCCTTTCTGTCTGAGACTCCTCAGTCTCCTTTGATAGTTCTTCATCTGGATTATGCCATCTGTGAGTGTCTCCCCTGGTGCTTTGTCCTAAACTCTCTTCTCTCTTTAGACTATCTTATTGATGGACTCCATCATTTCTCATAGGTTCAGTTATTATCTCTGTGAAGATGACTCTCCGATCTATATATCTATCCCTAACTTCTATTGTTATAGTTGTGTATCTCCAATCTTGTGGACATCTTGAGCTGAATGTGCTGTAATCATCTCAAATTTGGCATATCCAAAATCAAACTCATCTTCTCTCTTGCCCTAAATCTTCCCAATTCTGAACTTCCCAGTCATTATTTATTTTTTTGGCAAGACAATGAGGGTTAAGTGACTTGCCCAAGGTCACACAGTTAGGTAATCATTAAGTGTCTGAGGCCAGATTTGAACTCAGATGCTCCTGACTCCAGGGCTGGTGCTCTATCCACTGCAGCCCCTAGCTGCCCCTCCCTATCATTATTGAGAGTACCACCATCCTTTCAGTTACATAATTTACCTCAATTACCCCATCAACTCATCCATTGCATGTATCCAATCTATGCAAAATCTTTTTCTATTTTTATGGCATTTCTTATAAATATCTTCTTCCCTGCATCCATACAGTCATAACTCTACTTCAGGCTTTCATTACCTTTCATCTTCTATTTGGTCTCTCTTCCTCAAGTCTCTCCCCACTCCAATCCAGTTTCTACATGATGCCAAGATAATTTTTTTCTAAAGTGTATGTTTGATCATGTTGTTCCTACCCTTCACTAAATTCTAATAGCACCCTGTCACCTCAAAGGTCAAATATTATATCTCATTTGACATTCAGACTTTCATAACCCCTGTCCATCCCTACCTTTCCATCTTCTTACATCTTATTTTCTGCCAGATATTCTTCCATCCAGGATATTGACCTTCCTTGCTATTTCATTAACAAGATACTCATCTGGGGTGGCTAGGTGGCATAGTGGATAAAGCACTGGCCTTGGAGTCAGGAGTACCTGCGTTTGAATCTGATCTCAGACACTTAATAATTACCTAGCTGTGTTGCCTTGGGCAAGTCACTTAACCCCATTTGCCTTGCAAAAACCTAAAAAAACAAAACAAAAAAACACCCCCCCCCAAACAAGATACTCATCTTAGTTCCCCATGCCTGAAACACTCTCTCCTTATATTCACTTTCACTTCCTGGCTTCTTTCAAGTCCCAACTAAAATCTTGTCTACAGGAAGACTTTTCTAATGGCTCTTAATTCTAGTGACTTCCATTTTTTATTTCCTTTTTGACCTAAGTATAGCTTGTGTGTGTGTGTGTGTGTGTGTGTGTGTGTGTGTGTTTGTGTGTGTGTGTGTGTGTGTGTGTGTATATATATATATCTATATATATATATATATATATATATATTTATTTGCTTGTTGTCTCCCCCTATTAAGTTATAAATTCCCTGAGGACAGTGACCATCCTTTGCCTCTTTTTGTTTTCTTAGTGTTTAAGGGTAGTGCCAGTCTAATGTTTCTAACTGAATAAGACTGTGACCAGAAAAGGAAATTTCAGAGTTCGTGTGTGTGTGTGTGTGTGTGTGTGTGTGTGCACATATATCTGTGGTATATATAGCAAAAAGGATACTTGAAGTCAGATCTAGATTTGAATCCTACCTCTGACTCTTGGACTTAGGCCTCCTCTACTTTTCTTTTATTGCCTTACAATTTATGTGCCTCATAGGGTTTCTGGAAGCATCAATTAAAATCATATGCCTGAAATGGTTTTGTAAACTGTAAATATTTTAATGTTAGAAGACATCCTCCCACTTCTATTCCTTTCCTCTTGCCCGCATCAAAGTAAGATGTCCGCAGATGGTCTTTTTGATGTTTATATAAAATAAAATGAAAAAAAATGTCTTTTCAAATTTTAAAGTAGCAACTCCGACATTTTTGAGTTTACAGCTCTTTTAAGTCTCGGTTTCCTCATCTGTAAAATAGGAATATCTTTTCCAGGGTTGTTGCAAAGATTAAATAAGATAATCACACTGCACATCTTAAAGCACTATGCAAATATTATTTAAGCCTCATGAGAATTGCTAACACAAAACAATCCCGTTGGTATCTGTCTGAATGTTTTGTGCTTCTGTAGTCTGTGGGTGCTCTATAAATATATAATCTGGTCTTTATTCCCACCTATCTTGGTCTTTAGACAAAGTAGCAAATGGAACTTCTACTTGCCCCATTTTAAGCATCTCCTCCTGTCAATTTCTGAAGCCCATGTGGTTTATAACCTAAGATTTTGTATGGATTCAGGTATTCTTCCTCCCAGATTTTTAGGACTAAGGAAGAGTCATGTGAGAAATTTCAAACTAAATTCAGATAGACCTTTAGGCAACTTAAGTGTTTTCACAGGTTTCTGCATTTCCTGGTTTCTCAGGTCTCAATTCTTAAGAAAGGTTGCTTCCAGCTGGACAGGAAGTACTAGAAATCTTCCAGGATCAAAGCAAAGACTCAAAAAGAAACCAAAAAACTTCCCTCATCTGGAACAATGAAATCACTGTGAGATAGGGCATCAGTAGTTCAGAAGGCTTCTTCTGAAACTCTACATCCTTAGCATAGAGTGTCTTCAAAAATATTGGTTAAACTGAATAAGACCTATCTCTTTAAGGCTAAACTGGACCAATTAGAGGTTAGTGCTTGGAGTAGTTAGCAAGTTTCTAAGCATCACCATTTGTAGTAATTAGAGCATTCACATTACTATTTATGGTTCATATAACAACAAAGACTCAGTGGAACAAAGCATCAGTTGTTCTCCCTTATAGTCTGAACTGCTCAGGTTAGAAATGGGATGCTGAAAAAATAATGACAACTGGTAGATTTGAGACTGAATGGATGTGATTCCTCTGCTTGAGGTTCAGGTCACCAATATTTTTCAGGGACCATATCAAACAGAATGAAGATTAGCCCATCAAAAATTCCCAACTGCCATGAAATAAGACAATTCAGCTATGTTAATGTCAAATGAAAATCACTGTTTGTATATATTGAGCCCAAAGTGTACACAGGGGTCCAGAGTGGTTTTAGGTTTCTTGGATAATTCAACTTATTAATTTCAAGCTAAGTCTCAAAAACAGAACTTATAAATGGTTCAATTCAATCTTGTCTAACTGCCTGAACTTCAGTCACTGCTCCAACCATTGTAACCCCAGGAGGGTACTCTGGCATATAAATATGCATAGAGTACTTGACCTGAAGAATCTGAGTTCAAATTCTATCTCTAATATTTTGCTTATTGCTTGACTCTGGGAAAGTCTCTTAACTGTGCTTAAGTACTTACCTCTTTGGGATATTGTGAAATTCAACAGAACTGATACATTTAAAGCATTTTATAATCTTTAAAATGCTCTTTAATGGTAGCTATAACAAACATTATTATTGGGTAGGAGGAATGGCATATTCAAAAGATAGGGAGGCTTAAGTTGTGGGAAAGATCCCAAATCAGCGAGGCTGACTGGATGGTCCAAATAAGGGAGGAGCAACCAGAAAGGAGGCTGTGGAAGAAGACAAGTCGAATAAGGGAAGCCTTGAAGGAGAAGCTTGTGTTTCACTTGTGACTGCTGGAACCTTGAGTGAGGAAGTGGCAAGATGAAAACCATGTTTGAGGAACACTGAATTAGTAGATATATTCTAAGATAGAATGGGAGGAAGCAGAGGAATTCCTGAAAGCATGGAATCCAACTGGGAAACCATGGCAGTAGTTGAGACATGAGGAAGGAAATGAGGAGGATCCTTCTGTGTGTGATAATTACAACTTAGACTATAATTTTTTTATGTTCCCCTTCAAAAAAGAAAATCTCATGCTTATAAAGAGGATATGATTTTATTGGCAACAAAGACTTCTACATACAGTATTGCACAAATTATAAATGGATCAACAAAATAATATTAACTACACAAGTTGTTACCAGCATTTACATAATATTACTTTTTAAAGTTTTGTGCGTGTTGTGCGTCAGGTTCCTATGAACAGGATGCAAGTGAGCAGGATATGAAAAAGACAATCATATTTAAAGGAACTCAAAACTACTTCAGTTCTGCCAGTGTTGATTTTCAAACACTAAGCAAAGATACTACCACACAAAACAAAGCATTCAATGTGTCAAACCCTGCAGAATCAACAACTACTATACAAAATGAACACTGGCAGAGAAAACCCTGGGGAAGAGTAGTAGTTTACGTTCATTTTTAAAAAGGCAATAGAAATTAGGATTCAGAAAATTTGAAATTTGAAACTTTGGAAAAGACAACCATCCTCTACTGAAGGGGAGCACAAAAGCAGTTATACTAATTTTTTTCAAAAGGATTTTCAGCTTGCTTGAGTACTCACCCTCCTTGACTTTTTGACCTGTGGTTGTACAGATGTAAAGAAAGAACACAATTAAAACGACTTCCTCTCCAAATTCTGTCTCAAAGAAAACATAGTACCTCCACTAAACTAAAGGACTAAGGAATTCAGTTAACATGTCAATCTGATAAAAAGGCCACTTTGTTCTTTTCACAGTTAAGACAAATACAACTTCCCTCTACTGTCTAAGAGCATAGACAAGCTGTACTACTTATAAGAAGAGAGACATGGATCTTTAAAGAGGCATTATGGCCCAGTGAGTTAAGACCTGCCTGTGAATTAAGAAAATTCAGACTGGTCCTGATTTTGCCATTGGCTAGTTCCATGATCTCAAGGACATGATTCTGGGGAGGCTGTCTCATTTATCAGGTTTTTAGGGGCCTAGATGATCCAGATTAAAAATTCTAAGTGAACTTGGTACTCAAGCTTTAGGAAGACAACTAAAATGGAAGAAATGAGGAATTGAAAAATTAGAGACCTGGAATATATATTTCTAGTATTGTCACCTAGAAGTTCTTTGCAGTGTTCCTAAAAATTCTTATCTACACACACAGTGACCATGACTGCTACAAGTTAAGGCCTCCTGATAAAGAAAGCTTTGATAAACATTTTAAAAAGTTCTGACAAATTTGACTAGGTGCAAGATTCTTCAAAGTCCTTTATCACCAGAAATTAGATTTTTCTGCCTCTAAATTTTGAGACCAAAAATGTAAATCAGGGATCAGAATGTAAAAATGATGAAAACATTCCACAATTATACTTGCTTGTCAGATATCCACTATATGCACAATCATGTGAAATGCAAGACTGAATTTAATCAATAAGACAAGGACAATGAAAATTTGTTTTAAGAGAAATAACATATGGAGATATAAACTCAGAATAAGGATTGTTTTTTTCTTTACACAATATTAACAGTGTTCCTCAGAAATTTTCTACAATTCAATCTGTCACCTAAAAGATGGTACAAAGACCACTATTTCTGGAATTTAACACAAAGGTTTTATTTTCAAAAATGCATTAACTTTATTTTCCTCATAAGGCAGCCATACATTGCAAGGCCCAGAACCTGAAAGAAACATGATTTCTTTAGAAAGCCACCACATGGTTGAACACGAGCATTCTTGGTACTTAATGCCAAAGTAGTCCTGAGTTTTCAAATGTTAAAGCTTTCTCCACAGCCACAAGTTCCTTTGATGTTTGGGTTATTGAAAACAAATTCACTGGACAATTTGTCTTCTACATAGTCCATTTCTGTTCCTAAAAGAGTTAGCTGTGCTTTCTTTTCGATGAACACTCTAATTCCTTAAGGAAAACAAAACACATGTTACAAAGTGCCTGAACATCCTTGTGGAGCTTGCCAAACCCAAGCACAAAAGAACTTCAAACAGAAGCCAAAGAGCTAAACAGGAAGCTTCTGTATATGTTTTGGTAATTCAGTCAGAGTGGTTAGTTTCCTATTTTTTTCTTGTACCAATATTATGATTCATATTTAAAAGCAATTACAGTTGGGTAGTTGGAGTCATGCATTTGAGGAAAATCAATGCTGTTTTCGTGTAAAACAAAGATTTTCCTTTCACTGCATTCAACTGACTTTAAAAATGCACAGGGCCCAAGTAGTACTTTTGTAAAGGTTAAAGGTTTTAACAAGAGAACTAGAATTTTGCTCAGGAAACAAGTATTTTTTTTTCAACAGGCTTGGTTATTCTTTCATCTGATTTTGAGCTATACATAATGACTGTTAACCAATACCATTATTTCCATAATACTGGTAATTACCATAGTAACTGAAGTAAGCCAACCACACAGAGAAAATACACTAATATTTGGTAGAAAATCTGGACCAAAAAAAGCTACCAAAGTATGGTTACTTTTCGCTTTACAAAAGATATGAAGTATAAATCTTTTTCTAAAATCTCTTCCTTTTGTTTCAAGAAGTTCTTTTAAGCAATTTAAATTGTTTTAAAAAACTGGTTTCGTTGTGGGTAGGGCCAGGACCTTCTTTTCCTAAGGCCTAAAGAAAGGAAAAAACCCATGAGAAGGGCATGAGGCAAAAGATTAGCAACCCTCAGATATAAGAAACAATTAAATGAGTCAAAATTCAGGGTACTTCATTCCACATGTTAGGAAGTTTTCCAGAAGGTGAAGAATTATTCATTTGGATTTCAAAGGAACTCTTAGGAGCTGTTGGCCAGTTAGCTGGTAGATAAACATTACAGGCAAAGCACTATTTGCTAGTAATAAAAGCCTAGAGGTGAGACCAGGAGAGAAGACAAGAATTTCCCCAAAGCACAGGCTGGCATCAGTTGTGGGCTTCCTACTTCAACCAAAAAAACCCAAGTTGTTTGAGGACATAAGGAGAAGCATTAGCTTCCTGTAAACTGTCTAAGAAAGGCAGACAAATACAGATGAGTGAAATGTCTTTTATTGTTTAAAAAGCTTAAAACAATGCTGGCTTACTAGATGAAGTAACATATGCTTCAGGCAGTGAAGGATTTGTAGGATTTGGGGGTATATTAAGTTGCCAAGCATTTTTAAGGAAAAAACTTACCATCCTGAACAACTTCTTCATCAGACTCTCCTTTTGTCTTGGTATATTCTAAAGTGTAAGAAAGTCCATTACAACCCCTGGTTCGGACCCCAACTTTCAGGCCTACCTGAAAGAGAATTTTAAGTGCTTTTTTTAAGATATAAATTTGGTTTTTATGGATTAAGCTACAGAAAATAACAAACTTAAAACTTGGCTAGAAATCTCCATCTGTGAACCAAAAAAAAAAAAAAAAAAATGCGGACAAGCATTATTTCTCTGGCCAAATGGTCCTGTGAAAAGATTAAGCAGCAACAAGCTTCTTCTCATTACAATGAAAATAATCATATTCCGCTCCCTAAGTAAAGTATTTATGATAGAATATCTCTCTCTATGCCCCAAAATCCTCATAGGCTTCCAAATATTTTAAAATATTTCTTTCACAACTCATAAAAAAGATTTTTTTCTCTATCTTATTTTAGTGTAAGGGCGGCTAGGTGGCACAGTGGATAAGCACCAGCCCTGGAATCAGGAATACCTGGGTTCAAATCTGGTCTCAAACACTTAATAATTACCTAGCTGTGTGGCCTTGGGCAAGCCACTTAACCCCATTTGCCTTGCAAAAAAAAAAAAGAATAAATAAATATCTTATTTTAGTGTAACAAATCTTCAGAATCTATCAAAAACTGTTACTTATATCTTCAAGATCTATATCTGGAAGCTTGGAGAGTAACAATTTCACCCTAGGAGGGTTGAATCTTAATGATGGGACTGAAAAGATAGAATTATAAGTGACGATTTGAGTGAAACTTTTGAAATAGATGAGAGAAAACTTTTTTCATGGGAGAACTGCTGAATTATTATATGATGAAGAAAGAATGTAAAGAGAATTCTGTGGAGTCATCTATGAAGAGACAGAATAAGGTACAGAGAAAGAGGTTGAAGATTCTTGAGAAGAGACTTGTTATCTAAAATGGTAGAATCATATAATATAAATGAGATGTTAAGCTGCAGTGATGGTCAAAGGCAACTTCGTGATCTTTACACATTGCAAACAATAATTTATGTCTTTATACTCGTATAAACTCAATACACTATATAGTTAACAACTTTATTATTTATTTAAATTGAAGAGATTAAGGGTTTTGATATATAGATATGAATAACTATAAGAAAAGAAGTTTCTCATTTTATTAAATAAGCATATGTAGTTTTTATTTATCCATTCCTTATCTAATATATCTCTCAAAGCCTGAAGGTACTAAAGTACCTTGGAAAGTAAACAAACAATTCTAAGGATTTAGATAAAAGAACACATTACAAACTCCAACATTTCATTCTGGAATGATAAAACTAATTCACTGAGGGCAATAGTTAGCGGCAGGTCAGCATTAAAACCCAGATCTCCTGAGTCCCAGGCCTGTTACTCAGTTTTTGGAGTGTGTGAAAGTTCATAATTAAATAAACTGAACCAAATAAACTGGGTATAAAAGATTAAGTCTGATTCTTACCTTCTACAGATCTGTATTCAATATTAGTTTACAAATAATCTATTCATTATCTTTTTCTCTCTATTCTTTTGAAAGTTTAATTGATTTTAAATAGAATGACAAAATCCAAATTCAGATGTGTTTGGAAAGCATCTCTAACTTCCAGTTTTTCTTCCTTTGGTCAACCAAGTACTTATTAAGCACCTACTAAGTCTCAGTCACTGTGCTAAATTCTGGGGACATGATAACAAAAACAGTTTCTACCCTTAAGGAACTTATATTTTAATGTGGGACACAACATGCAAACAATTATATACTTACAAAATATATTCAAGACACAGATAAGAAACAAACCAGGATTTCTATACATATATGTTCTTGATAAATAAATTATAGCTTTCAATTGTGAAGGGACCTTTAATTATGTAGTCCAATCCTGTCATTTTTATAATGAGAAAGGGAGGCCCAGAGAGAATCCTCTGCCATAAAAAATATAGAAATTTTTCCATGATATATAATTATATCTAGTCTAAAAGTAAGGTAATTTCCCAATACAATCTGTATGTGGTAGTTATGCATTATTTCCTACTTACATTTTCTGGTTTATCTTTAAGAAGCTGTTTTATCTTATTCACAGCTGCTGGTGTCTGAAAAACAAAAGATTAAATTTTGACTAGATGTCCACCTATCTTCTCCACCCATTTTAGTGTCTTTTTCAGAAAGACTCATAATAGCTCACATTAATATTTACACAGGAATTTATAATTTATAAAATAACTTTTCTCATTACAGAAGTTTAAAAACTTGACCAAGGTCAAACAGAACAAGGAACAATGACTTGATCTCAGGTCTTTTTATTCCACTGAGCATAATATAAAAAACTAGGTTACATTCTAGTTTTCACATTTTGTGCTTTAAAATTTTAAAATATTGTACCTAACACCCAAGTCTATTTTATTTTTTGAAAGTCTATTATCAACAATGTATCACCTAGTAATTCAGTATTCATAATTGAAAAATGTCCAAGTCTGCTCCCTTTTTTCCTCATTTCTAGGCACTGGTTTGGTAGCAGAAGAATTAGGGTCTTTTAAGTATCTTAAGAAACAAACAACCAACTTACAAAAGTATTATGAACTTTTTCATCAATGGACTTTTTAAATAAAGAATAATATGTATGAAATTGTTATGAATTTGTCATATGGTTTTTTAACATGTAAACTAAAATTAACAAAACATTAAAACTATCCTTTATGTCACCTTCTGAATCGAAGCATCTTTTTAGAGGGACTGTGAGGTAAAAGATGTTATAATACATATTATCTGATAGTGACAGGTTATTTAGCAGCAAACCCAAGCTTCAGACTTATTGCTAAGATCACTAGTTTCACCACTGAGTCAAAAGCCCTGGATTCAAAAAGCAAAATGCCTTGTTGTTCATGAAGTGCTATCAACAGATAGGTTTGTAGACTGAGACATATGTTCATATTCATGTCTCTGTTACCTCCTTCCCTTAACATTTTTTATGGAGAAGAAATCTGATTAATTGATATTGCAGATCAATACAATGCATTTCTCATTTCTAAATCTCATAAGCAGAAAATAGGTTTAGAAATTTTGTTTTGGACAATGCCTTTCCCAAAATTTTTGTACTTTGAAAGGCAGAGCCCAAATTTAAATTCTACAATTCTATTAAAAGAAGCAGTGAGGAGGTGTGTTAAGGGGCATTAATCTTAAAGGAGTTATAAAGGGAACAAGGAAAAAAAAGAAGAAAGGGATCATAGACAGAAGGAACAAGTTAAGGAAGAAATTTAAGGGGAATAAAGGAAGCTATTTGGGAAACTAGAGGAACACAGGAACAAAGGAGCAAAAGATATGGTAACAGAAAAGGAACTAGAGTGGGTATGAATGACCTGGGTCAATTTGGGGAGACTGTTAAAGGTACATGAAAAGCATGGAATGGGCAAGAAATAAAGTTGTGTGGTGGTGAAGGCAAAGGTTAAAAAGTTACAGAAGGATGTTAACATCTACTTTCTAGAAGTCAGAAAATTTCTCCTTGGGGAACAGAGGAAAGGGATGACCTTTTAGAGGAAGCAGAGAGAGGAGACTGGATAACCTTTGAGGTACCTTCTGTTCTAAGATTCTACATCCCTAATAATGACAAACAAGCTTAAACTATTTGGTGGAATGGGGAAGGTGATTGGGTTAAATACAAATAACTATATCAGCAGCATCTTAAGTTTTAGTAGCAGCTAATGATTTAATCAATACTTATCAAGGGTGCACTATGGGTTATTGGTATTGGAACAATAAAACAAAGAGTATTTACATTTTCCTCAAAGCCTTCCCCTACTACCAGTTCCTCATTTATAATTCCTTCGGCATATATTATTCGATATTTTAAAAACTAAATGAACCGCAACATCAGAATCTGAAAAGTTTTTCAACAGGCTATAATAATGGAATTGATCTAAGGTGAAATTCAATAGGGATGTAAAATCTATTACTCAGGTTCAAAAATCAATTTCCCCCAAATAAAGAAGAGTGGCAAGATGACTGTTCTTGGGTAAAAATATGCTGTCAGATATTTTGTCAGCTGTTTTTGCTTAAATATTTTTCCTTGTTATAAGGAATGATTCAATGACAGTATATTGGGAAATGGCTTTTATTTTTAAAAATAGCATCAATAGGGGTAGCTAGGTGGCACAGTAGACAGAGCACCGGCCCTGGAGTCAGGGGTCCCTGAGTTCAAATCCGGCCTCAGACGCTTAATGGTTACCTAGCTGTGCGGCCTTGGGCAAACCATTTAACTCCATTTGCCTTTAAAAAAAACCTAAAAAAAAATAGCATCAATAAAGCATTTGTTCCTACCAGCTCTGGGTCTATCATCCTATGTTTTTTTTTTGTTTGTTTGCAAGGCAATGGGGTTAAGTGGCTTGCCCAAGGCCTCACAGCTAGGTAACCATTAAGCGTCTGAGGCCGGATTTAAATTCAGGGACTACTGACTCCAGGGCCAGAGCTCTATCCACTGCGCCACCTGGCTGCCCAACCTATGATTTTTAAAAACCAAAGTATGGTCATGAGAATTAACCAGGTAAGATCATGGAATAATAAACAGATCAGTCTGATTGGATTAAAGGGATTTGTATTAATGAATTATGAAAAAACAGGAGAGCTAAATTGTAGGGAATTGAGAGCAAGAGAATTATTTTTAGGGGCGGCTAGGTGGCGCAGTGGATAGAGCTCTGGCCCTGGAGTCAGGAGTACCTGAGTTCAAATGCAGCCTCAGACGCTTAATAATTACCTAGCTGTGAGGCCTTGGGCAAGCCACTTAACTCCATTTGCCTTGCAAAAAAAAAAGCCCTAAAAAAAGAGAATTATTTTTAAAAATTAAGTCAGGTAGGAGAGCTAAACCAAGCAGCCAAGGACCATATGGAATTTTGGGCTGGGAAGTGAAATGATGAAATCAGTATTTGAGATAAATTAGGTTTATCTGCATATAAAAATGAATGAGATGAAATCGAAAGAGACAAGTTATCAGGTAATTATGCAGAAGTTCATGTGAGGTGATGAGGGTCTGGATAAAGATGGCATTTCTGGAGTGGGGGGGGGGGTTGGTAAAAGGAGGAAGGGGATAACAACCTGAAGTGAGAAATGCCAGTATTTCATGACAGATTAGATGTTGTAAGTAAAAGGGAGGTAAAACAAAAAAAAATATGACATCTTCCCTACTCTTTCAGGTTCTCATGTTATCTACTCTTTGGAGATATTCACTCCACAAAATATTGCCTTTGCTAGAGAATTTGATCATTTGAAATAAGACCAAATAGAGCTGTGAACTCATCCAAAGTTTCTGGAGAGCAGTTGCACCCAAAGGGCAACAAAAATGTGCATACTCTTTGATCCAGCAATACCACTCCTGGGTCTATACCCTGAAGAGATGATGAAAAAGGGTAAAAACATCACTTGTACAAAAATATTCACAGCAGCTCTGTTTGTGGTGGCAAAGAATTAGAAATCAAGTAAATGTCCTTCAATTGGGGAATGGCTTAGCAAACTGTGGTATATATATGTCATGGAACACTACCGTTCTATTAAAAACCAGGAGGGATGAGAATTCAGGGAAACCTGGAAGGATTTGCATGAACTGATGCTGAGTGAGATGAGCAGAACCAGAAAAATATTGTACACCCACAGCAACATGGGGGTGATGATCAACCTTGATGGACTCACTCATTCCATCAATGCAACAATCTGTGACAATTTGGGGCTGTGTGCGATAGAGAATACCATCTGTATCCAGAGAAAGAATTGTATAGTTTGAACAAAGACCAAAGACCTTTAATTTAGAAAAAAACCCCAAAAAACTGATTATCTTATTGTCTGATCTTGCTATCTCTTATACTTTATGTTTCTTCCTTAAGGATGTGATTTTTCTCTCATCACATTCAATTTGGATCAATGTATACCATGGAAACAATGTAAAGATTGGCAAATTGCCTTCTGTGGGGGGTGGGGGGAGGAAAGTAAGATTAGGAGGAAAATTGTAAAACTCAAAATAAATAAATCTTTAGAAAAAGGTAAAAAAAAATAAGACCAAAGATTGGAAACAATACATGAGAAGCCAGAGATGGAATTTAGGAAGTTGTTTTTCAACACTCTATATCCATCCCCTATCTCTCTCACATATCTTAGTTATGGAATTTTGTAATTTAGAATGAACTTCAAGTTGACTAGTCTAATTTATTACTTTCATTTAAAATTTTTTAAATTAAAATTTAAAAATGAAGATCTGCCTTGTTTTTCACCTCAACTCTCCCCCTCCCTGAGTAATCAAGAAAAAAAAATCCCTATTACAAATATATACAGTCAAAGAAAAAAAAACTCCCCCAAACGGCCACATCAAAAAAAAAAAAGGCTCGCTCTCTTTCAGGAGATGGATAGCCTATTTCATCACAAGTCTTCTGTTATTATGCAACAGTATTGTGATGATCAGTTAACTTATTAATTTTGCAATGAATAAGCACTATCACCTATGGTTACACAGTTAATACAGGTGGTACAGTGAATAGAGATAGCACTGCTCTTAAGAGTCAGGAAGATGGGAGCTCGAATCTGGCCTCAGCCACTTGACATTTACTAGCTGTTAGACCGTGGAAGCAAGTCACATAACCTGACTGTCTGGAATCTAGGGCCATCTCCAGTTGGAGATTTATATCTGGCCACTGGGTCCAGATGGCTCCAGAGAAGAAAGTGAGGCTGGTGCCTAAGCACAGCAATCTCCCTCACTCAAATCCAATTCATGATCTTGTTATGGCATCACTTCCCTGATGTCATGGTCTTCTTCAAAAATGAAGGACAAACACCATCATCACTTTTCCATGTAATTTTCTTAGGCTTTTCACAATGTGACTAAATTATTAGCATATCACATGGAGAAGGTGGCCAACAAGCATCAAAAGATCAAAGATTTCAAATTGGAAAGGAAGTTAAGAGGCCTTTTTGTTTTACTAATAAGGAAATTAAGTCCCTAAAGTGACTTGCCCGAGTCACACAGAACTACAGAAGGCTATATGAAATGGGTCATCCTTCTGAGGTATCAAAATTTCTCTTAATTATTAGATTCACTGTTGTGGCCAATCTAAGGCAACCTAATCCTAAAATTGAAAGCAGCAAATGAGAAGCAGATTCATTATGATGTCAAGACTGCTAGCACTGTGGAGTGATAAAAACTACACTGGAAAGTAATTTTTGAAAGTTACTAAATTGCACAAGCTCTGTAATTTAGCAGTAACATTACCAAGGTTACACTCCAAAGAGTTCAAAGAGAAAAGGGACTTAAATGTACAAACAGGGTATAGTAGCATTCTTTGTTATAGTAAAGAATTGGAAATAAAGTGAGTGGCCCATTAATTGGTGAACAACTGAACAAATTATTGATGTGTGAATGTAATAGACTACTGTTGCTAAAAATGACAATAAAAAGGGTGGATTCAGAAACCTGGAAGAAAAAATGAGGCAGAATGAAGTGAGGATAACTACAACAATTTAAACAATGACACAATGTTGTCAAGAGAGGCCAACAAGTCTATAACCATTTATTAAACTACTATGCATGGAATACAAACAAAGGCAAAAACAGTTTCTGTCCTCATAGAGCTTATAATCTGATGGTGGAGACTACATGAAAACAACTGTATACAAGGAAGACATTACAGGACAAATTGGAGATAATCTCAAGGGGAAGAGGTGTTAGCATTAAAGGGAAGCAACAAAAGTTTCTTGAAGAAGTTGAGATTTAGTTAAGACTTGACAGGAGAGAAAACATTTCTGGCATGGTTGTATAAAACCTGTGAAAATGTCTGTGGAACTGGGAAATGCAGTGTTTTGTGGAAAGAATATTAAGGAGGCCAGTGTCACTGAATTGTGAAGTGAATGGAAGAGCTCAATGTGTAAAAGGACTGGAAGATAGGAGTAGGCTGGGTGATGATGGGTTTTAAAAACAAAACCTGGTTTTATACTTCATCTAGAAGTAATAAGAAACCACAGGAGGTTACTAAATGGGTGACTGACCTGGTCAGAACAGGGCAGCACAGGAAAACAAATGGGAGAGCCTTCCTCCACTTGACCCTCACACAACTTGTGAAATAAAGAATTATCATCATTTTTCAGATGAGGGAAGTCAAGCTGAGAGAAGTTAAGAAATTTGTTTAGGGTCATACAACTACTAAGTATTCAAGGAAAGTTTTGAACTAAGGTCGTCCTGATGCTAAGCCCCATTTATTTATCCTCTATTCTATATAGCTGCCCCTATAACTCTTAAGGCTTTGATCTATGAAATGGTCAATTGCATCTCTAGAAGACTGACCATGTGCTCTACCTCTTAGCAAGAGATGTAGAATGACAAATATATTTTCAGACATCTGTGGATTTATTTTTTTATCACTATACTTATTTGTTAAAAAGCAATATTTTTATTTGGGCAGGAAGGGTATGTGGGAGGGAAAACTGGGAAAGGAGTACAGAATGGTATTAAAAAAAAGTGTCAATGAATCATTTTAAAATATCAACAACAGAGAGCATAAGAGGGACAGACACAAGCAGAACACTGTTAACTACCATGTTAAATCTGAATTATAAGCCAAAAAACCCCCAAACTCAAGCTATGTATATGGAAATTCATGACTTCATCAAATCTTTTTCTGTTCAGGCTTAAAAGAAATGTTCATGTTTGTTGATATTTGTTATGTTCATGATGAAATTCACAAGAAAATAAAAGTAAATAAAAGCAGGCAGAACCTCAGTAGAGAGATCATAGAGCATAGATGTAGAATAAGGCACATGTCTTTGGGTGAGCCACAATGTTTATTTTTTGTTCCTATACAAGAAGTTTGAAATTGTCTTAATAATAGGGGGTGGGGGAAGGAGGAAGCAAACAATAAATTATATGCTTTAAAAAATAAAATCAGGGCTGAATTCTTAATTCAAAGAGAACACTGGCCTGGGAGTCAAGAGACACATGTACTTGTCTTTGGTTGGAGCAAGTGCCTCACCTTGTCTTGAAGGTCCTGTCCAACTCTAAATTTATGATATTATGTTAGAGGGATTGGGTGAGAAAATTAGTATTTATACAATGCCAGGTCCTGAATTAGATTTTTACAAATATTATTCCATTTGATCTTTTTTTTTTTTTTAAGGTTCTTGCAAGGCAAATGAGGTTAAAGTGGCTTGCCCAAGGCCACACAGCTAGGGAATTATTAAGTGTCTGAGGCCAGATTTGAACTCAGGTAGTCCTGACTCCAAGGCCAATGCTCTATCCACTGTGCCACCTAGCTGCCCCTCCATTTGATCTAGCTGCCCCTAAAGTCACTTTCAATTTTTACAGTCAATTTTTTTTTTATTTTATCCTCCTTTAGAATCACTTATTTCCAGAATTAATAGTATTGGTGTCAAAAAAGCAGAGTCCACAGGAAGCCTTATTAAGAAAGTAGGCTTAAAAATAGTAATGCGCTTCCTAGTGAAATCACCATCTTCCAAAGTCACAAATATTGATGTTGAGATCTTATATTGAAGCATATTTGATATTATGCTACTCATTTTTCAGGTGTTTTTCAAGACACCAATAAAACATAGATTCTTTCCTGAGGGGGCCTTACAGTCCAACCCTTCTTTGTTAAGTATCAGTCTAGAGTGCATCCAGCAGGAGGTGGCTAGTTGTGGCTGAATTAATGACTGATGGTCTTGAAGGCAGAAGTCTGGATTGAATCCTGGCTCTCCGACTTTCTCTCTGTGGAGCTGCAGGAATTCTTCACTTCCTAGACCTTTTTTTCTGCTTTCCCTAAGGATCAGAATTTGGGTAAGAAGATGATCTCTACAATCCCTTACAATCTTTGTGATCAGCAAGATGTGGACCCTCGAGGCAGGTAGGTGGTGCCCTGGAGTTAGGACCTGAGTTCAAATCCAACCTCAGACACTTAATTACCTAGCTGTGTGGCCTTGGGCAAACCACTTAACCCCATGGCCTTGAAAGACCCTAAAAAAAAAATAGAGAAAAAAAAGATGTGGACCCTTCAGAAGTCGCTAGGGGAGAGAGGTGGGGAATGGCCCATCTGACCCTTTCTTTGTGCCTTTTAATACACTTTTCAGACATAGTCCAGGTAATGTTTTAATTGACCATAATTGTTATTATTATTATACAAAGACACGTTCCGTGGGAGCGGGCGACAAAGTCGGTGACGATGCTTAAGGAGCGCCTCCAGGACACATTAAGGATAACAACAAACCCCGCTGCTCAGACTCCTCCCACACGACCAGCTCGAGGCCCCGCCCCCTGCTCGCTGGAGGCCTGGGTGGCGGAGCTTGCAAGGGTCGCTGGGAAATGTAGTTCCTCCTCGGAGCCTCTTTAAGCCCTTCCGATCCAGGACCCGACACTTGTTTATCCGGCTCATCGGCCAAGAAACCCCGATTGTTCCGGGTGGGAAAATGTCCCCCTCCCAGCCTAAGGTACCCGATCGGCTCCGGAGTGGCTTTCCCCCGCTCTCCCCTCCCCCGTCACCGTGACCTCTCCCATCGCTTGGAGAGCGATGGAGGTGAAACCAATGTCAAGGGCCAGCAGGAGCCCGGATGGCGCCCGGCCGCCGCGCACACACGCAACTCACCAGGGTCAGGGCTGCCCGGGTGGCCTGCAGTTTTCTCTTGCTCACCGCCCGGACTGTGGCTCGCACCAATGAAGCAGACATCTTCCCCTCCTTCGCCTCCTCCGCCTCCCCCCTCCCCCCTCTCCCTTCCCAGGGAGGTCCCGCCGCAGCTCAGCGGCTCTCCATGGACACGGTCCGCGGGCGCGCTGACGCCACAAGCCGCCGCGAGCGGCCCGACGTGGACCCCGCCCCTCCCCTCCTCCCCTCTCCTATTGGACAAAAGTTCGTGACTGACAGCAAATGAAGGGCCTATGGGGGGGCGAGGAGTGTCTAGAGACTCGGGTCGATGCTTCCTGTGTGTGACGCAGGGCGTCACGACGTCATCACGCGTCAGGACGCTGAAAGGGTAGATGTCAGAGCGACGCTGGGGGGGGGTTGGGGCTGGGCCTTAGGTAGCTTTTTGGCAGCAAATAGAGCCGAAGTCCTCCGAGTTTAGCAAGAAGAGGTCTGCAGTTAAATGCTTAATAACTGCCTTCCTCTGGAGGGAAAAATATATGCGGGACGCACCTTAAAATGATATCTTTTTACATCCCTACAAGCAGGACAATCAGCGCAAGCCTTGACTGATTTCTTGTGATTTTTAAATTTGAATACTCCCCTGTGATGTAAATTTAAATAACAACTGAAAATTTAAACAATTTAGTAGATTTAGCTGGCTCCAGAACTACTCCAAAACTTTTTTTTCTACTATCATCTTTGTAGATGGTGCAATTAGTTGCCCATGGAGACCCCCCCCAAAAAAAAAGTGCTGTCTGGACGAATAAAAAATTATATAATCAAAATAGCCTACATCTATGGAGGACTTACTGGTCAAAATACTGCACCAATGCAATCAGATTTTGCTTTGAATTAATTAAATGGTCTTGTTGCTCAGTAGTATCTGACTTTATGATGCCATTTGGGGTTTTCCTGGCAAAGATGGTGGAGTGGTTTGCCATTTCCTTCTCCAGTTCATTTTCCATTTCATTTCTGTGGTAGAGCATTCGAGCTTGTATTGGTCTGATCAGCCACAGTCAGGCACACTGTTATTTGTCTCAAACATAGTGATGCCATTTTGGTCTTCAATAACCAAGGACAAGAACCAAACAACCAATCGTTTTCCAGGTGAGAAAACTGAGGGAAACAAGGTGAAATGACCTGCCCAGGGTCATCCAGGTAGTAAGTGTCTGAGGCCAGATTTGAATTCAGCAAGATGAATCTTCCTGACTCTAGGATCCTTGCTCTACTATCCACAGTACCACCTAGCTCTTTCGAAGTGTTTATTAGACACAACAATGAACAAAAGCATGGCGCTGAGGGCTGAAGATACAAATGGAAAAGTGTCCCTGCTCCCAAAGAGTTCATGTTCTAAGAAGGGAGAGAACACATATAGATGGTTTCAGCTGTGTGTCAAATGGAAATGTCCCAAAGTTCTTAGGATCTAGTAGCAAAGCAAGTATTAATGTCATTTCCATCTCTAGTATCATTTCATCTGATGTTGAACCATTTGACAGTGCCAAAGACTTTAGTGATAAGAACATTATTTTCTGGGTCTTCAATACAATTAAGCTGTGTCCCTGAAGGAGCAGTGGCCAGTCTGCATCTCTTTTGGCTGGAAGGATTAATGTTCTCAAAATTTTGGGTTCTGAATCCTGGGTTTTAATGGAAATGGTGGTCAAGGCAGAGGTGATAGTCTCCTTAGAGGTGATAGTCTCCTCTCTCCCAGGTTGACGCCTTGATTTTTGAGTCTGCTTGGTACCTTCTTCACATCAGATGATGGCTGCTTATACTAGGCTGGAAGCAGAATTGTTGATCTTGGAGGTGCTGCCACTCTCAGAGATCCTGTGCCCATCTGCCTGCTGATGGTGATGAGAAAGGTGGGTACATTCTCCAAAGTGATTTTACCCCTTATTGATGGCTGTGGGGCCTGGTTGGGAGTATCTCTGATCTTTGAGGGGACACTATTATGTCCAAGGTTCTTGGGCTCAGGGTCCTGAGCTGTCTTGGAGGTCAAGGTAGTAATTTGATTTACAAGGCACATGATACTCTCTCTTCTCCTGAAGGGTGCTTTTCTGCTTTACCTAGATTGACAGCTACATACATGCTGATGGCAGGGATGGGTGGAAAACAGTATCCTAGCTAGTAGCCCAGCTAGAGATGTTAGTGACATATGCAAGAGTGATAAGAGGGGCTAAGAGTAAATATATTTCTGAAAGAGAAGATTTATTCTTTGTCCAAGATGTGGAAAAGGACATACCTAATCATGGTCTGAGAGCTATTTGCTCCAAGAGAATAAAGGCTCAGAAAGGCAAAAATCACTTCAGCAGAGACACTCTATGAGAAGCAGAGGTTGGGGTGGGGAGTGGTTTATAGAAGCTGCTGTGCCCACTGAGCACAGCTCAGAAACCCCAAGCTCAACAAAAGACTCTAACAATTCTGGCACAGAGCAGATCCATCAAGGTCAGTGGAACTACCATTTCAATGGAGTTCAGCTCACTGAGAAGCAGGCCCATTGTGGCCTGTACAATAACTTTACCTAACATAACATCTGCAAAGAGTTGACATACCATATGTATTTCTTATCTGTGATGACGATGTATGTATTCCTTCTCAAAAAAGATCATCATACCTAGGTAGAGCTAATATAATAAAAATGACAATTCTACCAAAACTAAACTACCTGTTTAGTGCCCTACCAATCAAAATGCCAAAAAATTACTTTAATGAGTTAGAAAAAATTATATGTAAATTCATATGGAGAAATAAAAAGTCAAGAATTTCCAGGAACTTAATGAAAAAAAGTGCAAAAGAAGGGGGCTTAGCCCTACCTGATCTAAAATTATAAAGCATCAGTCATCAAAACCGTTTGGTATTGGCTAAGAAATAGAGCAGTGGACCAGTGGAATAGACTAAGTGCAAAAGCAGGAGACGATTATAATAATCTGCTGTTTGATAAACCCAAAGAGTCCAGCTATTGGGATAAAAACTCGCTCTTTGATAAAAACTGCTGGAAAAATTGGAAGTTAGTATGGAAGAAACTTAGATTAGACCAACACCTCACACCCTTTACCAAGTTAAGATCCAAATGGTTACAGGATTTAGACATAAAAAACAATACTATAAGCAAATTAGAAGATTATGACTAGTTTACCTGTCAGATCTATGGAAAGAGGAGCAGTTTATGACTAAGGAAGAGTTGGAGAACATCACCAAAAACTAGATGACAATTCTACCAAAACTAAACTACCTGTTTAGTGCCCTACCAATCAAAATGCCAAAAAAATTACTTTAATGAGTTAGAAAAAATTATATGTAAATTCATATGGAGAAATAAAAAGTCAAGAATTTCCAGGAACTTAATGAAAAGCATAAAGATATAGATGATTTTGATTACATTAAATTAAAAAGCTTCCGCACAGATAAAACCACTGTAACCAAGATCAAAAGAAATGTAGTAAATTGGGAAACAATCTTAACAACTAATGATTCTGACAAAGGAATCATTATATACTATATATATATATATACTATATATAACTGTCATATTTTTAAAACAAAAAGCCATTCCCCAATTGACAAATGGTCAAAGGATATGCAAAGGCAATTTACAGATGAGATCAAAGCAATCCATAGTCATATGAGAAATTGCTCTAAATCATTAATTATTAGAGAAATGCAAATTAAAGCTTCTCTGAGGTACCACCTCACACTTCTCAGACTGGCCAATATGACCAGAAAGGATAATGATCATTGTTGGAAGGGTTGTGGGAAATCTGGGACACTATTACACTGTTGGTGGAGTTGTGAACTCATCCAACCTTTCTGGAGAGAAATTTGGAACTACACCCAAAGGGCAACAAAAATGAGCATACCCTTTGACCTAGAAATACCACTATTGGGTCTATACCCAGAAGAGAAGATGAAAAAGGGTAAAAACATTACTTGTACAAAAATATTTATAGCAGCCCTGTTTGTGGTGGCAAAGAATTGGAAATCAAGTAAATGTCCTTCAATTGGGGAATGGCTTAGCAAACTGTGGTATATGTATGTCATGGAACACTATTGTTCTATTAGAAACCAGGAGGGATGGGATTTCAGGGAAGCCTGGAGGGATTTGCATGAACTGATGCTGAGTGAGATGAGCAGAACCAGAAAAACACTGTACACCCTAACAGCAACATGGGGGTGATGTTCAACCTTGAGGGACTCGCTCATTCCATCAGTGCAACAATCGGGAACAATTTTGAGCTGTCTGCAAAGGAGAGTGCCATCTGTATCCAGATAAAGAGCTGTGGAGTTTGAACAAAGTTCAAGGACTATTCCCTTTAATTTAGAAAAAAAAATAGATATCTTATTGTCTGATCTTGTTATCTCTTAGACTTTTGGTCTCTTCCTTAAGGATATGATTTCTCTCTCATCACACTCAATTTGGATCAAGGTACAACATGGAAACAAAGTAAAGACTGACATTGCTTTCCTTGGGGGGGGGGGGAGGGAAGTAAGATTGGGGGAAAATTGTAAAATTCAAATAATATCTTTAATAAAAAAAAATCATCCTACCCACTGAATTCTACTGCTGTCAGACTTTGTCTAGAGAATTGTATTCATTTCTAAACACTACAGTTTCAGAACATTATTTAGCTGGTGAGTGTCCAACCAGTTTGGTTACCTGTCTTGAGTTCATGATATATAAGGATTGATTGAAGGGATTGAGCATTTTTAGTTTACAGAAGAAAAGACTTGGGTGGGCCAGTGGAGAAGGAACACGACAGCTTCCTTTTTTTCTTTGATATTTTAATTTATCTTTCCAATTACATGGTATGAAATTTTTTCAACATTCGTCCACATACATATTTTTAAATTACACAATTTTCTTCCACCTTCCCTTCCCACTCCCTTCCCCTTAGATGTGAGCAGGCTAGTGAACATTATATATGTACATTTGTGTTTAACATGTTTACGTAGTAGTTATTTTCTGTGAGGAATTAGGATTGAGGGAAAAGAAAGAAAACCATGAAATAGGAAGGAAAAGTATAAGAGAATTTTTTTAAAAAGCGAACATAGTGTTCATTTAGATTCTGTAGAAGATTTTTCTTTGTTTTATTTTTCTTTGTCTGGATGGGGATAACATTGTCCATAGCTGGTCTCATAGGGTTTTCCAGCTCTCTAAACTGCTGAGAGGAGCTACTTCCATCAAAGTTGATCAATTCACATTGTTGTTAATGTGTATATTCTCTTGGTTCTGCTTCCTTTTCTCAGCATCAGTTCCTGTAATTTCATGCTTTTCTAGAGTGAGACCCTTCATGGCTTCTTATAGAATAATAGTACTCCATAATTCTCATTTACTATAATTTGTTCAGCCATTCCCCATTTGATGGGTATCTTCTCAACTTCCAATTCTTTACCACTCCAAAATGAGTTGCTATGAATATTTTGGAACATGTGAGACTTTTCCCAATTTTTAAAAATTCTTCTTTATATAGGCCTAATATTGGTATTGTTGGGTTAAAGGATATCATCAGTATTATTGCTCTTTGGGCATAGTTCCATATTGCTCTCCAGAATGGTTGTATTAGTTCACAGCTCCACCAATGTCTCAGTCCTCTCACAGTCTCTCCAACATTGATTGTTTTCCGTTTTTGTCATCTTAGTCAACCTGATAGGTTTGAGGTGGGAAAAATAACTCCAGATTATCTCTTTAATTTTGTCCTCATTGGTAGTGAGTTCACCCCTTTCATTTTTGATACTGGTAATTTGGTATTCTTTTTTTTTTAAATCAGATTAACCAAAGATTTATCTATTTTATTGATTTTTTTTCATAAAACCAACTCTTAGTTTTATTTATTAGATCAATGGTTTTCTTGATTTCAATTTTATCTCTCATTTGATTTTCTGAATTTCTAATTTGGTATTTATTTGGGGATCTTTAATTTGTTCTTTTCCTAGCTGTTTTAGTTGCATACCCAATTCATTGATCTTCTCTTTCTTTATTTTATTCATATAAGCCTTTAGGGATATAAAATTTCCTGTAAAAACTTCTTTGACTACATCCCATAAATTTTGGTATGATATCTCATTATTATCATTTTCTTGGATGAAATGATTGATCATTTCTTTTTTTTTTTTTACCCAAGACCACACAGCTACGTAATTATTAAGTGTCTGAGGTTGGATTTGAATTCCTGATTCCAGGGTCGGTGTTCTATCCATTGGACCACCTAGCCACCCATGATTGATTATTTCTATGATTTTTTAATTTGACCCATTTGTTCTTTAAAATTAAGTTTATCTTTCCATGGCCCTTTATTATATGTAATTTTTTTGCATCACGATCTGAAATTATGCATTTATTATTTCTTTCTGCATTTGATTGTGAGGTTTTTATGCTCTAGTACATGATCAATTTTGATTATAGGTACCATGTACTACATAGAAAGGGTATAGTCTCTTATATTCCCATTCAGTTTTCTCCAGAGACCTGATAGCTTTTTTTTTTAGGTTTTGCAAGGCAAATGGGGTTAAGTGGCTTGCCCAAGGCCACACAGCTAGGTAATTATCAAGTGTCTGAGACCAGATTTGAACCCAGGTACTCCTGACTCCAAGGCCGGTGCTTTATCCACTGCGCCACCTAGCTTCCCATGATAGCTTTTTTAAAGTGTCTGAATATCTGTTATGTGGATGGGTGATTATATTTATTCTGTTTGGTTCCAAAAGACAGAATGAGGAGGTGGAAGTTGCAAAGAAACCAATTTAAGCTTGATGTCAGGAAAAACCTTCTAATAATTAGAACTATTAAAATTAGAAGGGACCACTCTGAGAGGCAATGAATGGGTTCACAGTACTTAGAGATCTTCACTGTGAAGCTGGATGACTACTTGTAAAGTATGTTAAAATGAGGTTTCTTATCACCAGAAGGTGGACTTCAGCCTTTCCAATTTAGTGATTCTGTGACTGACTGGAGAAAAAGGAAGCACATTGGTGAGGACGTGTGAGCTGTTGTTTAGAGTGGACATTGATCCACATAGGACCTTGACCCTGGGATGGTTATTCTGCAGATGCCATAAATGAAGGGGGGAGAGGTTCCACAGGTACTATATTTATGAAGAAGTTTTAAGGTTTGCAAAATGCTTTACATACATAATTTTTTTCATCCTCACAACAACCTTGTGAAGTAGATACACTTTTTTGTCATCGTTTTATGGGTGATTAAAAATTGAAAGAATGGTTAACTGATTCATCATATTCATTTTGCATTAACAATTGATCTAAGCCTGCTGATATCAGGTGGCCTTTATGACTTGCAAAAAAGGTTGGTTTTATTATATAAAAAATTAAGATTTATAAGGGCAACTATATGGTACAGTGGATAGAACAGTGGTCCTGGAATTAGGAGGACCTGAGTTTAAATCTGCCCTCAGACACTTAACAATTACCTACCTGTGTGACCTTGGGCAAGTCACTTAACCCCATTGCCTTGCAAATCCCTGCCCCCCAAAAAGATTTATTTTAACTTGATTGTTGAATTTTCAAAAAAGCAATTATTTTGAATATATCTTGTATTTACCTATTCTTATATGTGTTAGATCTCTCTCTATCCCTTCTTCTCCCCAAGAAGGTAAACTCTTTGAGGACAGGGCCCATTTTCCTTTTTATTTATGCCTAGGGAAGAGGAGAATAATTGCATTCCAAAACTGAGCACAGAAAAATAGGAAAGGGCTAATAATGCCTAGAAGGGAAAAGGAGAAAACCAGTCAAAGACAGAAAACAATCAGAGAGATCCCAAAGTGAATACTGGAGGATGATGAAACTTAAGGAGCAAAAGTAGGGAAATGGAATAATAATCATAGCTGACTCAGATGCAATGCTAAATGTTTTTCAATTATTATTTTATTTGAACCTCACAACAACTCTTTAAGGTTGGTACCATTCTTGTTTCTATTTTATAGAATCACAATGCTAGTAATAAGTGGTCACTTACTACTTTTATGTTTTTCCTTTCTTTGGGAGAAGTTAGATGGCACAGTAGATAGAGCACAGACCCTGGAATCAGGAGTTCAAATGTAGTCTCAGACACATAATACTTACCTAGCCGTGCTAGGTCACTTGGCAACTCATGGCCTACTGTCATTGTGCTTCCTAATTGCCCATGAATGAAACAGACCAGTGATTGAGAAAGGGTGCTGAATTTGGAGTCAGATCACCTGGGTTTGAATCTGGGTTCTGTTGATTACTAGCTTTGTGGCCTTGGGAAAGTCACTTAGGTTTTCTGTGCCTCTGTTTCTTCATTTATAAATAGGAAAATACCTGCACTGTTTGCTTTACAGAGCTATTGTGAGAATCAAATGAGAAACTGAACATTAAGTAAATTTGGCTCTGAGTATTAGCTTCTGTTATTATTATCAATCTTGTCACCACATAGAAAGTTGCCTAGGTCTCTGGAGATAAGATGTTTGAAAGGGGGTGTGAGGTACTACATTTATATGGGTACATATGAAATGTCCAGGGAGGGCTAGGGCCACTGATGTGAGGGCTGCTCATCCACCTTTGGAGTTTACTTCTCATCTAAATCTCATCTGTGACTTCAAGAAGCTTTAGCAATACTGGCCACAACTCAGTAAAACCATTTTAACAGATGGGTTAAACCAGGTGGAGGGTAACCAATGAGTTGGTAAGTCTGGGGGATGTGTACCACAAGCTTATGAAGACTTGCCTTGGTACAATGGGAAAATGAGAACAGTTTATTCTCAATGGTCATGAAGGTGGCTGAAGCAGCCAATGTAGAGCACTTAAGAGTTTGGTCAGGCATAGAAGACACCAAGTTCATCCACTGCATCCAGGGTCACTGCCAGTTGTCTTGACTTTTGTCCTGCACTAGACTTCAGAGATTTTGGAAGACAGAGTGAGAATGAGGATTGCTCAACTATCTCACTTAAATCTAAGTCATGTGCAAGTCAAGACATCATCCTTGTGATGTCCTTCAAAAACAAAGGATTAACAACATTTATATGGCATTTCTAAAGTTGAAAAATGTTTCACATTTGAACAGGGCAAGTACATATAGAAGGCAATGGAAAATGAGAAAGCTAGAGGAAATGGTACTAAGGAGCAAAATAAGTCATTCTATCAAGTTTGATACTTTATTATAAGTGTATAATAACTTGCTAGGGGCAAGTTACAGTAGAACATGAAGCTGGACATGAAGCAGAGCATGAAATATTTCCTAAAAGTGCAATTATTCTCCTCTCCCCTAGGCATGCATTAGAAAGAGAGTTACCCTTCTGCTTAAATACTAAGAAAATTACATTAATTTCAACAAACACTAAGTGTGGCCTATGTCCAAAGCATGTAGACAATTAAATAAATTTTCTTTTCATATAATCCACATTATACATCTCACTTCTTTGCACATAGGAGAGAGCCATAAAGGTGGTAGCTGTCTAAAACTGCCTCATATACAGTTTTTTACTCCAATAACTGGTTATAGTTAAATAAATGGATACAATTATTTTATTTTTTGAAATTGAAATTTTATTTTTCCAATTACATGCAATGATAGTTTTTCAACATTCATCCATTTGCAAATTCACGAGTTCCACATTTTTCTGCTCCCTTCCTTTCCGCCTCCCCATGGTGGTGAAAAGTTGTATATGTACATTCATTTTGTTTTTTTTTTTGTTTTTTGCAAGGCAATGGGGTTAAGTGCCTTGGCCAAGGGCATAGCTAGGTAAGTATTATTTGCCTGAGGCTACATTTGAACTCCTGACTCCAGGGTCTGTGCTCTATTCTCTGTGCCACATAACTTCTCCCAAAGGAAGGAAAAACATAAACGTTTTTTCCCTTTTAAAAATTTTATTTATTTTGAGTTTTACAATTTTTCTCCTAATCTTGCTTCCCTCCCCCCAGCCCCCACACAGCAGGCAATTTTGTCAGTCTTTACATTGTTTCCGTGGTATACATTGATCCAAATTGAATGTGATGGGAGAGAAATCATATATAAAAGAAGTTTTTAAAAAAAATGGACATGGTATGCTTTGCTGTGCATTCAGACTTCATAGACCATACATAGCAGATCTCTCAGGATTGCCCTTGATCTCTGAACTGCTGAGAGGAGCTGCATCCATCATAGTTGATCATTTCACAATATGGCCGTTAGGTGGTGCAGTGGATAGAGTTCTGGCCATGGAATCAGGTGAAAAGAAGTTTGAATCCTGTTTCAGATATTTGCTACTTACTAGCTGTGTGGGCAAGTCACTTAACCATAATTGTCTCACATGCCCAGGTTATCTCCAGTTAATAACCTGATCCAGATCTAACCACTAGACCCAGATGACTCTGGAGGAGAAAGTGAGGTTGTTGACTTAGCACAGCATTCCCTCCCTCAAATCTAATTCATGTGTTTAACATGACATCACCCCCCTGATGTCATGGTCTTCTAGAATGAAGGACAGATATCACCATCTCACAATGTTGTTGATGTGTACAATGTTCTTTTGGTTCTGCTTACCTTATTCATCATCAGTTCATGCAAGTCTTTTCATGCTTCTCTAAAGTTTGATCACTCATTATTTTTTTTTAGGTTTTTGCAAGGCAAATGGAGTTAAGTGGCTTGCCCAAGGCCACACAGCTAGGTAACTATTAAATGTCTGAGACCAGATTTGAACCCAGGTACTCCTGACTCCAAGGCTGGTGCTTTATCCACTATGCCACCTAGCCACCCCCACTCATTATTTCTTATGGAACAGTAGCACTCTATAACATTTATATACCCTAACTTTTTCAGCCATTCCCTGTTAGGCCTCCCCTAAATTTCTCATTTTTTGCCACTGCAAAAAGAGCTGCTATAAATACTTTTGAACATGGTAGACTTTCCCCCTTTTTTATGATTTATTTTGGATATAGACCTAATATTGGTATTTTCAGATCAAAGAGTATGATCACTTTTATTGCTCTTTGGGAATAGTACAAGATTGCTTTCCAGAATAGCTAGATACAATTTATTTTAAGTAGAATGTTAAAAGTTACTCCCCAGTTCTTTCAGAATCATGTATCTGATAAATCATAGCAATTTTCTATCCACCTATTCATCTGTATTTCTATTTATATTTGGTGTGTAAATAAGGGTTTAAGCTTGGATCATTTGTATAGAACTCTTCTCATTTGGTGGAGAAAATGATTCTCAGTGCTGCTTGCCTGTGTAAGGAGAGGAGTTGTGGAGAAAACTTGGGAGAAGAGAGATTTTCTTTTTAGGGAAAACCCCAGAGAGAAAGGTAGTTGACCTGGGAAGGAGATAGGTAGAGGAGCTAGTATTTCAACATGTCCCTGATTTACAACTTGCCTTTTTTAAAGATTTCAAGGAATTTCCCTTTGGATAAGATCAGAGATTTTTTTTAACTCCCCTCTTTGTCTCTGTTCTCTCTCTTTTGCTAACTTGCTGATATTTTATATGTGTATGTCAAATATATATTTGTTGTATGTGTATATATATATATATATATGAATACATACAGATACACACAGATACAGATACACACACAGGCATATATATGTTATTGCTTCAATGAGAACGCTTATTTATTCTCTGTATTATACCTGATCTACATAACTTTCCTGATTTTTCTATTTGCTATCTTCTTGGATAAATGATTTTATTTGTTACCTTCTATTTGTGGTGATCTTTTGTATAACTTAGCATTTTGAAGGGGTGGATCCTTAGGATATTAGCTTGGAGTACTATGTCCTCTTTAAGGAGCAGCATCACAAAAAAGCAGCTTAAACTCAGGAACAAAATCATTTTCTCCCAGACTAATTATATTAAGGTAAGTGAGCTTTCAGAGATATCTTTTCATAACTCTATGGGCCTTATTTGGACAATCTATTCAGATACACACATCACCTTACATGAGTAATACAAACACATTAGAGGTGAAATTAATACCTCTAAATAATAATAATAATTTTCAGTGAATTCTGTTTTGTTTGTAAACTCTCAATTCAGGTAAATAGGTACATCTAGTGTCATTAACAAATTGCATTAAGTGGTCATTCCTCTCTAGATTTTCCATTATTTCTGTTCTAGAAATCTAGCTGTTCCCTTATTAAGAAGAATCATCAGAAGAGAATTTCCCCTTATTGGTTCCTCTGCTTTTAGGAGGATGAAGTCATCACTAAGGCAACCTAAGAAGATATTAGGTGTTCTACTTTTGGCAGAGAAAGGGCTTTGGCATATGTTTGAATGAATAATTGTAGTCTCAGTTACTACCGTAATCATACCTCTGTGTCAACTTTTTGACCTGTTTCATAAAATCAACTAGTTTCTTTTTCTAGCTGCTTTGTATTTTACTCTGATGACAAAAATCACCTCTTGATCTCCCCACTCTAGCCCCTTCTACATACTCTGTTTCTTTTGAATCATATGTTACCCAATAGAGTCATGGTCCAATTTTGGATTTTAACCCACTTAGTATCAATTCCTCTTCCTGCCTAAACTTTGGGCATTTGTGTGTAGAAATTGGAAGACATGAATTTGATTACTAACTTTCTGGGCTACTCTTACTTCTTTGTGGCTGCACTTAAAAGCTAATTAGGGAGATAAGTGTAGGTTGTTTTCTTCATTCTTTTTTAGTTTATATCAGTTTAGGTTTTTGCATAGCACTTGACAGATAAATTCCTACCAGCCTCTGTTAGTTGTATTCCATCTTTGGCTAGGAATATGTAATTTCTATGTTGTATCCCTTGCCTGCAGTAGACAACAATGAGAAAAAAAAAAGAATATGATTCTCCAGTAGTTTTCAGTTTCCTATGCAAGACTTCACATTTGCTGGCAATACTTTTTAGGTTCCTTTTGGAAGTGTCATTTTTACTTTTATGAATCACCAGAAGTGGGTAGTTGTCATCCATTTTCATAAATCTTGGGAAGTTTTCTATTAAATATCTTTAATACATACCCAGATATGACAACACAGCATCCCTTCTGTTGCAATCAGGTCAACAAATAGCTGACTCATTACCCTAGAGGAGGGAGAGACTAACTACTCTTCTTGGGACCCTTACTTATCTCTTACTTGAGAAATTCTTTGGTCCTTTATCATTCTTTGGAGGACAATAGCTTCTTTCTCCTCAGAGCATCTAATTCCCTCTACTTCAGGAAGAACCTCAATTCTGCTTTTAAGTTCTAATTGTACAATATCCTTTTCCTTCCCTTTTCCATTTTGTTATACTCTTCATTTCCCAGACATCCTGATGATTTAGCTTGTATCTTTATGGTCTGAGCAACTCACAAGTGAAGATCTTCTAGAGGAGCTATCTTCTCTGACAAGTTGCTGGGGACATGATGAACAACCAGCAGCCAACTCAGTAACTTCCAACATCTTGAAATCATGAAGTCACCAACAGAGGTGGAAACATTTCTCAGGATTGCTATTTGGAGACGTGGGCTCAGGTGAAGAAACTTAAAGGAGAAGAGGTAACAGGGACTTGAGTGAGGTCTAGTATCAAGCTTGCCACAGTAAATATATGTTATGGTTGCCAAGTGCTAATATCTGTCATACACACTAAGAATGGAAAGAGAAACCTCCCTTCACTGAAAGTCAGAGATATGTCCCTAACTTGGCAGGGCCCCATAAGAGAGGGATAACCATTCCATAGCTCTTATAGCTTGCTAAGGAGGTGGCTGTTCCTATCTCCAGCCATGAGGAGGTGATTAACAACCAGGAGTCAGTGGTTTGAAATATAGGACTCGGTTGAAGAGGCCAGAGGACTTGCTCAGTAACTTGGGAAGTGCTTCAGTCAGGCAAATTGGAGAGGGAGAGTGTCCCCGATTTACCCTATTACATAAAGAAAAATACAAAATTTTCCTTGTTCCTGGGAAGCCCCCATGTGCATCTGAGTGATGATGGTGGCAGAATGGTGGAAAAGGGTGCAGAGAATACTAAGAAATACAGTTTTTAAACTATCTACATAGTTTGTCTTTTGCTACTGTTAATGTGAGATTCTTGTTCAGTAAATAATGAGTAGACCTACCTTTGGAGAACTTATATCATATTAAATTTTACATTCTCACTATTAACAAAACCAAGGGAAAGGAAGATGTAGCTAAATGGAAGGATGGCCTCTGGGGACTTTTTGGAGAGGCAAATAATGGAATTAGTGGAATTGGTTTTATTGTGAACTCAAAGGCAAGACAGGACATCATTTCATGGGATGTTTTGTCATCTCGTTTTTCAGTGTTCATGATAAGTATTTACAAAAAGACTATGGAAATAATTGTAGCTTGTAAATACCCATTTGTTGTAGATGAGATAGAGAAATTCTTTGGAGTTAATAAGAACCTCCAAAGAAAATCATCATACATTTAAAAAAAAATTTATTTAAGGCAAAGGGTTAAGTATGACTTGCCCAAGGTCACACAGCTAGGCAATTATTAAGTGTCTGAGGCCAGCTTTGGAGACCTCCTGACTCCAGGGTCAGTGCTCTATCCACTGCACCATGTAGCTGCCCCCTCATCATACACTTTTAATACTTGGTGATTTCAATACAAAAGTGGGAATAGAACAACAAGATGCGAAATATATTGGAAGATGTAATCCAGGAATAAAGAATAGGAGAGGTCAAATTATTGTTTTTTTCTTTTTATTTTTTTGAGGCCAAAGTCTTATAACTATCTGGAAACATCACGTACATGATAAATTCTTTCTTCATGAAAAGAAGTGGAAAGTCATAGACCTGATGAATACTTAATAACATCACACACACATACACACACATATACATATATACACATACAAAAATGAAATTAATTCTGATTTAGTGAACAGACTTCTTCAAATCATTTCTGAATAGCTGTGTACAGTCATTCTACCAATTTAGGGATTATCACCAAGTCAAAATAGTACAAACCTAGAAGATGAATAAAATTGGAAAGTTCCAGCATTTTATTGACACAACTCAGTTCTGATCTGTTCAAACAAATTATAATTAAAATGGATAATTTTTTTTTAGGTTTTTGCAAGGCAAATGGAGTTAAGTGGCTTGCCCAAGGCCACACAGCTAGGTAATTCGTAAGTGTCTGAGACCGGATTTGAATCCAGGTACTCCTGACTCCAAGGCCGGTGCTTTATCCACTATGCCACCTAGCCGCCCCTGGATAATGGTTTAAAAAAGGACATAAACACTAATTATAATCATTTCATATAGATGTTTAAGCTCTCCACCATCTGGTTCCATTCTTCCAGGAACATTTAGTCTATATTCTTATCAATCTATTCTGATCTACTTACATATTAGACCCTTGCAAAGAGTTATGGATAAAAAGACAAAAAAAGAAACTGTTTTCCCCAAGGAGTTTACATCCTATTGTGGAGGCAACATATACATATGTAAGCAAACGATAGGGATAGGGGACTAAGTTATACAGTTAATATCTCAGAGGCAGAACTTAAATCCAGATCTTTCTGGTTCTTAGACCAGATTCTATTTACTGAATCATATTGCCTTATTTATCTGTTCCATCCATCCATCCTTCCACCATCTGTCTGTCTATCTATGTAATCTATGTCTCTCTCTCTCTGTCTCTCTGTCTCTCTGTCTCTCTCTCTGTCTCTCTCTCTGTCTCTCTCTCTCTCTCTCTCTCTCTCTCTCTCTCTCCCTCCCTCCCTCCAACACCTATCAGGATGTGGTTGTTCACTGTACTGATCTTTCAAATTGTTTTTCAGAGAAAAAGCACTGGGACGTCGAGGGACTGGAAGTCAGTGATGTTGAACTTCTAAGGACACTATAGATTCTAGGCAGTGGAGGTGGAGAAAGGTGTGCCTTCTAGGCATAAGGGGCAACCTGTGAAAGGCCATGGAGTTGGATGACAAAGTATTGTCAGGATAAGTGAGAGAGAACATTTAGTTGGACAAGTGATATGAAGGGAAGTAATGTATCCTAAGCTGGAAAGGTAGGTTGGAATCAATACTAGCCTGTTTTTCATTTGGGTATTCCATTTTTTTTTAACATGCTTTTCTACTGTACACCCTCCCCATCCATGTCTGGAAAGCTCTTCTTCCTCTATGTCTTGGAAACTCTTGCTCACTGACTTGCTCACCAGAGGCCTTGGTTAAGTATTCCATCCCCCCCTTCCCACGCAAAATTGCTTTGTATTTTTTTTGTATGACAGGTGATATTAACATAAGCATATTTTGTATTTTAATGTGTACATGTTACTTCCCTTTGGTAGAATGTAGGCCCTCTGTAGACTAGCAAAGATCCTTAACTAATGCTTGTTGAATTGAATGGCATCAGGTTTTTCTTAGTCTCCCTGACTCAAAAGTTCAAGTTGAAGGATCTTAGAGGATATTTAGTCATATCTCATTCCTCTCTTGCTTCCCTGTACTCCTCCCCTAAATCAACATTACAAGTGTTCTTGCAGGCAGTCATCTTGCATAGGCAGAGCAATGGATAAAGTGCTGGGTCTTTAGGCAGGAAAACCTGAGTTCAATCTGTCCTCAGATATTTATTAGGTATGTGGCAAGTCACTTTCTAAGTCAAATTCTCTTTGCCTTAGTTTTGTCAACTATAAAATGGAGGATACATATGGTACCTATCTCCCATGATAATTTTGATGATCCAATGGAATAATAATTTTAAAATGCCTATCACAGTGTCTGGGATATAGTAAATACTATATAAATGTTAGCTATTGTTATTGCTATATCTCCATTACTTTGAAACTGATGTGATATGTAGTGAGAAACAGTGGAAAGGACACAACTTTGAACTCAAAGGACCTGGGCCCAAATCCTGTTTCTGTGATGTGTACAACCTTGGGCAAGTCACAATCTGTCTTTGATCCTCAGTTTCCTCATCTGTAAAATAATGAAGACAAAAAATGATTAGACTAGATGACTTCTGAGGACCCTTCAGACTCTATATCTATGATTCTATGATATGCCAAAGAAGCCTGCTCATTTGTTAGATAGCTTTTAAATTCTTTTCCTTTCAAATCCCAAGATTAACCAGCAATTTATTTAGGCATTATTCAGTTCTTTCTTTGAGCCAGCTATTATCAAACTGTATCTTTTTCACATTTTGAATGACTAAAATCATCTAGATTATTACATTTTCTTGCCATCTTACCTTACATTCATATAATACACTTTCAGAAAATTAAACATAAGTCTGCAATGCTCAGTGTCACTAAGAAATTTTAAAAGGTTTGTGATCATCTAAGAAATAAGATGTAGACTTCTTGATCTGTCATTTAATCTCTACCCTATCTGGTGATCTCCTCACATTATATACAAACATGTCATGATCATTTCAGCTTTCATGATGTTTATACCATTTGGAATGCCCTCCTGTATTTTTCTCTTATTCTTTTACTCAACTTTCAAAGCTTAATTCAAATCCCATCTTCTCCATGAAGCTTTATATTACTATTCCTGACTACCTTATCTATCCTTCTTTTAAAATTAAGTTTCCTTTTTTGCTTTTTGTGGGGCAGTGAAGTGACTTCCCCAAGGTCATACAGCTAGTAAGTAACAAGTATCTGAGACTGAATTTGAAATCAGGTCCTCTTGACTCCAGTCAATGCTCTATCCACTGTGCCACCTGGCTGCCCTCTAAGTTTTATTTTCCTTATAATATTAACTTAACATTTTTACAAATTGATAAAGAGGAATATATTGTCATATAAACATAAGAGGATTATGAATATCATGTATGTGTTGTTTAAAATGTATATATCATCTATATTAAATTTAGTATGAAATATTAACATGACTTAGTGTCCCTGTCTGAATTTCTTTTTTGCTCTAACATTTAAAAAACATTTTTATTGGTCTTTTAAAAAACTCATTATTGCTATATACCCATTCCTCATAACTCATTCTTCCAAATAAAAGTCCTTCCTTGTATAGTAAAACAAAACATTCACACATTGTGTCTGAAAATCTGTCTCATTCTTTGCATACTTCATTTGTAGTCTTCTGAAATTGGGAATGGTCATAGCAATTGATCAAAGTTGTCTTCCTTTATATTTTTGCACATTTCTTCTTTTAAAAAATTTCTTTAGGATATAACAATCTGCCCACCCTCCACCCCAGGTAACATTTTCTTTTTTTATCATCTTTGTTGTGAGGTAGTGCCTCAGGGTCATTTTAATTTGTCTTACTCTTTTTATTAGTGTTTAGCATTTCTTTATGTTAATAGTTTGCATAACTTCACTTGAAAATTGTCCATTCAAATCCTTTGGCTATTTATTTATTGAGAATGAATCATATATATTTATATATTTTTTTCTATTTTTTAATTTTTTTCCCAGTGACATGGGAATTTTGAATTTTGAATTTTCTCCCTTTTCCCCTTCCCCCAATTTCCCATTGAGAAGACAAGCAATTTGATAGGTTTATATGTGTAGTTATGCAGAACATATTTCCAGAGTAGTCATATTGTGAAGGAAAATATAGACCAAAAACAAAACAACAACAAAAAAACCCCCAAACCCTCACGAAATATAAAGTTAAAAAAAAAAGTATGTTTCAATCTGTGTTCAGACACAACAGTTCTTTCTCTGGGGAAAAGATAAGATCTTCAGAGTTGTCTTGGATCAATGTATTGTTGGGAATGACTAAGTCATTCATGCTGAACATCTTACATTATTGCTGTTAATTTGTATCAACTTATGCATGTCTTCCCAGGTTTTTCTGAGAGCATTTGGCTTATAATTTCTTATAGGAGAATAGTATTCCATTACAACACATTCCACAACTTAATCTAATCCCCAACTGATGGGCATCCCCTAAATTTCCAATTCTTTTTCACCAGAAAAGTGGCTCATGTGAGTATACACACATACACACACACACACACACACATTTATATATTAGAACTTTATCAGAGACATTGTTGCAGAGTTTTCTCTCAGAACTTTATCAGAGACATTGCCATAGACTTCTTTTTTAAAATTTTTTTTATTTTTAGGTTTTTGCAAGGCAAATGGAGTTAAGTGATTTGCCCAAGGCCACACCGCTAGGTAATTATTAAGTGTTTGAGACCGGATTTGAACCCAGGTACTCCTGACTCCAGGGCTGGTGTTTTATCCACTGTGCCACCTAGCTGCCCCACATAGACTTCTTTCTCCATTAATGGGTTTTCTTCCAAATGACTACAAGACTATTTTCAATTTAATGTAATTAAAATTGCCCATTTCATTTTGGGACCTTTTTTTTTCTTAAGTATTCACTCCTGTTTCCTTCCCTTCCCCTCTAATTTATGATATACTTTTTTTTTTTATCTCAGTCATGGATCTATTTAGGACTTGTATTAGATGTGAGATGTTGTTCTAAAGCTAACTTCTGTCAGATTTCTTTTTAGTTTCCCTGCAAATTAGGGAGTCCAATGTTTGGTGTCCCTGGGCTTATTTTACACCATGCTTTTATATTTAATTACTTCTGCATATAATTCAGTTAATCAACTTTTCCATTTGTTAGCCACCAGGAAAAATTTGATGGTTACTGCTTTATATCACAGTTAAGAGATCTGGTATTTTTAACTCTCCTTCCTTCTTTTTTTTTCATTATTTCTCTTGGAAGATCTTTTAGATTTTTTATTTTTAGATCTTTTTTTCCCAGATAAATTATTTCGTGTAGTTACATAACGTTACTCATTGGTTGTGTTTGGCTTGGTACTGACTTTTATAAATGAATTTTTATTAATGAAACCCAACCATGTGCAATTACTCTCTCCAATTATTCATTTTTATTAATTTCTTAAGTATTTTGCTATTGTATTTGTATAATTACTGGTCTTAGCAAGTACATATACTGTAGTTATTTTGAATGTAAGTTTTTTTTGGTAGTATGAATGATTTTGTGATTTTATTTTCTAACTTGCTTTGTTATTCCTTCAGCATACTTTTTAGTTGACTTGTTCTTCCCTCTTCATTTCATGCCTTCAGTCATTATCTCCTTCCCCCTTTTCATATGAAGAGTGGGCCTTCTTGCCAGTACAAATCATTCTACAAGTACCCTAGGTCCCATTCTATCCTGTCCTCTCCAGCAGATAGACCCTTTTATCATCTCAGTTCTCATCTTCAATCTCACCCTTTACTGGTTGCTTTCCTTATCCCTACAAATATATGATAAATATGTCTTTCCCATCCTCAAAAAAAATCTCTCTTGGTTCTGGTCATCCTTTCTAGATATCATTCCATCTTTCTCCTCCCTTTCCTGGTTAAACTTCCTGAGAAGGCTCTCTAGTGCTTTCATTTCCTTTCTTATTTTAACACTGGAGTGTCTTCTGACCCTAACCTTCAAATTAAATTGTTCTCTTCAAAGTTGTAAATTTATCTTTTGTCTAATTTAATGACTTTTTTCTTAATCTTTACTATTTTTGACCACTAGATTTTGATATTGTTGATCACTATCTTCTTGATGCACTCTAGGTACTTCTCTTTGTGGATTCACTTCCCAGTCTTCTTTGCTGGGTCTTCATCCAAATTATACCTACTCACTGTGGCTGTCCTCCAAGGCTCTGTCCTGGGCCCACTTAACTTTTTTCTTGGTGATCTCAACAACTCCTATAGATTCAATTATCTTTAAAAAAATTCTAGAATTAACTCTTACCTCTAGTCTCATATCTCCAACTGCCTATTGCACATCCTAATAAACTTTCAGTCCAAACCTGAACTCTCTTTTCCTGCCAGCTCTCCCCCCTTTAATGTCTCTATTACCATCAAGGACTTTTATCAGTATGCATTTATTCAGGCTTGAAACATAGCTTATCATCTTTAATTCTCTCACAGTTGGTTTTTTTACTTTTGTAATCTCTCTTAAAAATATCCCTTTCTCTCCCAGCATGGGGCCTGGTACACAATAGGCACTTAAGTGCTTGTTCAGTGATTAATTATATTTTCTAATTTTTTCATTATCCTTCCATGCCTTTTTCCAAGTCACTGAATTGAATGTATGTGTGTATGTAGATACCCTATCTTGGATTGGAGCATCTTATTGAGTTCTTAGTAGAATGTCTCTTATAATTATCTTCATTGAGGTCTTTTATGTTCATCATGAGTGCTCATGATAGTACATGGTGTAATGTGTACATTGAGCACAATGAGTAAATGAAAAATGAAAAAGTATACACTTTGAGTTTGAGGAAAACTCTGCCAACCTTCTTTCCCTTTTTAAAGAATACTTAAGAACTATCCTTCCACTTAGTTACAATTTCTTCTTTTTTCTAATGAGAATGACATTGGTCTTCTATTAGTATATTGCCATGGTAACTGGAATGAAATTTCACATTAAGTGAAACTTAGAATAAAGCATTAATTCAGTCAATATTTAGAAAATCTAAAAAACTTTGATTCTATGCTTTCATCACCATTTCACTGCTACCATTACAGAAATGGAAAAAGGCTATTTTGTTTCACTGACTGTCATGATCTAGGAACTGATCACATACATACTGTATCACATGCATACTGATGTATCATGATGTGATTAAGATTTAAAAGTTAACTCTAAGTACAAAATTAAAGTGAACTTTGGAAAGTATCATAGGATCATACATTATTGAGCCAGAAGGAAACTTAGGAGGTCATCTAGCCCAAACTTCTTATTTTAGTATCATGTATCTCTTCCTAATACAGCAGACAAACAACTGACCATACTGGACTGAAGAAAATAAGGTTTAAGAATAGCTAGAAAGATGTACATGGATCCTATGTAGTTTTTTTAAAAAAGGAACCAATTTTGTCATGATGTGAAGATGTTTAGAAACATTAGAAAAGTTGTTAGAAAACTAAAGATTGAAAATTTGATTTTTATTTCAAAATCATAAATAATGGAAGCATAGTTCAGACCATTTAATAAGATATATTTTTCAGTGACTTGTGAAGTTAAAGATTATATCTTTAAAGGTATCTAAACAGCCCAAGTTGATATTGAGATCTTGATTGACAGGTATGGCCTCTTCAATTTGTAGAGCAGTAGAAATCCACAGTGAAAGAACTTCAGACATGTTTTACAGATATTATTTTCTTAGCAGCATCAAATAGGACAATTTGTTTCACATCTCCATCTTTACATAAGTGCAGCAAATATTGTCAACTCATTTAAAGGGGGAAAACAAAACTAAAGCAAAAATTGTCCATAGAAATTTTCCATAAAAGTTTACTTTTGTCCATGTTATCAAATTTTCTACAGATACAGCGGAGGCAGTTCATATCTGAAACACTTTTACACAAGGAATCAGTCAGTAAACAATAATAAATACCATTTTCCCTTTTCAAAACAAAAAAATACATTTGCAGGGGAAGGAGGAGGGCTAATTTGTACACCAAATTTTTAGTATGTTTTGAAAGGATTAAAAACCATGGGAATTATTTTTATGTATTAGGCCTTAATCACACATTTTTTTAACCTAGTCATCAAAGAAAAGCAAAATGGATTTCAATTAAATTGCTCAAATTTAATGACAGCAGGTGCTTATGGCAGGTGGACAATATTAAAATTTTTTTTTAAAAAAATTAGCAATTTCATTAAATAAAAAACATGAACAACCAACTGCCATTTCCTAAGTTGAAGTCTGATACATGCTGCCATGTCCTGTACACCCAAGCTGCTAAAATAGCCTCATTTTCAGAGTGTATGTGAATGTCGTTAATGGTGCTCTGTTCCCTCACGAGTCTTGCTGGGTCCTCTTCTGTGAGGCTTTTCCCTGAGTCATGTTTTTATTGGAAAGGCTGCCTAGAGTGGAGAAAAACACAAAAAGGCAAACAAACCTCCAATTATTCACTTTGTAATTAGAAAAATCACTTTGTATTTTTAATCATTTGCATCAGGGACTTTGGTTTTCATTTCAAATATTCACATGATTAGAATTAAAAATGTTTCAAATATGAAAGGTTAGCTATAATGAAATTTCTACAAAATGAAGTTCGGTTACTATACTAGCTCAATTTTATTAAGTTCACAATTAGTACAGAGGAACGTAAGAGAGGTCTAATGGTTGAGTACAAACAAATGTGTACAAACTTGTAGCTGTGAAGAGAGAAAAGAAATGGTAAATGTTCATCTTGTCTTTCAGAAAAAGGCTAAAAGAACAGAGCTCTGACAATAACTCACAAGGAATTGGGAATGAACAAAAGGAAAGATTTTGTTACTTCCTGTGAATCTGAAATGAGGACTCCTACTCTTATCTACAGAAACACCACAGAAAAGGGAAGTGAAGCCCTAATCAATTCTTCCTTAAATGGTACATTAACTCAAAAAGTGCTGAAGGACTGGACAGTACTTGCATATAGCAAAGAGCTAATATATGCTTTTTGATTGATGATCCATTGTCAGAGTAATTTATGGTGGTCAGACTAGAATGGGAATATCTTTTTGTTCATCAAATGAAGAGGTGTCTTGTAAATTTACCATTACCCAGCCTGAAAGTGGGAGAAGTCATTAGATGGAGTAGTTAGGTGAAAAATCATCTTCTCCAAGGGTACTGATTCATCAACATTGGTCTCTTTATTGAAACTGTCTTTTTTTCACCATTGCTGTAAAATTTTCTTTTGTTTCATAATTTCTATTTTCAGGTACTGAGCAGAGGTCTTAGTAGAGTTGCTTCACTGTTACTTGATTTTTTTTTTGGGAGGGCTGGACCTACATTTCCTTGTCCTGCACTTATGAATGCCTTAAGTTCAGGGAATCATCTGACCCTGATAACATATTCCTGTCAACATCATGCCACTCTTTTGGCTCCTGAATCAACAACTATTGACTCTTTCATGAAGACTAAATGCTCATAACAAAGAAGCATGAAGACGATGCTTCATTTAATTTCTGTTCTTCATGTGGATGAATTATAGTATTCTCTCCTGAATTTTTTATCCTGGCAAAAACTTCCTGGGCCCAACAAGAATCATGTGATTATGAGTAAGATGTCAAGAATATTGTATGGCTTCTTCACAATAAGATCACACGTGATTTACTTATCATTTAAAAATTAATCTGGTCTCCTTATCTTGAACACCTTTGGTGGATTGTAGGAGTCAATCTTCTCACACTCTCTTCAGCAACAAGACATAAATGCAAAAAAGATGGGAAAAAAACTCATCCTACAAGATGTTCTAAGAGATATTATCCTCAAATCAATGAATGATGTGCTTATAAAAATTTGATCAAGAGTTACCATAATAGCAGGAATATCATACCAAGAACTAAAAGGACGTTGCAGAAACCAAGGAGCTACTAAAGGTAGAATAGAGTGGTGCTAAAAATAATTGGGGGGGGGGGGAAGAGAGGATCCATTTGAAGACTCTAATAGGTTCTGGAAAACTGATATCCAAGAGGATGAAGAGCATAGTTTTATAGATTTAGTGTTGAAAAGGACATTAGAGGTGAGTGCGAGCACCTCATTGTATGGATGAGGACACTGAAGTCTGATGACTTGCTTAGAATCACACAGCTAGTAAGTGACTGAGGTGGAATCTGAGCCCAGTTTATCCCAACTATAAATCCAGCATTCTAACCATTAAATCAAACTCAAAGATCATAATTCTAAATGTGGGCTGACCCAGATTAAAATGTAATTGAGAAGTATTTAACAAAATAAAGATACAATAATATTAAATTTAAAAACTAAATCAATATGCACCCTGTGGGGATTTTTATGTATAATATGCCCCCATTTGAAAATGAGATGGACACCACTGCAGTAGACCAGATTGTAGGAAACAGATGATGAATTTGGGAAACAGATCACAAGTCTGTCTTGGAAGCATGATATAGTAGTGATTGAAGACTTAAATTGGTCAAATATCTACCATAGCACTTTTTCTTTTTCTAGCTAATATTTTTAACAACAGAGAAGGCTAAAACCCTAATCTGTTCTTGTTTCTCTCTCTCTGTCTCTCTGTCTGTCTCTGTCTGTCTGTCTCTCTATGACTTGGTAGGGCTACATAAGCAGATCCATAGGCTTGCAGTAGAACTCAAACTCTACTCTTCTTAGGTCCCTGAAAATGCAAAGGCAGTTGTATATTTCTATGGCTACCATGCAGTATGTAAGTGCTCTGTGCTACAAAAGTATTCAGCTACAGAATTGAAGAAGAAAAGGGAATTGGGACAGGACATTGGCATGCATGATGTTCTATAAAACTTGAGAAAAAGTAGACTGGCATAGGTGGGTTTTGTTCTATCCTCCAAGAAACTGCTCAATGTGAAAGAAGGCTGAGATTGCTCTGAGGAATAGCCCCCCCACCAGGGGAAATTGCAAAAAAAAAAAAAGGGGGGGGGAAGGAGTCAGAAAATGAAACTACCCAGGATCTGAGGAGGTAGAAAAGTCAGTTCAAGATGCTGATCATCCTCTTTGATATTTTTCCAGATCCAATTATATTCTTCATATTAGTCATTTCTCTCTCCCTGCTTCATTCTCTCTATTATTATTTTTAGCACAATTCCATTCTACCTTTACTTCCCCTAGATATATTCTGAATCCTGCAGGGTTTCTTTTATTTCATTGATTTGAGGATATCTTTTGTAATTCTTACAAGATGAGATGCTTTTTCCATCTTAATTTTAAATTTGAGCCTAAGCAGATAAACCAACAGGAAAGATATGACAGAAGGTAATATGATCCCCCAGATCAGCTAAGCAAAGGAAAATAAATCAGCACATAATAATAATAATAATAATAATAATAATAATAATAATAATAATAATAATGATAATAAAGTAGAGGCCTTTGTAGAATACCAAGAGAGCACAGAATCACAGGAGGAAATAAGAATGTGAAAGCAGCACTATAGAAAAATTTGAAACCACAATGGCAAACCTCACCCAAGACAATTCATTGAGAATGCACACAACACATGGAAGTGAAGACAATCTAGAATAAAAGAAGCAAAAAATCCCAGCAAAACACTTTAAAAGACTATATGATTTGATTTCATATGCATTGTATTTGTCTTCTTATTAGGTGGGAGAGGGAGTCGAGAGAAGGGAATTTGGAACTAAAAAATTAAAAAGAATATGTTATCTCTACGCAAGCAAAGCATTATGACTCAAAGATATAGAGAACAACTTAAAAGTTTATAGGTCTCCCAAAAGAAAACACTGCAAGGGGTGGCTAGGTGGCGCAGTGGATAGGGCACCAGCCCTGGAGTCAGGAGTACCTGAGTTCAAATCCTGCCTCAGACACTTAATAATGACCTGGCTGTGTGGTCTTGGGCAATCCACTTAATCCCATCTGCCTTGCAAAAACCTAAAAAAACAAACAAACAAAAAAAACCCACCAAAACCCAAAAACAAAAAACACTGCAAGTCCAAAAACTTGAACATGGCAACATAGCAACTGAAATAATCTACAGATTGACCCCAGAAAATATTAACAATAATGTTAAAAATTCCAATGACAAAAACAAATTCCGCAAGAGACCAAAAAAAAAAAGAACTTTAAATATAAAGGAAAGGAAATTTGAATAACATAAAACTATTCTCAACCCATTAGAAATCACAGGTGGGAATAGAATGCTGTACTGGGATCTAAAGATTGATTATAAAGAAGCAATCCAAGATGGAAAACCCTGAAAATCTTAGTCTAGTTATTAATTTAAAGAGGTGAGCATTGCTCAAATAAATTTGCTTTTCAAACACCTTAGAAAACAGAAATACAAGAAAGGTAAAGAAATACAGCAGAAGATGAAAAGGAAGACAAATGAATAACAGAGAAATAATTATTGTTATTTCTAAAATACAAAAGGAGAAAATGGTGAAAACAGAAATCATATAGATGAGACGTGGAAAAACAAACCTGAAACATCCTAGACTAAAATTTATAACAGTGGATCTACAGGTGAAACAAAGAATTTTGTGAGACTAAATTGAAGAATGAAAGAGTATATAAAAGGTGAAAGGGGAAAAAATTAACAATGAAGGGAAAATATATTCTGTAATCTTTTAGGAAGAAGAAAACCAGCAGGAGACATGGGGAGAGGAGATGAAAAGAAAGACTGAAAGAGAGAAAAGAGGGCAATATTGTTTTAGTGGTAGGAGAAGGCCCACCAAAGAATACTTTATGGGGGAAGAGAGATTTTCTATAAATGGAGATGGGAGACTTTACAATAGGTGTTAACTGCATAAATTTGGTGCTTAACCAAGAGGGTACGAACCCAAAAAGATTTCATGGTAAGTGGGAAAAACAATCATCAGAGGGAGAGGGTCAAAGGATGGCTGTGAATTTGCACAATAAGGGACAGAAGAAAATTATACAATGGTGGACAGTTCTAAACTCTCTATTACCTATCAGAATTATGCAGAATGAGAGAGTGTATAGGGAAAGGAAGCTCTACAAAGCAATAATGGAAATTAAAGAAATATAAGGGCCATAAATGAAAGAATAAAAGTTTAGAATAGACAGAAAAGGAATATAAACACTGAAGAGTAAACCAGAAATACTTTTTTTTAGATAAAGAAAAATGAAATTTAAAAACTAAATTATCAAAGTATACTAAAGAAAGGAGAAGGGTGAGAAGGAATAATTTATTTTATTACTGAAAGAAAAAAAAAGAGAATGTGATAACAAGATAAAAGAAAAGGGAGGTATATGTGCATGTTTGTATTTGAGCAGAAGAGAGGTGTTGAGAATAGGGTTGCCTTAAAGTGGATTAAGACAAAGTGCTGTCTTTACAGGAGAATGGAAAACAAGCCTAATCTGAAGGGAATAAAATTCCCATATTAGAGACAAATGGAGGAAAATATAAGCTTAAGTCTCATAATTTTAAATGTGAAGAGATGAACAGTTTATTATAATGAAAAAGATGGGCAGATTGTATTTTAACCCCCCCCCTCAACTCCCAATTGATTGATTATAAAAAACACAACTAAACAACAAAGACATAATCAGAATGGAAATAAGAGACAGGAAAAAATTTATTTTGCAACCCCTGAATCAAGTCATGCTATAGATAAAGCAAAATCAAATATTCAAAATATAAACAAGAAAACTATATTATACTGAAAGGAACAAAGGACAACACACCAATACTAGCAATAAACTTATATGCTTCAAATAACTAAGAATTTAAACGGCAAAAGGAAAAGTTAATCATTTTAATGTCCCTCTCTTAGTTTTGGACAAATCTAATAAAATGACAAGTAAAAGGAAAAATGCTCAAGACATTTGAGCTAAAAGACTTATGATGTTTTCTAAATATGACATATTAATTATTTCTCAGCACAAATATAATTTTTCTAAAAACTGGACATGTGTTATAGTACAAAGATATTTCAAGTAAATGCAAAAGAAGAAATATTAAATATATCTTTTATAAAACATAACTCAATAAAAATAATAATCAGTTGGGAGAATACAAACCAAAGACCCAAATCTAAATACTTAATAGCTATGTAAAAGAAAATGGTAACAAAAAAACAACATACCAAAATTTCTGGAATGCAGCTAAAGTAGTCCTCAGGTGAAAAATCATATCCCTATAAAAATATATTAACAGAATAGAAAAGGAAAGAATTAATGACCTGGATATGCATTCTAAAAAAAACAAAGTCAACAAAACACCTAAAATAAGCCCCAAAGAAGATATTAAAATTAAAGGAGAAATTGAGATAATGGAAACCCAGAAGGTTAATATTTAAAGGCATAAAAATAAAAAAACAAAATAGCAAATAGGCAAAGGGAAATCACAACAGAACTAGAATAAAAAATTAGAATCTTCTATATTTAGTAAAAAGCTAGCAAAAATTGAGAACACAAAAAAGGAATACTTTCAAAACTAAAATATTCCATAAGAAAACAAAATAGAGCCTTAAATTTCATAAATATACTTTGAATTAGCTGCAAAGGAACTATCAAAGGAAAACACACCCAGTCCTGATGGATTCAAAGAATTCTATCAAACTTTTAAAGAAGAATTAGTACCAATATTACATAAACATTCTCAAAAACTGAATTAGAAAGCCTACCCAATAGGGGGCGCAGTGGATAGAGCACTGGCTCTGGAGTCAGGAGTACCTGAGTTCAAATCCAGTCTCAGACACTTAATAATTACCTAGGTGTGTGGCCTTGGGCAAGCCACTTAACCCCATTTGTCTCGCAAAAAACCCCCCAAAAACAAAAACACCTTAAATTAAAAAAAAGAGAAATCCTACCCAATTCTTTTTATGAGATAAATAGAATAATAATTGTAAACCAGGAAGGGATAAATTACAGAGAACTATAAACCAAAATCATTAATGAATATCAATTTAAAAATAAGTAAAATTCTGTCAGCAATAAATTATACTTAAAAAGAAAAAAAAGAATTCAAAACCAAATGATTATCTCAACAGATACACAAAAATTCTTTGAAAATATACAATACATATTTGTGCTAAAAACCATACAAAGTACAGGCAGAGAGGTACTTTTTTTTAGGGTTTTTTTTTTTTACAAGGCAAAGGGGTTAAGTGGCTTGCCCAAGGCCACACAGCTAAATAATTATTAAGTGTCTGAGATCGGATTTGAATTTAGGTACTCCTGACTCCAGGGCCGGTGCTTTATCCACTGAGCCACCTAGCCGCCCCGCCCCTGTGCTTTGTTTTAATAGTATACAATGTACCTATTTAAAACCAAAAACAAGCATCATACATAATTGAGATCAAAGTAAAATACTTTAGGGGCGGCTAGGTGGCGTAGTGGATAAAGCACCGGCCCTGGAGTCAGGAGTACCTGGGTTCAAATCCAGTCTCAAACACTTACACCTAGCTGTGTGGCCTTGGGCAAGCCACTTAACCCCCTTTGCATCGCAAAAACCCAAAAAACAAACAAACAAACAAAACGTAATATACTTTAACAGAACTAAATAAACTAGTAATTAAAATCATTTGAAAAATGAAAAGAGTAAAGTATGAAGGGAAATGACTTTCATCTATGTTATAAAGTACCAGTCTTCAAAACATCTGGTATTGGGTTTAAAAAAAAAAAAAGAGAAACAATGGAACTTAATAACCTATAATCTAGTATTTGATAAAACTGAAAAGCAAATTATTTAGGAGACAACTCCCTATTTGATAAAAGTTGCTGGGAAATTAGAATGCAATCTGAACAATATTACATAATACATGAAGATATGACTAATATTAAAAGATCATATTACAAATTAGAAGAGAAGTACTTCACAGCTATTGGTAGGGGATGTAGTCTTAACTAAATACAGAATAGAGGAAATCCCCAAAGATAAAGATAACTTTGCTCATATGAAAGTGAAAAACTTGTGCATAAACAAAAATTAATGCACTTAGGAAAAGGGAAGTGACTGAAGGGGAGAAAAGCTTTTAACAAATTTCTGTGATATAGACTTGTTACATTCACTTTATACACAAACACACACACATATATGATACATTATCTGTCAAAGGATATGAACAAAATTCTCAAAAGAAGAATTACAAACTGTTAGTATTCACAAGAAAGAATGATTCAAATCACTAAAATGAGAAATAAAAAAATCAAAAGAACCTGAGATTTTACCTTATATCCTGTACTGGTAAAATGATCCAAAGACAGTAATAGTTCAATGGTGGTGAACTTGTGAATGAATCAGTACAACCATTTGAGAAAACAATTTGTAATTATTCAAATTAAGTAGCTAAAATGTCTATAGCCTAGAGATTCCACCCAAGAAGGTCATAAATAAGAAATTCTCTTATATACCAAAAAATGTATAGTTATTTTTTGTAATTGCAAAGAATTGGAAACAAAATGCCTATCAACCGCATTGACTAAACAAATTGTGGAATGTGAATGCAACGAATATATTTTGTTGTAAGAGATGATGCAGTATGAAAAAGAGTGGAACAAATAATATACATGATGACTATAACTTTCCATGTAAATGGACAAAATCATGGAAAAAAATCACTAAGTTCAAAAGTAAATGTATAAAATTACAAAGAATGAGCATGACTCCAAAGAAGAGATATAAGAAGACAGTTTTAAGGCACAGATCAGTTTTGTTGATTTTATTCCTTCCTTGATTTTTATTTTTGTCTTTAAAGTATTATTTGTTAAATGAGGGGCTCTTGGAAGGGGAAGAGATACTGGGCAAAACTAATGATGATGTCAAAAAATCATTAATAAAAATTTAAAAAATAGAAGACTCTTTCACCTCCCCAAAAGCAATATTTATTAAGTGTAAAGAAAAAAATTCAATGTATATTGCTACATATCTATTAAAATTAACAATAATTCTTCCACTGGAGAAATGAAGGACACAAAGAGACACTTTATGGGAATTAAAATACAAGTTATTATTTCTGACAGCTAATTTTCTGACTGTAGTGATATTTTTACATGAGGAGAGGTTGTGATTATGAGTGTTATAAGACTGATGTATTTCTGCTATAAAATATAAGACTGGGTGAAGTTTTTTTGTGTTGTACGGTATAAATGAGAATGTGGGAAGCAGTTATTTCCAACTATGTTTGTTGAAGAAGGGATTGTTTTGCTATGGATTGGACTAAATCTAAGGTTCTTTCCAATGCTGAGATTCTATTAAATTGTTAATATCCACATAAAAACTTGCTTTAAGAACAACTTCTAAGATATACCAAACCTAACTGGAAAAAAAGATTAAAATAGAGATGGACAAGTATTCTTATTACACTACTATCAGTAGATTGGGCAAGTGCTTCGAGTAAGAACCTGGCAACGTACAGTAAATGACAAAACATGAGCTCTACACAATCATCTAAAACTTCTTTATTTCACTATGAAGTGAAAAGCTGTTGTTGATGACTGCAGGGTGGCTATATATATTATACGACATTAATGTACCATAAAAATGACAAATGTAAAAGGATATAGAAAGATATGAAATACAAAACTGCCATACATACAGACTACAACCATTACTTTCAAAAACCCAAAGGAAGTGAAAATAAGGTGGGATTTGGAAAGTGGCAGAGGACAAGCATTTTTTTTTAACTTGCAAAGAGAATGCTGGTGCAGTAGAAAGAATGATCAAAGAATGGGTCTTGGATACTGATGTAGATTCTTCACTTCCGCATGAAAATTGATTTATGCAAACTCTTAGAGACTCAATTTTTTTCTTTAGTAAAATGTGGATAATAAGACAGACTGTCTACTATAGAGAATTGTGAAGAAAGCATTCTGTAAACTTTGAAGAGTTTTTACATTATTCTAATTAAAATGCAAAATAGTTTAAATTTTACACTTCTATTTGCATTAATCACTGTTTAATAATTTAAAATGCTTTTCTCTTTTGGATATTTTTACTGATGAAAACAAAAAAACAGGGAATTCCAAAATATAAAAGATGATAACCACTTGTAAGCTTACAAAAACCCATGTAGGGGGTGTGGTATTTATTAGTCAAGGTTTCTTACATTATCACTACCAGGATCAAAAAGATTTAAATGCCAATTTAAAGCTTCTACTTTTTATCCAATTCAATCTGCTTCTATCTGGCAGCTAGATCTGGTTATCAATGGATACTTTTGCCCCAAAGTGACAGTAGTCCCCAAATAACTGTTACAATCTAAATATTAGAGTTAGGAAAGTTTTCCTCTTGGTATATGATTGAAGAAATTGCTTCATGCACAATAATTGTTAATATTAATTTTGGCCCAAGATAAACACTCTTAAAACTCTGACAAAGAGAATTTTAATTAGGTAACTTTGCTTGAAGGCTTCTATATTGTACATAGGTAAAATAATTTATGAAGTAACTTGTTTGTATTTTTAACAAATATATTCCACTGATCAGGCAGTCACACAGGTCAAAATGAGATTTTACTTTACAGAATATCAGAGCAGGAAAGGATCTCATAGTCCATTTAGTTAAAGCCAAAGTGAAGTAGCTAGGTGGCACAGTGTACCCACTGGAGTCAGGAGTACCTAATCACTTAACTTTTACTTACTGCTCCTAGTTCTACCTTCTAAAGTCAATTAAAAAAAAATCCATCTTCCAAAGGGCCTCTTCTAAAGCCAGCTTTTCAAATGACAAATGTTTATTATGTTAACCTTAAGTAGTCTCTTAACACTCTCAGTTCCTTCAATTGATCTTAAAAAGAAAAGAGCTTGAGACTCTTCATTATCTTGGTTGCTTTCTTTTGGCCATTTGCCAACTTCCTAAAATGTGGTGTATAGAATTGACCACTGTGCTCCAATGTGGTCAAATGTGGTCTAACTAGGGCAGGGATACAGCAGAATTAGTAGTTTTTGATTTGGAGACCATGACATTCTTAGTAATGTAGCCTAAGAATGCATTAGTTTTTTTTTGACAAATATTTCACACTCTTTTTTTTTAAGTTGTTTTTTTTTTGCAAGGCAATGGGGTTAAGTGGCTTGCCCAAGGCCACACAGCTAGGTAATTAAGTGTCTGAGGCCGGATTTGAACTCAGGTACTCCTGACTCCAGGGCTGGTGTTTTATCCACTGCACCACCTAGCCACCCCTATATTGCACACTCTTGATTCATTTTCAGAATGCAGAGTTCATTAAAATACCTAGATGTTTTCAGATAAACTAACATGTGCAAATCTCAGTACCTTTTCAGGTATCCAATATTCACTTGTAATATAAATACCAAAGTCAAAATGCTTCAAGGAAGTAAAGAAATTTTAAGAATTTCTTTAAAAATGTGCATTTAAGATTTAAGAAATTCAAAAGCTAGGCTGTACAATTTAAATCAGATATTAGAAAGTCCAAGACCACAGGCTGTATTTGCTTGTAAAATTTTCCTCTTCCCTTTCATCTTATGAAGATAGTGAGGAAGCAGGTTGATCTAAGCACCTGATTTCTGGCCTGCTGCTAGTCTTTTCTCAAACCCTGAGAGTCACATCTACTCTTACTGGAAAAAAAAAAAAGGAAAACTTAATTGGCATCAATCCTGTGACAATTCCTTCATTTCTTTTCAAGATGGGGCTTATAATAGATATCCAACATGAATATTTGAATAAAGGTCTAAATACCTTTGATTCTTGTCAAAAAAACTCCCAGGGTAGCAGTTTGAACTCAAGCTGGCTTCTCCCCAAAGAGCTGGAGAGTACCCTGCTTGGAGGGCCTAATGTCCTTGAAGCTCTTTTCAAGAGATTTAGTAGAAAGATAAGAAGGAAACTGAGTGTTAACCACTGTTTCTCTCTCTGTCTCTTTTATTAGTAAGAGAACCTACTACTTGTTCATTTGGGTTAAAATGATTGTCCTGGCAATATGTTTGTGATGGCAATAATTATTCTTTTAGAAGTAGGAGAAAAAAGTGGAGAAATAGTAGAATAGGAAAAAATGGGGGGGACCAGAAAGTTCACTCAAGGAAAAAAAATATTATGGTGTGTCAGTACATTTTAAAATGAAATGAATCATAGAAATCCACTTACCTGACTGGGGACTCAAAAATATTTTTGATTTTTGTTTCTTTTTTTCTTCATGTAAATGAATTGCCTAAAAAAAACAAGCAAGGTGTATTGATAATATACATAATGAAAGCTCATTGAAAGAACCAAAATTAAGCTATATAAGACAGTGTTTGATCTAGATGATTTAAATAAATGTCAAAGTTCTTTAATTTTCACTTAAATTTCCTCCCCTTTCCCATCTGCCACAAATGCCAGAGAAGATAAAGAAATATAAACTACAATTTAAACTTGAATGACAATATATTGATATGTGAAATGAAAGCACACATTAAAGTAGTGATTTTAAAGTGTGTTCTTTAGATTCCTAGGAGTCCTTGAGACCCTTTTTAGGGAATCTGCAAAGTCAAAGCTACTTTCAAAGTTCTATGAAGACATTTCAAGCAAAACAACATAGAAATATGTTGTTATATCACATTTAAATACAGAAACACATATGAGAATCTAGTTTTATTAAGCTCGACATTAAATTTGTAAAAATATGGTAAAGCAATTTTCACAAATTAGTTTTGTGATGAAAAAGTATTATGTTAATGTTTAATGAGTTTATTATTATTTTAAAAGGAATCAAAAAATATTTGAAAGATTTATCAGTTTTAATTTCTAATGTGTAAATATTAATAAAGGTTACATAATTAAAAGTTCTTTGGGACTTTTATTTTTACTTTTTAACTTTTATATAATATTTATTTAATATTTTTAATAGTATATTTTTATTTTTAAAATATTTTTGAAGCTTGTAACAGTATTTTGAGATGAAAACATTTAAAAATTGCTGCATTAATGCAACATGTCATTGGCTACTAATGCCACCCTCTTTTTTTTTCATCATGGATTAGAAAGGAAGTTTGGTTATTGAAAGCCAGGACAATAGAGGAACAAGACCTGCCATGCCCTACACTATGCAGAAAAGTGTTTAGTATGCACCAGAGGAAAAGGCTGTTTACTGTTGGACCAACTTTTCTGGCTACAGTAATTCTTGGATCATCTTCTGAGTTTTAAAGGGATTGTGATCTGCTTTATTTCAAAATACACACAAAGAAATATAATTGTGTGTCCTTGTTTCATTGAAGTACAAAGCTCTAGATAAGTACTAAGAGGATACAGTGACTTCTTGTGAATTTTGACCTAGGCTTACCTGATTGAGTTTGCCCGTTTGTTTCAAGGGGCCTGGGGAAGGAGACCCAAAAAGACCATCCAATTTAGACACACCTTTAAAATAAAGAGTATTTAATGATTCTACTTTAAATAAAAAGCAACATCTCTGTGTTAAAAATTTTGCACAAAATTTTCTGTCAAAGCAAAGTTATCTTTTGCCTTGTATGCTTAAGTGATATTTATGAAGAGAATATCACCTTGTGAAAAGCTAATTAAAATGAAAGTGTTTTATTGATGAATTTTGTTACTTCATCACATTAATTTCTGAATAAATCCTTTCGCCTCCTTCACTCAGTAAGCCATACTGGGTAACAAAGACTTCAGAAAAAAATATGTGGCTCAGCAAAACCAATCACTAGCCAACCATATCTCCTACTACATGTAATACTACCCATAATTCCTCACCTCTGCAAGAAAGTGATGGAAGTATATGTCTCAGCTCTTCTCTGACTTGGTCATTATAATTAGTTTTCAGTTTTGTCCCTCTCTCCCCTCAATTCCTCCTCCCCTCTTCTCCCCAACATTGTCTAACTGGTAATTGGTAGTATTTGGCTTAATTTAAAATTAGTCACTTCACATGGTCTATGTATGTTTTCCACTGGCATTCATGAAGCCACTCAGAAGACCTCTATAAAATGGGACAGAGGATTAATGGAAAAAAAAATTGTAGAAAAAGAATAAGCCGGAAGCCGAGAGGTATACATAACAAGAAGATAATAGATTTTGTTCTTAAAAGCAAATATTATAATCTGAGCTTCTAGATAGTGAATGCCCTTAGCCAATAAGGATGAGATTGATAAAGCATCAAATGGAAGAAAGATATTCTTTTCCATTTCTAATCTAGTAAAAAACATGTTTTGAAATTGCTTGTTCCCATATATTCCAAGAAAATTCAAAAAAGTAAAATTGTCAACACTGGTGAGCAACTATTTGTTTTGCAAAACAAAAGAACCAGTCTTTTGTTTTCTTCAATTTTTAAAAAATTTGTTTAAAATGGATATTATCATTGTAAAAACTGTTTGTACTAAAACAGTTTTTGAATTTCTAAAAATAAAATACCTACAGAAAACACTCAACTTCTCTTAAAACTTTCCTCTTGACTCCAGGGCCAGTGCTCTATTCACTGTGCCACCTAGCTGACCCTCTCTTAAAACTTTTAATTCTTCCCTTATTTACTGACTCCTTTCCTTCTTTTCCATGCCTATAAACATGCTCCCAGCTCCATCATCACTTAAAAATAAAAATTATTAAAAACAAAAAAATCATCCTATTCTTTACATGATGAATATCCCATTCTCAATCTATTTTTCCTACAGCTCTCTTCTTTGATAGCCAAATTCCTAGTAAAAGTTGTATATCCTTTCCTCTTTCTATTTTCTCTCCCACTGACTCTGTAAAATCATTTTCAAACTTGTCACTGGTCATAATTTGTTATTTGGCCTCATGGATCAAGTTATTTAGCAAATACCTCAGTTTGAAAATTTCTATTTCTGGTATTCAGAACAATGAAATAATAATGAGCTTTTACTATTATGATATGATGCAGTAAGCAGGCAAAACAAAGAATATACACACAATATAAACAAATGGGTTTGTAATCTCCTGCAAGAATTTCACCCAACCTGAGGGTGAATGAGCCATCTGAGGATGAAACACACTCAAAGTTAGTGTTCAGTGGAAAGTTTATTTACTTCCTTTTTTTTTAGACAAGGCAATGGGGTTAGTTAAGTGACTTGCCCAAGGTCACACAGCTAGGTAATTAAGTGTCTGAGGCTGGATTTGAACTCAGGTCCTCCTGACTATCCACTCTATTCACTGTGCCACTTAGTCACCCCAAGTTTATATACTCTTAAGAATGGGATTGGTGAGAAAAGGTGATTGGTGGTAGATATAGAGGGTGTATTCCTAAATCAGAACTAGTTGTGGTGAAAAAGTTTGGGGGAGAGGAGTGTCCCTTTTCAACAGGAGGATGGAGAAAATTCAGAACTTAACATTTTTAAAAAAAATGAATGTTAAAATTTGTCTATACATGTTATTGGAAAAAAGAAAATTTAAAAAAAAAATCAGACTTAGGTAAAGCTCCAATAAAACTGGTGGGAGGTTCTTATTTGCAAAAGGCCCCTGCAGCCAGTCAAGAGTGCAGCCAATCAAAAAGCTGCAAGTTTATCTACCTGACATGGAGTTAACAATGAAAAAATATTGATGTTGTTTTGTATCTATGCTTCTATATGCATTTTGACCACTTAGCATAAGTTACTTTGTATTGGGAGTCTTAGTTTCATTAGGACTGAGTATAACATCAAACTATAATATCAAATGATGTAATGTTTATAATTATCTCAGTATGATAATAATTTTTTCCAAAATATTTTATACTCTATCTTCCTTTTTACATAGAAAACTAGAGAGAAGCAAGAAATTGGTAAAAAAAATTTTTAAGGAACCAAGTTAAATTGATGAGAATAAAAACCATTTCCCAAATCAAAGGGCTGATTTCAGAAGAAGAAATCCAAGCTATCAATAGTTATGTGAAAAAAAATGCTCTATATAATTAGAGAAATGAAAATTAAATTTCTGGAACAATTTTGTTTTGCAACATTTTAAAAGGAGGACTGTGGCCATGAGTTCTACTTCATATTTATGTGGCTCAGGTAGCCTACAAGGAACATTTATAAAGCACTGACCATATGCCAGGCACTGTGCTAAATGCCTACAGAAAATTTAAATCAAAATTTTCCTATCAGTGAAAAAAAATTTTTCATCTGTGTGAAAATCCCATCAAGAAGAAGGATAACACCTACCTCTTCCCCTCCTCTATTTTCTTGGGGCTTTTCCATAAAGGGCATTTTTTTCCTAAAGAAATGTACTAAAAGGTGTAATGGAGAACAAAAATATTGAATTATCTTTCCCCAGAATCTACTTATGTGGTTCTTTTTTCTTACTGGCATTACAAAACAGACCAGAATTTATCTCTTTGAACAAAATGGTCAGGATAGAGCTAAGAATATCATAGTTAGTTTCATTTTTATTTAATGATTACTTCAGTGGTGGTTTTAAACATTTTTTATAGTGATTATTTTTATAGTAATAGAAAAATTCTTAGTACTAACAAGTTTTTTCTGTAATTTCTTAAAAAAGAATTATAACAGCCAATGGGTGGTCTTCAGTCTAGAATCTTTATTCAGAAATAAAAAGAATACTTTTCAAGAGAGATGGCTTAGTTTCCTCCTTCTAAGTTTACCAAATTCCTTTACATTTTTGGTAAAACTAAAAAAAAAATAGAAATCTGACCTTTAATGGAAGTGATTAGCTCACTTTAAATAAGCCAGTTGTGAATGAATTTTGGTTACTTAATTATCATCAACAATAATTGCTGAGGATGGATTCTGAGTAAACCAAGTAAGGCTTCTCTAATACCAACACTGGCCAACAAAACTATATTTTTATGTGTGAGAGAATGACTAGGCAAACAGTTATCCATGGCATTAAACTGACCTTCCTACCATTTCCCCTCCAAAAACCTAAGAGATCTTCAACAATCATAATTAGTGAAGATTAATTTGACTTTTTAAACCATGACTATTTAATTTCTTCATTCAATCAACATTTATTGCTGACTATGCCTTATGCTACAATGAAAAGTCAAAAATGAAAGACCTCATGTAGAAAGTGGCATGTAAGTTGAGTTCTGAAGGAAACTCAATGGAAAGATGAAGATGGAATGCGTTCCAGGGATGTGGAATTGTAGATAGTGAAGCAGTGAGTCCAGTTTGATTGGCCCACAGAAAGCATGAAGGGGTATAATGAATAGTGAGTCTGAAAAAGTAGGCTGGTGCCAAGTTAGAAAACATCTTAAATGCCAAACAGAGAAATTTATATTTTGTGTTGGAAGTTCTAGGGAGTCACTAGAGTCATCTGGTCAGACCCATACTTTAGAAGATGAGGATGACTCCAAGGTTGTATACAACTGAAAGAATAGTGGTGGTGCCTTCAACAGCACAGATAATGAGTTTTGTTTTAGGTAAGTTGAAATTGAGATGTTTCAAATTAGCCAATTTACAATCAGAGATGCTGGAATAAAGCTTGAGAAGTGAGACTAGAGGGTGAAGTGAGATAGAGTTCTGAGGATCATCTTCATAAAAATAACTAAATTCATGGGAGCTGATAGGACCCAAGGGAGAGTCTGGGTGACAGTTAATTAAGTAGCACACAGATGAAGATCCAGCAAAGGAGACAAATAAAGTGATGAGACAGATAGGAGAATCAGAGAACACATAAAACCCAGAGGACAGTGTATCCAGGAAGAGAGGGGGGTTAATACAGATCATTTTTAACATTGTGGTAGATATCCCAGTCTCTCCCCAAATCAAGTCCATCCTCAACTCGTCACTTTTAGAAATGATTTTCCTAAAGCACAGGTCTGGCTATGTTATGTCCCCAGTCAATAAATCCCAGTAGCTCCTTATGACCTTCAGGATCAAATAGAAAATCCTTTATCTTTAGATTCTTAACAACTCTCCAGTATTCTGTGACTTAGTGACACTGATCTCCCTGCTGTTCCTCCCACAAGATAATTCAATCTCCTGATTGTCATTTCTACTGGGTGTCCTCCATGTCTTCCTTTTCTCCTTGTTTGAGTGTTTGAATGATGCCTTCCTCATTAGAATATGAGTTCACTAAGGGCAGGAGTTTTGGGTTTTCTTTTTTGGTTATCATAAGGCAATGGGGTTAAGTGACTTGCTTAAGGTTACACAGCCAGGTAATTATTAAGTATCTGAGGCCAAATTTGAATTCAGGCTCTCCCAACTCCAGGGCTGGTGTTCTATCCACTGCATTGCCTAGCTGCCCCTTAATTTTGAGTTTATTGTATTCTAGTGTGTACATGATGCTTGGCATATAATAGGCACATAATACATGGTTGTTGAAAGATGATAATTGAGAAAAAATCATCAGACTTGGCAATTAAGAAATCACTAATAACTTTGGAGAGATGAGAAGTCATGCTGGATTGAAAAGCAAGTAAAGAGAGAAGATAGCTTTGTCTAGAAGAATTATAGTTACCTTCAGGAAATGGAGGACCAAATCAGAGTTTTTGCAGTAAGGGGAGGAACAGGTATGTTTGTTGGTAGCAAAGAATAAATGACTGACACTTATGTGATGATGGTGGAAGCCTTCTTCTAGTGAAGACTGGATGGGATAAAGGGTTAGCCTTGGTAGGGAAAAGGATCAATTCTTTTTTCTACAACAAATGATGTCTGTCTACTTGGACAAGCAAATATACTGTAGAATTCTTAAAATGAACATTTCCAAAATGTATCCTACAAATATTAAGTTGTTGTATTACCATACCTGTAGCTCCTTTATACTGTGGGCAATCTTTTTTAATATGTCCTTCTCTTCCACAAATAAAACAACGTTTTTCTCTTAAGTCTTTGTCATCTTGTCGCTTCCATTTTTCTAATGATTGCCTGGAAACTCTGTCTCTTCCCATTTCCAGTACCCCTCGTCCTTGTTTGATTTTCTGAGGTGTACATGGCAACTTTCCCTCTTTTACCAACATCTCTCTTTCTGTGTTCTTGTTTTGAATTTCTTTGTCTTCTTTGTTTCTTTTTTCATTGTTTTCAGGGTATCTTTGGTTTTTAATATCTTCATGATCATGCCGGCGCCTCACTCTGTATAAAAATGTTATAACAACATAAATTGTAGAATGAAAAATCCTGGCATTAAACTTAAAAAACCAAAAGTTTTTTGGAGAAAAGGATAGATTCAGAGTAACTACTAGAGGTGATTTACATAAATGAGGTAGAGTGAACAGAACTATGAGAACATCTTTAAAACTACAACACTGAAAAGAAAAACAACTTTGAAAGACTTGAAGAACACTTATCAATGTAATGATCAACCACAATTCTAAGAGGATTGATGAGAAACCTGACAGCTACAAAGAGTTCATGTGAATTACCCAGGGTGATACGTGCCAGACATTGTGCTAATAATTGCTTTTCAAATATTATCTTATTTGATCTTAACTCTGGGAGGTACATATTATTACTGTATTACTGTAGCCATTTTACAGTTGAAGAAACTGAAGCAGTCGAAGGTTAATTGACTTACTCAGGGTCATACAGTTAATGTCTGAGGCTAGATTTAAACTCAAGGTATCCTGACTACAGGTCCACTGCTCTATCTACTGCATAGTAAGCTGCTCCTTACACAATCACATTAGGTTCACAAATGATTAGCTACGGGGGGCATTTTGTTGTGTTTCAAGGAAGAAAAGACAGACTCTAATCTGCTTATCTGACACTGGCCTCAATATTGACCCCAGTATTTTGGTTAGCTTTGCAGAAGAAATAGAATTAAATAAATGGGTAAAAGAAGGAAAAATTTCTATCAGAAAGGAGAAAATACTGTTCTCAATCCCAACAGGATGATCAATAAATAACAAATTCTTCTATATAGTATCCAATAGGCAAGAATCAACCCAATAAAAATTTAATTGAATAATACTTCTTTTAACTATCCTTACATAGCTAATCTAGTAATTTAAGCCTAAGTATAGTGACATATGACATTTTTTTATTGCTCTTTGGTGAACTAAGAGGTCCTACAGTCAAGGAATTAATTTAGCTAACATGAATTTACATTCCAGTTTCTGAAGCCTCTTATGGACCAGGACACTTTTTAGAATCATTTTTGAGGGAAATTTTTTGAAAACATACATTTCACTGCCTTTTTAAACACACTTGGGGGAGAGATTAAGGAAGGTAATTCCTGATGAGGTAATCTAGTCTACTAATGCAACCGTTTCGTAATTTATTTTTATTTTTTGCAAGGCAATGGGGTTAAGTGGCTTGCCCAAGGCCACATATAGGCAATTATCAAGTGTCTGAGGCTGGATTTGAACTCAAGGTACTCCTGACTCCAGGGCTGGTGCTCTATCCACTGCACCACCTAGCTTCCCCTGTTTTTTAAATTATAGTCTAAAAAGAAATGCCTAGGACATTTCAACAATGCCAGTATGTAGGAAAATAAGCACTTAAACCCAAGTTAGGTTGTGAGACTGCTATTCAACCTACTATACTTCACTGCCTTTCAAACAGAATATAGTGAATATAAGATAACTTTCTCTTTATCTAAGGAATGATTCCTGATATACAGCAATTAAATTATGTAGGGTTTTTCTACCTTTACAAAAAAAAAAACCTTTTCTGCTTTTGAATTTGTATGTGTGGTTTTTGTTTCCTTTTATGTTTTAGATAGCTAATATTGCTTACTAAATGACTTCTTGATAAATTGCTGCTAACATCATTTAGGCTATATCAATGATTAGAAAAAGCAAATAATAAGCTATTTTTCTTGATATGAACACAGAAACTGAGGTTGCCAATTATATTAGTGCTTTTAAGTATTATATGCCAAAATCTTCCACATAACTCTAAAGTCCCTGTGTTGCTTAGATTCAGTGTGGCTCCAAAAACCAAAGAATCATGATCTATAACTGGAAGGAATCCATCTAATCTAATCTCATTTCATAGATGAGCAAATTGTGGCTTACAAAAATTAAGTGATTTTATCAAAGAAATGCAGACAGTAAGCAACAGAGATAGGCTTTGAAATCTTGGTTTTCTGAATCCAGAGACATTCAGTGCTGATGGCCAATTCTGGCATTCCTGCTTTTAGGCAAAGTCTTTATCCCTCTTAAAATGTAAGTTTTTAAAAAAGCACAAAGGGATATTAAAAAAAGTTTTTGCAAAAATACAACTTAATCCAAATACAATTTAACTGTTCCTGAATGAAAAAGTTACTGCAAATAGTTAAAATTGAGTTCTGCATCTGGTTGCAATATTCCTTGATTCACTAAATCCAAGTTGGGTGTCAATGGTATTCAAAATTCATAGAAGCCACTGAGACTGTGTAAGTAACTTCTTGGTAGGATAGCCTTTCTTAAACTATAGAAGTTCTTTGCCAGTCCTGAACAATCTGAATTGTAAAGTATCTTTAGCCACAGATGGAAAGAGACTTTTATTTTAGTGGAAAAATCAAAAGTATTATTTGCAGAATTATTTGAGTAAAGGTTGAATATATTCCAGGTGCTTGTTCCAAATATGTTGACCAGAATCCTAGAGTTCAGCATGAAAATTTTGGCTTTAATTAATATAAAAGTATGAAGGGGCGGCTAGGTGGTGCAGTGGATAAAGCACCAGCCCTGGAGTCAGGAGTACTGGGTTCAAATCTGGTATCAGACACTTAATAATTACCTAGTCGTGTGGCCTTGGGCAAGCCACTTAACCCCATTTGCCTTGCAAAAAAAAAAAAGTGTGAAAAAGCCGTGGCATATTTTGGCACAGATAATTGATCAAATGAACTTTAAAAAGTCAATGAAAATCTATTTCATAAAATTAGGGCATTATTTATAAATAACATTATTTCATAAACAAAACCTTGAGATCCTTAATAATTCTTTAAGGGTGTAAAATGACCTGAGACCAAAATGTTTTATTTTTAATTTTAATTACAGCTATATTTAAACTTTAAAATAGATATATCTATAACTGATTAATTCCACAACCCCTATTTTGCAGGGTATGACAAAGGCAATAGTGCTTCTTGGAAAAAATTCAATACTTGGGAGTCAGAAATGTGTTCACATCTCACTTCCAACATTTACTGGTTGGGTGATCATGGACAAATTACTGAACCACTTTTACTCTCTCCTGCTGTAAAACTGAGACAAGAATACAGGCAATAGCTACCTCATAATGTTACAGTAAGGATTAAAAGAAAAGATGTTTTTAGAAGTTTTTTCTTGTAAATCTTAAAGTGTTAAAGAATGTCAATTATTATGAATAGTACAGACTTTTCAGACTACAAAAAAGAAACATGTAAAACAAACTCATTCTTCCTACGTAAAGAATACATTATAATAGAAAAAAGTGATTACAAATGGGGGCAAATGAGTTGTTTTTCTTCTTTTCTTTCTATCTCCTGATAGAACAGGATTATAATCTCTGATGGGGAAAGTTGCAGGTGAGGGGGGGCAAAATTAGGTATCCTGGACTTCTTTCACCTGAATATTTTCAAGGTGCTATAATTGATCTGTTGTTTTAACTTAAGAATATAACTTTTAGTTTAGCTTACTTTCCCCTATATGCTGACATAATTTATACAATTAGGGTTTTTCCTAATTCTCTTTATAAATTTTTTTTTGATTAATGAGCATGTTCTACCCTCCCCCCTTCTCCCCCCACCATGTAAAAACAATCAAAACAAATTTCCACACTAGTCATTTTATATTTTCAAATCTTTCCCTATTAGGTGGTGAGAAGCATACTTCACCCTCAGTTCTCTGAAATTGTGAATGGTCATTACACTGATCAGAGGATGTACATCTTTCAGGATTGTTTTTCTTTCAATAGTGTACTTTATTGCATAAATTGTTCTTCTGGTTCTGCTTATTTTATTCTGCATTAGTTCACAGAAGAGTTTCCTTATCCTTTTAATTTCATTCAGGGAAATAGTATTCTATTATATTTATATACACAATTTGTTCATCCATACTCTAGTTGATGGACATAGTCTTACAGTTCTTTGCTGCCACATAAAGAGCTTTTATGACTATATTTGTATGTGCATGCACACACACAAAAACATACACATAATAATACTAAGACATTATTCTTCTCAAGGACTTAGCTAATTTGTTCAATCGTGTGTGTGTGTGTGTGTGTGTGTGTGTGGAAGCTCTTTTTTGTGGTGGTGAACTATACATCTATATTTGAACATAAGGGTCCTTTTTTACTTTCTTTTATCTCTTTGGAGTAGTAAATGGTATCAATGGGTCAAAGAGTAGCAACAGTTTAGTGAATTTTAGGGAATATTTCCATATTGCTTTTCCAAATGCCTGGATCAATTCACAGCACAGCACACCAACAGTACATTAATATGATCATTTTCTAGAAGCCCCCCTAACACCTATCATTTTACCTTTTTTGGTCATCTTTGCTAATCTGATAAGTGGGAGCTGGAACCTTAGAAGTGCCTCAAATCGCTTTAATTATAAGTTGACTTTGAGCATTTTTTAATATGGCTGTTGATGGACAGCTAAGTGGCACAGTGATAGATTGCCAAGCCTGGAGTTAGGAAGACCTGAGTTCAATTCTTGTCTTATACATTTACTAGACCTTGAGCATGTTACAACCCTGTTTACTTCCATTTTCTCATTGGAGCTGAAGAAGGAAATGGCAAAGCACTCCAGTATCTTTGACAATAAAACTCAAATGAGGTCTCAGAGTTGGAAATGACTGAACAATAACAAGTGATAGTCTGAATGTCTCATCTTGGATCTTAAGCTCATTTATAAAACTGAATAAAAGGAAAACTACAAAAACCAATAATCTTTTTAAAGCAATGACTTACTTTCTCCGCATGGGACAATCTTTCATAAAATGTCCAATTTTGCCACAAATTCTGCAACATCTATCATTTGGTGCCAATTCTCCTTCTGTTAATACTTCTGGATCAAAAAAATATTCCTAGAAGAATATAACTCAGTGAGATTCTGGATTGAGGTCAATTTAGAAACTCAAGTATTACTCAGAAGCATTAATTTCTATTTTCAGTAGCAAGAAGCACTTATTACATATCTAATTTTATTTTAGGTACTATGCTAACTAAGCACCAGGGATGAAAATACAATACAAAGAAAACAGTCTTTGTTCTAAATGACTTTAGAGTATACTGAGGAAGAGTGTGATAAATATAGAAAGAATAATTAAAAGTCAATAAAAATATTTAAATATAAGAATAGTCTGAGGTAGGAAGGGAAGGGAATGAGCATTTATAGAGTGCCTACTATGTTCCGGGCATTGTGTGAATTTCTTTACAGATATATTATCTTATTTGATCCTTACAATAATCCTGGAAGGTCTTGCTGTTATTATTATTATTATTATTTTACAGTTAAGGGAACTGAGACAAACAAAGAAGTGATTTGCTTGGAATGACATAACTAATAAGTATCTGAGGTCGGAATTGCTTATGTACTTGATGGAAACCCCTGAAAAGTCCTAGGAACATTAAAATAAAAAAAATATTTTAAGCATAAAAAAATGCTTAAGTGATATGGAAGAGATTCATGGTTTCATGTATAATCCTCTCTGTATTCCATATTGTATAGGAAGATACAGTGTTAGAACATAATAAAAAATAAATTTAAGACTGCATAAGGAGAACATTATGTTTTTATTTTCTCTAACCACAAAAGCTATTACTAGAAGACAGCATTAATGTTTAGCACCTTTTTAATGATCAGAGCTCTAAATCTCCATTAGCTGCTTGCTTACAGTTCAGATCATTTGCTCTAACAAGTGACAGTGGCAACAACCAGAATAGTATTAAGGGGCTTAAGTCTATCATGACAATGTGTGAAATGAAACTTTACTGGTCATTCACGTTCATAAATAGATCTCTACTCATCTTCAAGTATTGTTTCCCCTATTAAAAAAATGGACATAATGGATATGGCTAAACTGAATATGAAAGAGTTGAAGGTATAGCATTGTGCCCAATGACTACCCAATCTGGTAAAGGTGATACACAACTAATGACCAACAGACTAAGATATTAGTAACTATTAATACACACACTAAAATTCTGACTCCTGAGAACAAGCAATAATTATAGTTTATCCTCCCATTAATCACAAATGGCACAAATATAAAATTCATTTGGGAATAAATTTCTATTCTAAACTTTAAATATAAAATTAGGCTTTCAGAATATTTAATCATTACAATTAATAAGAATTTAAAACATACTTTTGAAAAACTTTTATTAATATTTTCTTTATTTCCAAAACCGATACTTGCCATTTTTGAAGGATATTCTTTAGGGAATCCTTTTACTGGGATACCAAACACTCTTCTACCATTGATAAAAGCCTTCATTATAAAATTTGTCACTAAGTAGAAGAAATAGGAAACAAATAGATTAGATATAGTAAAAGAAGAAAAGAATTTAATATATTTTCAAAGAAAGCAACTTACTTTTTCTTGATAATCCAGCACCAAGATTATGATTCAAGTCAAAGGGATCTAAGTGAAGAAAATTTTGGATAAGTTACTTCAAATAGTACAATTATTCATCACATAATTAAAAGGGATATATTGTAAAGATTAGAACTATTTTACTTTATTAAACAAAGCTATTTTCACTATCAGAATTTATAATCTAAAAGCAAAAATAGTTAAGCAAATACAGAGAGGGGAGGAAGAAGTAGAATATATCTACGCAATTTACAAGAAAAGCAATTTCCCCTTTCTTCTTTTCATTTGCTACTTAAATAATTTGAGAATAGGCATAGGAATGATTCACTTTTACCATAATAACAAATATGCATTATTCTCCCTCAGAAAAAAAATCTCTCCCATAAAAATGTCTCTCTCTGTATAACCAATTTTAGTTTTGAAGACCCTATTTTTCATTTCAGATCTGTTAATGAAAGATAATTTAGAGGAATATGAGAATTCAAAATCTATTGTGCTATGTTATAAAAAATATCAAAAATATTTAAAGTGTTACAAAAATGCAAACTATTATTAGTTCAACTTTGGTACCTAATTTTGAGAGTACAATGTTGTGAAAAACATGGTTTTATGGATCCTCAATTCATTTACCTTTGTCTTAAGCAAACTATATCAAACAAATCAAAATTTCTGAATAGAAAAATTCATTCATGTTTCAAAATCCACCAAAAAACCCTGTGTTTTATAAAATTAGTGTACTATACCTAAATTTGGGCTTGAAGAGCTCTTTTATAAATTCTATTTACTCTAATTTTAGACAGAATACTACCAAACTTATTTAGTAACCTTTGTTGATTCATGATTATTATTGTAAATGTCAATTACTATATCAAGGGTGGAAAGGGAACAATATTCTCATTTTATTTTTAACATCTCTATTATCTCCCTTAAAGATTTGTTTTTAGCATCATAAAAACCTATTAGTTAACCACTTTGAAAAATTTGGAAAAATCCACTTATTTTCGTAAAATCAAGAAGCAACATATATTTTCCTGTTCCTTTCCACTGTTAGCATAAAACCAACATATTATATACTCTTGTTTAATAGTCTAGATTCCAACTCTGATCATATCCTAGTTGCCTCAGCAAACTACGTTGGAAACTTAATCACTATATTTTTCTTACTTCATGGTGAGTGGGATAAATAACTTTCCAATATAGCCTTAAATATTATATATAATGACAAATATATTCAAATATACTCAGAATAAATCTCAACAAAAAAGGCTGAAAGTGAGAAAAAATATATAGTACCAAGTCCTCTTGCTATTGTGCACATCACAGAGGAAGACTGGAAATTTGGCTAAAGTTTTGATCAGACAAAAATTGTTTTTAATGCATCACATTTTATAACTGAGATCAATTCCCCAGCTTTTTCATCTGTCTCATAAAACTTGTATAGATCATTACTGTACACTTTAAATGAGTTAAGAACAGTATGTAAAGCTAAAGATTTAAATGTCCCGTTTTTTAACAATGTCTGATATTGATTTGTTTCCAATGGAATATTAGAAGAGAAACAGATCTTAAATATCATCTAATCAAGTTCTTTAATTTTAGAAATGAGACAGGAAATGGGATGGTAATGATAGACCTCCAAATTCTCTTAGTTTGAAGTATGCAATTTTTGGAATGAATATGACACATGGAGTCCTTAAGTTTTCACTGAATATATTAAAAAAGATACCTATCTATTTAGGTAAAATGTGTTTTTTTAATCAATAAACTAATTTTTTCATCAATAAACTAATTTTAACAATGATGTCCACAATTTGTATTCAACAGATTTTTGCAGTCAGTTCCTCATAGTTTTGATGTGTACCTTCAATAACAATGTATTTTGAGGTCCACTGCTTCTTGAAAGTTGTAAGAAGACTTTTTCTTCTGATACAAATAACATGCTCTTTAAAATCAAATTCTTCTGTATAGAATCGAAGAAGTCCCAACCACAGCTCCCCAACAGACTCTGTATTTTTTCCATGTTCTGGCCAAAATGTTGGCTAGAAGTCACCAAGAGAAACATGTCACGTTCTTTTAGATTATTAAATACAAATAGTTAATAACTTCATTCATATCTAGTTAGCTCAAACAGAAGATTGAATGTTTTTTCCCTAAAAAATTTTAATTACAGCTTTTAGAAGACAATATTCAATAATTTATTAATTTTTACACTGTTCCTTTGAGGTATTAAGGAAACTTCTCACTTCTAAAACTATATTCCAGAACACATAGCTTACCAGTGAAAGAACTAGAAACACATTCAAGAAATCTCATTTTTATTCTATAAAAGAGATCTCATGCTTCAAATTAAGTCTTCTTAAACTCTGATTAAAAATTATGAGACAACCTATTCATTGAATTTTTATTTCATAAAGAATGGCTGGGTTTGGGGGTATGTAGGTGGCACAGAAGATAGAGCACCCAGCCCTGGAGGAGGAAGACTTGAGTTCAAATTCGGCCTCAAGACACTTGATACTTATTAGTTGTTGTAACTTTGAGCAAATCACTTAGTCCCACTGTCTCATTAAAAAAACAAAAAAAATAGCTAATATTAAAACAGTTATCTACCTCTCACATACACACACAGCTAAAATGAAATAATTTTTTTCATTCCAACTTAAACAATATATTATGGTAATTTTTAATTGTACAGTTAAGTTATGCTACCCAATTTTAGACCATGTACCCAAATAGTTCATATTTTAAAATAATTACATTAATTTTATTATACTTGCAAAATAAAAGAAAAACATTACCCTGAAAATACCTACCAATTCACCTATTCGGTCAAAAAAATAAGTGTTCCAACCATCGACTATTATTTCAGGTCTTTTCTCCTCTTCAAATATCTAAAATTGAGATTTTTGAAATATTAATTCAAATCAATTGAAATATAAGCATACAAAGGCATAATGCTAGGAGCTTGTAATATACTTTGAAAAAGGAGAGAACATATCACATGCACACAAATATAATACAAATTAAATTATAACATTCATAGGAGAAGTCAAATGGAGTATAATGAAAGTTTTAAAGAATGTAAAGTCACTTTTGGATAGGGGTAAGGGAATGAATAATAAGGGAAGGCAAAGACTTTGTATATGTGGGTTCCATTAACAGTATGGAGGAACAGCATACACAAAAGTAGTGACAGAAGGAGCAGGATGTGATCACAAACTATCAAGTACTTCAATGAATGTGTAGAAGGATCTGATAGAGGATTCTTCTAGCATCCCATGTTATAGAAGAGGGAACTAAAGCATAGACGTCAATAACCATCAAGATATTGAGATTTTCACAGTGTCAACCATATGTGATTTCATTTGACCCTCACAGCTATCATGAAAGGTAGGCACTATCATCTTTATTTTGCAGAGGAGGAAACTGATTCAGAGAATTTCAATAACTTGCTCATGGTCATATGTCTGCTAAGATCATGAGGCAGAATTTGAACTTAGGTTTCTCCTTACCCCGCCCTTTCCCATGGCATGCCTCATGTCCTTTATTTTTTAGGCAATGAGGTATTAGTCTTGAACACGGAGAAGAGATAGTATTTGATGTGTATGTTTGGAAGATGAATTGATCAGTGGTGTTTAGGATAGATTTTAATTAATATTGTTTTTTCCTTTGTTCCTGAAGAGGAATAACCTTCATGAATTAAATTCAACAAGTGAACAATGTCTTTCAGGAAAATTATATTAAAAGAAGAGTCCTTGCGTCACCCACCTCTTGAAGAACAGGAATAACGGGTGGATCCCTTTGTTGTAGGAAGTAGAGCACCATGAGAGTATATGCGTATGATGATAAGCTTCCTCTTGATGCATCACCAATATCACACATCTATAGGGAATGAAGAAGGAAAAATGGAATCAACAGCCTCCATTTTTTATTGAATTGACAAATATTTTATTGATTTCTATTTGCAGGAAATGTCTAGCAGCTTTTATTTGAAGAACACAAGGAAAATCACAAATCATTCCCAAAGCACTAAAATATATAAAAGTAAAACAAAACCATATCTAAATTATATGAAAATTAAAAAAAAACTCATAGTTTGGATGGGTGATGGACTTTAGATTTCACCACATAGCTTACTTCTGCATTGCAATTTGCAATTTACAAAGTACTTTCACACATATCATTATCTCATGTAAGTTTGACAAAGCTCTGTGAAGTAAACAGATGTAAGTAGAGAATACATTGCTTCATTTCACAAATGAGGGAACAGGCAAATGATTTATGAATAGCAAGTAAGCATTCAAGATGAGGGGGTCGGTCTTAATCTAGACTTTCCCCCCCCATGCAACCACTCTAAAATAAATTGGAGTTATTTAAAGGAAGGAAAGGACACCAGATTTATCTTCTTTTTTTTTAAATTATATTTTTGCAAGGCAAATGGGGTTAAGTGGCTTGCCCAAGGCCACACAGCTAGGTAATTATTAAGTGTCTGAGACCAGATTTGAACCCAGGTACTCCTGACTCCAAGGCCGGTGCTTTATCCACTACGCCACCTAGCTGCCCCTCAGATTTATCTTCTACTGAAATTTTAAAACATTTTATAATGGCCACAAAAGTCATTTAAAAGAATAATAGAATTTTATTTCCTAATAAGTGATAATGGATATCTTTTTATATTACTCACCTTTGTAAATACTTTCATAGTATAGCACAAATATTTCACTCTGGGATCAATGGCAGAATAAGCAGCTAAAAGCTTGGTATTATGAAGGGCCTTAAAAAGATCAGAAACAACACTTTAGAAGAATCATACATTTGGAAAAAAAAGAGCTTCTAATATAAGAGGCAATGAACAATGAACTAATTCATTTCAAAATTAAATTTAAAACTGTTGGTGAAAAAGCTGTTCATTACACGAAAGAAAAATGGTTAATTATCAGAAAAATGCCATAGCATACAGACTTTATAAGAAGTATTTTGTTAGTTTGTTTTTATTTTAAACATATAATCTAAGATATGGATTGGTAGATTCAATATACTTTCCCATTTAAACAGGATAAATATTTTAAGAAATGGCAATATTTAAATTAATGCTAATATGAACAACAGTTATAAAGGCTTGAGGAAATGAATTCTTGTTTACAAACTATAAGAAATATTTGGAGAAAATCTTACCAATGTGTTATACAAACTAATATCCACTTCCAGACCACTTCTCACATGGAAGAACTTGACAATTGGTACTTTGGCTGTAGTAATAGGCAAGACATTTCTAAGCCCTAGGATGGAAAATTTAACACTATCATTTTATGTTATCATTTAACAGCATTTAATATAATAGCAACATTATTTAAACAAGCCTACAGAGAGAAATTCATCTTAATAACAATATTGTTTTGTAATTAAACCATATCCCATTCTATATCATTTATTTTTATTAAACACAGAAAATGTGGAGCATAAAAATTAGGAAAAGTATTCTGTCTTTAATTTTATTGCCCCACAAGTCTATTTTAAAACGTAGATTTAAGTTTTATTTGCTTTTTGAAAAAGGATTAAAGACAAGAAAGAAAAGAAAAAGCCATTTTAGCTAACTAATCATTTGGTGATGCCCGATTTCCCCCACCTAGAAAAGCAAACACAATGGAGAAAGTAAATTTCTCTGTCTGAGAATATTCATTTCTCTTTGAAGAATGTCAATAAAAATGCCAACTGTGATGATCTGTGGGCAGATTATGGAACTGATTGAGAGCACCAATTCAATTCATTTGCTCCCATACTTATCCCTTTCTCTTCTAATATGTTTAATCCTTTCCATTCCATTGACTCCATTTCCTTTTTTAATTTTTGCCCTAAAATAGACATAATTTCCCCCCTATTTTGCTGAAAAAAATTCTTTATCTTCCTTTGATCCTGCTGCCTCTTTTTATTATTGACCTTCCTTTAACTGCCAAATTTCATGGAGTCTGTGTTGACTCCTTCCAACTCTTGACTCTTCCTTGTTAAGTCTTTCTACCATTTGGCCATCCATGTCTCTCTACAGGATTAATTCTTTAAAGGGTTAGTGCTTTTTTTTTTTCTATTTTCTTCCTTTCCTTCCTTTACTTTCATGACACTGAACAAGTCTGATTTCTATCCACTTCTCAAATGTCTCCTTAGTCTTTTCCCCTAACTGCTCTTCTTTCTCCTATCATAGAGAATGTTACCTGAGACTCATTTAACACTTTTCTGTTTTGGAACTCTTCAAACTTTTAGCCATCACCCCTATTTAAATGAATTCTCCATCTCCAGTCTAAATTCTAGTACTAGGCCTCCAACTTTCTAGTAGAAATTTCCAGAGGGATCTAAAATTTTTACCATGAACTCTTTCCAAAATTAAAATCCCTTTACAGCTTTCATATTTTGGTCAAAGCACCACCAATTACCCATTTATCAACTTGGGCACACCTTTTCTTTCTCCCCTAAAGCTAAAACCAATTTGTAGACTTTAAGATCTTTTAATCATCCCTTCATTTCTAGGGCGACAACACTAGTCACTATTCCCATTAACTCTCTAAAACATTTTTTATTCAAGGCAATGGAGTTAAAGTGACTTGCCCAAGGTCACACATCTGGATAATTATTAAGTGTCTGAGGCCAGATTTGAACTCAGGTACTCCTGACTTCAGGGCCAGTGCTCTATCTACTACGTCACCTAGCTACCCCTCCCATTAACTGTTGCAATGATTACTGCACGGTCTTCTAACAATTATCTCATTCATCATGAATTCTGCAAACTAGTCATATTTATATATACAATATAGATTTTTATATAAACAACCAGGACCTTAAGTATTAAGGTCAAATTAATTAATCTGATCTGAGAATTCATTGTAACAACAGGTGATTAAGATCAAGTCTTAGTTGAACCATATTTTTTCCCTATATACTGTCATTCAATCTTTTCAAAAAAACATCTTCACTGATTGGGATAACTATCCTACCAGGTAGCTAGTTCATTTCATTTTTGGACAATTAAATTCTTTCTTATACTGGGTCAAAATCTAATTCCTTAAAAGATTTTTTTTTGGCAAGGCAATGGGGTTAAGTGACTTGCCCAAGGTTACACAGGTAATTAAGTGTCTGAGTTTGGATATGAACTCCAGGGCCAGTGCTCTATTCACTGTGCCACTTAGCTGCCTTAAAACGTCTTTTTTTTTTTTTTAAGGTTTTTGCAAGGCAAATGGGGTTAAGTGGCTTGCCCAAGGCCACACAGCTAGGTAATTATTAAGTGTCTGAGACCGGATTTGAACCCAGGTACTCCTGACTCCAGGGCTGGTGCTTTATCCACTGTGCCACCTAGCCGTCCCTGCCTTAAAACTTCTATACACCAGTCCTAACATTCCTTTCTGGCGCCACACTGAATAAATATCACCTCTCTTTCAAATGACAACTCTTCAAGTATCCTCCAACAGTTAACTATATCTCATCAATATTCTAGTTGCTGTGTTTTCTCCATTTTCTTTAAGTTAAACATCACTACTTCATTTAATTATTCCTCATGTTATTTTAAGTCTCCTTATCAATGGAGTCATCCTTTTCAGGACATGCTTCAGTTTGCCAATGCTCCTCTTAAAAATATAGTTTTTGAGATTTTTTTTTTCTCCTACTATTCCTCTGAATGAATCTTCTATAACAGCCAGGTCAGTTTTTGGACCATTCCTCCCTTCCCAACCTTAACCCCTTGGTGAACCAGTTTAAACTACATTATCTCCTAATCTTGAACCCCTTGCTCTCTTGTTTTATTACTGATTAAACCTTGCTGAAGTCCAACCCTATTTATTCTACTCCACTATCTGCCTCCTTCATGTGTTATTGAATGGGGTTGGGAGAAATCACTAAACTACTGATTGGGTCCATTTCAAATTTTTGTTATCTAATCTCAACTGGTCACTGTAGTAAAGCATTTCTTTACCCTAACTGTTTTTCCTTTACTACTCAACACAACCTTTCTCCTCTCTGAAAGTCTCCTACAGCATTCCTGTCTATTCACCTTATCAACTATAAACACGTTTTACCAAAAGAAAAAAAAATTGAAGCCACTCGCTGAGAGATCCTTCTTTTCCCCATATCATAACCCCTCTAATATTATTCTCTCATATTTTTCTTCACTTTCTCTCTGAAGAGGCATACTTAATCACTGATAAGGCCAACTCTTCTACATTCATCTTTGATCACTTCTCTCTCATCTACTTCAGCAGATTGCCTCCTCTGTTAACACCCAGTCTCTCTCTAATCTTCAGTCTCTTCCCTATTGGTTCTTTCTCTGCTAACTAAAAACACGTCTACCTCTTGTCCAAATTTAAAAAACCCTTGATTCTACTAGTTATCATTTTTTATAATCTCTTCACAATCAACTAAACTCCTTGAAAAAGCCTATGTTTCATGCTCTACTTCAATTCTTCTCACTTTCTTCTAAAGTCATAATCTAATTTCTAGTCTATTTTTTTTTAATTTTTGCAAGGCAATGGGGTTAAGTGGCTTGCCCAAGGCCACACGGCTAGGTAATTATTAAGTGTCTGAGGCTGGATTTGAACTCAGGTACACCCTGAATCCAAGGCCAGTGCTCTATCCACTGCACCACCCAGCCACCCCTCTAGTCTAATTTTTCATTTCAAACTGCTTACTAATTTTCATTCTTCTTGACTTTTGCAGCATTTGACACTGTTGATCACCTTCTTTCTTCATTTTGAATTTTTGTGATACTGTTCTCTTTTGATTCTCCTATCTGATAACTTCCTTACTCAAGTCTCCTTTGTGGGTTCTTCATCCATGATATGCTCATTAACTATGAGTGTCTGTTCCCCATGGCTCTAGGCTAAGTTCTCTTTTCTTTTCTCTCTATGCAAAATTACTTGGTGGTCTCTTAGTTAGTTTTCCTGGCTTCTACTTTATGCACATGATTCCCAGATTACTGTATCACAAATCTAGCCTCTCTTCTGAGTCCCAGTTCCAACTGCTTGTTATATATTTTGAACTCAATGTACTGTAGATATCTCAAACTCAACATTTCTTTTTTTCCCTTTTATTAAAGATTTTATTTGAGTTTTACAGTTTTTCCTCTCAATCTTACCCCCCCCCCCCCAAGGAAAGCAATCTGTCAGTCTTTAATCTGTTTCCATGTTGTACATTGATCCAAATTGGGTGTGATATCAAACTCAACGTTTCTAAGACAGAACTTAAATAATGCCTTTCAAACAAACCATACCCCTCTTCTATTTTTTTCTACTCTCAAGGATACAATCATCCTTCCCAGTGACATACCTTGATGTCATCTTCAATTTATTCTCACTATATGTCTAATTAGTTATTGAATCTTGTCATTTTTAACCTTCAGCTATGTTTCTGGTATATGTCTCCTTTCTATCCACTGACAATTTACAACTCTAGTTCAGGCCTTCATCAACTCCTGCAAAAGTCTTGGTCTCCCTGCCTCAAGGCTCTCCCCACTGCAGTTCATCATTCACTCAATCACCAAAGTGATTTTCCTAAAGTATAAATTTGACTATTTCATTCACCCCTATTCAATATACTTCATAATCACACCTCAATACCCCTCTCCAGGATCAAATATCCTTTGCTTGATATTTAGAACTTTAAGTTCTTCTAATTTTCCAGTCCTCTGACACTTCAGGGGCAGCTAGATAGTGCAGTGGATAAAGCTTTGATCTTGGACTTAAGAGGAAAGGAGTTCAAATCCAGTCACAGACACTTGACATTTAACTAGCTGAGTGTGTTCTTGGGCAAGTCACTTAACCCCAACTGCCTCACCTCCAGAACCATCTCCAGTCATTCTGATACATATCTGGCCACTGGACCCTGATGGCTCTGGAGAAGAAAGTGAGACTGGTGACTTTGCACAGCACCCTTGCAACCAAATCTAATTCATGTGCTTGACGTGACATCACCTCCCTGATGACATGGTGTTCTTCGAGAATAAAAGACTAAACATCAAAATTTCTGACATTTTACCACCCTTCTATATACTCCTCTTCTAGTTATACCTGTCCTACTTGCTGTTCCTCAAACATGACAATCCATTCTTGCCTCCATGTCCCTACGATGATTGTCCTAATGCCACTTAGGAACCCTGGTTTCCTTCAAAACTCACTTCAAATACTACTTTTTATAGCAAACCTTTTTTGGTCCACCTAGAGGTAAGAACCATTCCACTGACTCTGTATATATCACAAGTACCTATTTATTTATATGTTGTCTCCCCAGTTATAATGTAAGCTCTTTGAAGGCCAATATTCATAAATGTTTGTTGGGTAACTACTCAGGTTATCATTCTAGTTCCACTCTCCCTAGAATACTCTCCTTTAAACTCTTAAATCATTTCCATTTCAAACTCCATTACTTCCATGACTATTCTGAGACCACACAGTTTTGTCTCATGATGGAGTTTCTCTCTTTCTTGAACTCTTATTGGTATAATTTAGGGGTGAGGAACCTGTGACCTATGGGTAGTACTGGTCTGGCACTGCCAAGGCAACCACAAGTGGGAGTGGATATTCAATAAATATAATAGCTTTTTAGGGGTCAATTAAATATTTGACCTTTATATAGCCTGTGAATGATGCTATAAATATCCAATTAGCCCTTGACAGAAAAAAGATGCCCTATCCCTGAACTGCACACCAACTTATCTCATTTTTTTTCATGTGAAACTGTTAGGATGACTAAGTGTAAACAAGGACTATGCTGTAATTTCTATTGTAGTCCCCTCTTCCTCCAGTGGTTATTATAGGAACTTATGCATAAGGTGTTTAATTGAATAAAAATAATTAAATAGTTTCAAATCTATTTAGTTCTTTTGAGACCACCCCTTCTTGCATTCTTGCTTTAATAAACTTCATCTGTGATGTATCCCCGTGTGGTTCCTTTAATCTTGTCTATAAGGACAAGTCTCTTTTCTTAAAGGAAGCAAACACTCAACCCTTCTTCACTCGATCGTATTGCATCTCTCCCCCCAAAATCTCCCTTAATATATCCTTATCTCCATTTCTCTGCATTCCCCCTAAATTTATATTAAGGATAGTTCATATTTGCTATCGCTTTTTTTTCATTACCTTAAACTCCTGCAATCTAGCTTCTATTTTCACACTTTACTACATCTATTTTTTTCTTAAGGTTATCAGTGAACCCTTAATTGCCATATCCAATAACCTTCTAAACTTCCATTCTTGATTTTTTTGTTGTATTTAATATTGCTAACTCTCCCTCCTTATTGATGTCTGTTACAGTGTTCCCTCCTGGTTCCCTTCCAACTGCTCTTTTGCATTAAAAACTCACCAAATCATTTTCTTCTTCCTAATGCACGAGTTTGACCATATACTATTTTGGATCAAAAACTTTCAGTAGTGTTCCATTGCCTATATTTTTTAACATCACAGGAAGAGTCAGATCCTTTACAATCTGTCCTTAATCTACTTTCCTCCCTATAGTTCACTTTACACAACATAAAAATCTAGCTAAAATAGACAAATTAGTTATTCATTGCTGTTACTTGCTTTCTCTTTTTTTTTTTTGCATTGGTACAAGCTGGCCTTCAAAGCATGGAAAATACTCTATTTGTCTACCTTCTGAAATTCTCTTTCCTTAAGGCCCTGATCCTCCAATAGCAAATCCGCCAAAAAGCCTATCTTATCCATTGTGGTTGAAGTATTTCTTCTTCATACTTCTAGTTGCATTATGTAAATGGCTCCTTTCCTTTTATTACAATCTAACTTGTACTATACTTAGCTGTATACCATGTCCTTTCCTCTAATCACATTCTAACTTGTACTATACTTACTGTATAAGTATTACCCTCATTAATAGAGTGTAATAAAAACTTCCACCTCAGACACCGACTAGCTAGGAAAGTCTCTGTGCCTTATTTGCCTTGGCTTTTGTAAAAGAGGCCAGGGCCTTTGAGGTTTCTTCTAGCTCTAAATTTGTGATCCTATAATTATGTCTCTTTGCATTTATTCCTAGGGCCTTTAAACATAGTAAGAGCATTACAATTATATGTGTTAAGAATGAATATGTCATTAACTTAATCAATAGAATAAAAAACATTTTTTGCCAGAATTCTATAGCTATCATCATATTTCTGAATCACCCAATACTTTGTATACAGCTATAACTTTTAACATTAAATATTTGCATAAGAAATTATTTGGTAAAGGAATAATGGTTGTAGGTCATGGTTCACATTAAATTATTCAATACAAAATTTGTTGACTTATTTTCAAAGTAGGTTGATACTCCCAGCCAGCTACTTAGTCTAACTTTACAAATGCCATTCTTCAAGAGCTTTATAAATTTGGAAGAAACTTTTTATAGTTTGTTCCTCTGGGATGGGGAAATTTTTACAATTTTATCAAATGTAGTTTTACTAGAAACATGAACCTATAGAATTCATACACACTATCTGGAAGTAAATATTCCCCCACAAGAAATAAATTCTTGGTTCCCCAATGATCAGACTTAATTATGTCTGTGTACATATATGAAAAACCAACTGACACTCACGCTAACTTTCAATTCCACTAGAAACATGGGGAGGAAAAGATTTAAGATTTGTCCAGTTACCCCAATGACAGGTAAAGTCTTTATTCAAACTCCTAGAAATAAAGAATACAAAGGAAAAGAAGACTTTAACTCTTACAGCAGGTGTATGCACTATGAATTTAAGCATTACAACCATGCCTGTCTTTAACTAAAAGTATGAAAAACAGTTCAATGTACTTTTATGAAGGTAAAAAAGTTTACCAGTGTTATTTATAGCAATAGTGCTAACTTTAAACTGTTACTAAATATTTAAGACAAGTAAATGGCACTTTAAACTTAATTGAGATGTATAAATTCTATTCTAGGTTTAGCCCTAGGTAGGAAAAATCACAAGCTTTTCCAAACTAACATGCCATGCCTCTCTGGTACCTGTTTTATAATAAACTGAAACCTAAGTCAGTGATCAATGCACACAAAATATCACAGGCTTCTTTATGGCTTCCTGTTGTCTCTTAAAACAGATCAAAACCATTTAAATTACATGGAATAATTTTTGCAAAAAACATCAAGATGGTAAATTTACAGTAATTAAAAATATTTCAATTTAATCCCAATGCTACATAGCTGAAATTTTAGATAATTCAGAGGCTTATTAAAGAGAAGGCGAAATCCAGTTATCTTAAGAGTACCTGAATGTTTTTTGAGTACTCGTGATAGTTCTTCAATCATTCTTATACAATCTAATCCCTGCAATAAAAGTAGTAAATCATGTTATCATTTTCTTTAAATCTGTATAAATACAAGTATAAATAAAAATTTCCATTACCTTTAGAAATTCCCAAATTCATTTCAGTTCAGAAGCAGTTTAATTTTGTGAAGGTATTGATTTGGAATCAGAAGACCAGAGTTTGAATGATAGAACCATAAGATATAAGCACCTTGAAGGCAGAGACTTTAATTTTTTCCCTTGTATCTCTAGTATAGAATAGATAGCTAATACATTTTTGCTGATTCAGTAAGATAAACAGAAATGAGGATGAATAAATCAGTCTGAATATTTTATAATTCTGTAAGACTCTTGTTGTTCTTGCTTCTCTAGGATCAATGACATCATGAGGGTAATTTGGATTTAAGAGAGGCAGAGCAACATAAAGTCATCAGCCTCATTTTCCTCCAGAACCATCAAAATCCAATGGCAAGAGAACAGTCAAGATGACTGGTGGTGAACTAGGAGCTTATATTTTATAAGATATTTTAGGGTTTGGGGACTAAATTTATTTTAATCATCCATCCGTCTGTCCATCCATCCATCCATCATTTTCAAAAAGCAAGGACAATTTACCTTTTAATCTATGCAGTTTTCATTTATCATTTCTTGAAATATAGCTCTACTATGTTTCAAATAGAACTAATTTCTTGTTATTCAGTCATTTCAGTCCTTTCCAAACTATCATGACCCCAACTTATCTTTCTTGGCAAAGATGCTAGAGAGGTTTACTATTTCCTTCTCCAGCTCACTTTACACATTAAAAACTGATTAAATGGCTTGCCCAGGGTCACACAGCTTGTGAGTGTCTAAGATCAGATTTTAACTCAGGAAGATGAGCCTTCCAAACTCCATGCCCAATACTCTGAGTTTGCCCAATCTACTATACCACCTAGCTAACTATACCTTTGAATTACTCTTTCACTGTTCGGCTAATAATAATTTGGTGCCTTTGGTCATTCTGAAGATGTGAACAATTTATGGTGATTAAATACTAGTCGATTTCCATTATCTGGGAAATACAAATATAGTATTCTGTATTTAAAAACCTTCCTGACTCATTTTACCAATAACAAATATAAATTATATATGACCATCCAAGACCATTAATATATGAGACAAAGCATTGGACAAGAACTGAGGAGAAAACTGAATTTAAATTCTGATTCTCATCATATTAGCTATGTGATCTTGGGGGAATTTTGCCTCTGAGACTTCGTTTCTTCAGCTATAAGTGGGATATGACAATCTTTTTCCTGTTTACTTCAGTTATTATGAGGGAAGTGTTTATAAGATAAAAGATACTCTAATTGTGACTCCCTTATCATCATTATCATCATCATTATCACTCTACCTCAGCAGTTTTAAGTCTGTCAGCTTTCATACAGATAGATGGCTTTGATAGATCAGCTTTAAATTTTCAAAACATTATTTTGTAAAGATGGTCTCCTTTGAACAATTTTGAAAGACTTAAGAACTCTAAAAAGTCTGTGATTTTAAGGGATTGATGCTGAGGAAGCTTACCCGCTTCCTTTCTTTTTTTAAATTTTTATTTATTTAAGGCAATGGGGTTAAGAGTGACTTGCCCAAGGTCACACAGCTAGGCAATTATTAAGTGTCCAAGGTTGGATTTGAACTAAGGTCCTCGTGAATCCAGGGCCAGTGCTCTATACACTGAGCCACCTAGCTGCTCCTACCCACTTCTTTTCAAAGAGGTAACTAGATTCAGAATACAGAATAAGACATATAATTTTTGGATATGTCCAGTGGCGGCGGCGGCATCATCATCATCATCATCATCATCATCATCATCATCATCATCATCATCATCATCATCACCATCATTCTACCTCAGCAGTTTCAAGTCCATCAATTGTCATACAGATGTCCAGGTCACTCTGTTTGAACCCAAATCCATTTTTGGAAGAACCAAATAAGCTCAATTTGGTGCCTGTTACAAATACATTATAAATAGTAATTAATCTTTTTTGAAGACATTTTATTTTTTAAACAGGCATTCTGACAACAGAATTTTTTGTAAAAGACAAATTTAGAAGTAAAGCTTATAAGTAGAAATATAAAATAAACAAATTAAGGTCCCAAATCACTAACAACCTCAATGAAGACAAATACTGACCTCTCTTAACTTTTGGTTTATTTTAGAATTCCATCTCTTATATACCTCAAAGTTTGATTTTATTAATGGTAAAGTATATAAAGCAAGAAAAATGGCCATTTGTGTCATTGTCAAAGTCCTAGGACAGATAAATTTCAAGATAAAATCTATAGCATTTCCCTATATTTAACCGTTATTAAGTTTACTACTTCTATGAGGAAATTATTTTTGAGATGGGATTTTAAATTTTCATTAAAACTTCAAATGGAAACAAAAAATACATAGCATTTGTTAATATAAATAGTATTTCAACTACTTATAAACAGTAGATCAACCTGCTGTACACTACAATTTTCCATATCAATTACAACACCAATTACGTTATTTGTCTCTAAGTCAATAAATTTGGAACAAAATTATAGGTCATCTAGAAATGGTAAGCTAAGAAAAAGATATGATAAAAATAATCTTACCTGTAAATTCTTGTTTTATAAAATTTTCCAGGTTTTGTCGAATATGTTCACGAGCCTGATCTTCTAAAGCAGTTGCAGAAAAATCCTCTGTTTAAGATAGAAATATTTTTCAAAATTTTGCCCAAGAACTAGAAGAACCAAGTTTTCATTAAAAAAATCTATCCATTCCCCAAATTTCTAAGCATCTCTTATGTGAATAATACTATTGTAAAAGCAACATAATCGTAAAATAATAGCCCGATCTCAAAAAAGTCACAATTATGAAGAATTCCTGAAATTAGCATATCAAGAGAAACTACATTTTGGTATTATTTTTAAAAAAGGGGTGGCTTTGATAGATCAGCTTGAAATTTTTAAAACATTATTTTGTTAAGATGGTCTATTTTGAACAATCATGAAAGATTTAAGAACTCTGAACAACCTTCTTTGATTTCAGTGAATTGATGATGAGAAATGCTACCCACTTCCTTTCAGAGAGGTGAATGGACTCAGAATATAGAAGATGACATATTATTTTTTGGACACGTCCAATGTGTGCATTTGTTTGGCCTGGCCATTCCTGTCACAAAGGTTTTGTATGTTTGTTGTTTCAGGGACGAGGGAGAGGGCAAATGTGTGTGGAATGAGGAGAAGATAAAAGATTTTTGTTTATTAAAAATTACTGGTAAAACGAAGAGACTACTTTGGTTGGATATGCACTTTTATTTATAATGCTTCAAGTGAAAATATTTTCTTATTTTACTTTTCTCAGATGAAACTTGGAACATTAAAGATTAAATGAATCTTTACAAAGAACACAACACTAGAACAGTTAGAGATTAAAATAAGTAAAGATGGATAAACAGTTATTGCTTTTTTCAGTATCTTAAGTCATCTCCTAGTTTGGGAATTTTTGAAGCCTTCTTTAATGATTCTAGAAATTAGCAGGAAATGTTGACAACTTACTGTAACATTGGATGCAAACTTGGTCTAAAATATTTGAAAACCTGGATGTTAATGGTGGCAAAGGATCCAGTTCAATTTTTTTGAAGTCTTCAGGGCAATCCTTCTTTAAGTGGCCCTCTCGCTTGCACAAACTACATACTACAGTAGGAGGCTATATGAAAAGGAAAAGCAAAGACTTAAATGCGGTTTCAAATATGGGAGTTGCTAGGCTTTTCTAGCAAAAATATTCCACTTTTAACTTACTCAAAGATTATTAGTTTTGGGGTACAGTATGATACAGTTGTTAAATTTAACTTTTTAGGCAGGGAAGGGGGGAGTGCTAAAACCTAGGATGAAGTCTGATTAATATAGCTGGGTTTAAAAATCAAATGAATAATTAAATAAATACTACCAATCATTTCAGTAAGTCTATTCTACTAAATGAAAAATGAATTTATATACAAAAACTTTTAAAAAATATTCAAGCTGTTTCTTCGAAAATTAAATTTTTTACCTTGCCCTTAGTGAAGACAGGTTTACTAAATTCATAGAATAAGTCCAAATGATCTATAGTTGAATCTTCCTCACATACAGTTTCTCCCTTAAGAGGATGCTTTTCATTTAATTCCATTAGCAAGGGTTCATCTATATTTTTCCTAACTTCTTTCAAATCTTCATATTTAATAGGAACAAGTAATTCATCCTCTTCAGAGAGGGCATCGTCATCTCCATATCCAGTGAATGTGTCCAAATCCTCTTGTACAGAAACACTATCTCTTTCATTTATGGTATGCCTAGCTTCTTCTTCATCCTCTTCCTCATCATCTGAATTAGTGATTTCTGACGTCTGGCCCTGTACTGAATGTGCAACCTTGTTTGAGTCTTCTAATTCATCTGTACCTTCTGTACTTTCCTCATCCACGTCAGCCTTGTCATCTACAGTAACAAAGTCATCCCTTTCAGTTATTGTGATGTTTTGGAAACTTTCTAAATCTGAAATGCTGTCAGTCTCTATATCAAGGTCATTGGTATGGGCAAGTAGTTCTCCATTTTCACTGTCATCATCTAATTCTTGATCCACAGTTGTCAAATTTTTCTCCCAGTCTTGTCTTATGTCATGTTCTTCCTCCTCCTCCTCCTCCTCCTCCTCGTCATCATTTCCACTTTCTGTTTCCTCATAGTGTGGTTTGAAATCCTCAGTATCATCAAAAATTACTTCTTCAATGATACAATCTAAGTCTCCTTGGTTGATTCCAACTTGAACATCTCCTAACTCCCCTGCTGGGCTTTCAAAACCATCAAACATCTTTATAGTATTTCTCTGATGTGCCTTGAAGTTTTCCATGTTATCGGTAGTATCAGTAGAGTCACCCATAACTATGATTTTGTTATTTCTTATTTGTACCTCAGGGTCATGCTTTATGTCATCCTTTATGTGTCTGGATGTTTGAGATGCATCTGTATTTATGTCCAGAGGCTTTTTGGGGATGGTCTTTGTTGCTTTTTTGTGTGGGATAGCAAAATACTTATATGTTGCTCTTAAACAATGAAGTATATATTCATAAACCAGCTGACTGTTCAAGGTTCTTGCCACATTCCTCTTAACGGAGTATGGATCTGTAACAATAAACAAATGCAACATCTTTATATTTTACCTTGAAAATTATTAACATATTAGATGAAAAGGCAAAAATAAACAAGGCAAAATAAAATCTATTTCTTAAGAGTGGCTATTTTCCTTTGGGATCAAGATAGAAGGGGGAAAAAATGTCATATCTCACATGAAGAAACTCCAAATATTGAAACTCTCTTATAACCAACCCACCTTGCACAAGATCAGTATCCCTTTCTTATCTTGTTTTGTGATAGTGGAAAAGAAATTATTAATCGAGTTCTTAAGCCTTTTAGAGCTTACATTCTACACTGAAAGGCTTTGCTGAGTGCTCTGCCTCCCCCACTCAGCCAGTCACTTTGTAAAGCTTACCTCCACTCTTCCGCCCTGTGAAGCCCCATCACTGAACTGGCTGGACTGAATTCCAGGGGTGAGAGGGAGGCACGAGGAGGAGACACCACTTCTCACAATCTGCTCTCCTCCCCTAAAACTCCAGCAGGGTAGGCAATTGGCCAGAAGAGCTGAGCCAGAGAAACTGCAGGGGAGGGTTTAAAAATGTGAGATCCCCATGACTGCACACAGAATTTTATGCAAAATGCAAAAAACCCTCTTATGCAACATAAAGCTTGAAAAAAAAATCAAGCAAAAATAAGGGAATTCCACACTGAAGATTCCTTCAGCTACAATTATGAGAAAGTTCGTAAAAATATTTTCAAAGGGGCAAAATTTAGGATTTATATGAGCTTCAAATATGGAGCAGTCTAACTTCTAAAAGTTAAAAATGACTTAAGAGGCCAGCCTACTTTCCAATGCCTACTGAATAAATCAGTGTGTCTCATTGCAAGGTAAATTTGGTCTAATGAATCTTATGCAAAAGAATAAATGTATAAGTTTTAAATAATTCTGGAGGCTTCATAAAAATACAATAAATCTGTAAATTGCTGGAGTCCATGAAATTAATCAAATTATTACAAAATGGGGGAAACCACCTAGAAGTAAAGATTTATAGTCGGGTTTTTTTTAAAACTTTAAAGAATCATTTAAATTTAATGAATATGTAATTAGGATACAGCCTAGGCTATAGTTTTTAAAAACTGAAATCTAAGCATGAGATTGTACTGAACTAAATGACATGTAGAGCTCTAGTACAAGGAGGATCTTGACTATTTACTGCTGGATTCTGGTGCACCTTGTATGAAGGTGATGAAAGAAGACTGAAATAAAGTACATGCTGTTAGATTTGCACTTGTTTTTAGTTATTTTAAGATGAAAAATCTGGATACCTTCCACAGCAATGCGCTTTTTGGGCCAATCCTTTGCTTCACGAGATATAGCTTCTTTGGCACGTATACTGATGACCAAATCACCCAAATTAAATTCTAAAGCATAGAAACGAAGCAATTCCACCCAGAGCTGCCCAACTGGTGCAGAACACTGATTTTCTAAATCAAATATCAATGGAACCTATTAACATCAAAAAGAAGAAATTTTCATCATTACCTGTCCAAACAATCAGTTAAAACAAATCCAGGGGAAGGTCTGAATGTGAAAATCCTTTCACATGAAGATTAAACTGTCTATAAAAACATTTTTCTATATATTATATTTTTTATTATATTTCACATAGAATCAGAATTTATTGAGATGGCAAAGAATAGAGGGAAGGAAATTGGAAATGAAGTTAAAAGATCTGGCTTGATAATCCTGTCCTTAATATTTACTTGTCCTGTGATCACGGGCAAATTCTCTCAGTGTCAATTTTCTCACTATAAAAAGAGAATAATGCCAATGATTGCCTCACAGGAGTATGTAAAAATTCAATAAGAAATGTGAAGTGTATGTAAAGTTCTTTGTAATACTAAATTTCTGCTCTGGTAACTACTGTATGAGTAGTTTCTCAATAATAACTCCTTTGTTACTAGTGGTTGTATTTGCTAAAAAGCAGTTATTGATAAATCAAACACATAAGTTATGTCTAATTTATGAACTATACTGAAGACAGCAAGGATTTTATAAGAAGTGCTAACATTCTCAGCCCTGTCGTCTAAGCCTTCAATACCCTTTTCAAGTGGATACTGAAATAAAAGGAAAGAATAGAATCCTAAGCTACCTAAATTTACAAGGATACTATCCTTAAGATTTTTGATGCCAATTTCTGATATCAGAGATTTGAATTTTAAAACATGCATAACTGGATGTATCAATTTAAAGAAAATACAAGGATTTTTCTATCGTGAATTTTTTTTTACAGGTTTTTGCAAGGCAAATAGGGTTAAGTGGCTTGCCCAAGGCCACACAGCTAAGTAATTATTAAGTGTCTGAGACAGGATTTGAACCCAGGTACTCCTGACTCCAGGGCTGGTGCTTTATCCATTGTGCCACCTAGCCGCCCCCATCATGAAATTTTAAAAGCTACCATTTAGAAATTATTTCACTTTAGAGATGAAGAAATCAAGGTACAAAGGTGACTGTCCAGAGAAAAAGAAGTGCTTTTATTAAAATCCATTAACCTCATTATGCCAGGCAGTTTCAAGAATACAAAATTCTGTTTGTATATTAAGAAGTAAAGCCATAATTTAGTTGTCCAATTTGTACAAAACTCCTAAATTCAAGTATTTATTTAGGATTTCATTAGTACTGTATCTTTGCTTTTTTCAAATATTTGCAGGATCATCCCTTTGAGAAGAACTAGAATCAATGACTGGAAGTTACAGGTGGGTAAATTTTAGTTCAATAAAAGGAAATATTTCCCAATTAGAAATACTTAAGAGCTGGAATAGACTGCCTTATGGAGTGAGTTTCCTATCAATGGAGGTCTTCAAGCAGAGATTGAAAGACTGCTTTTATGGGATGCTGTTGGAGATGTTGGGAGTCTTTGTAGTGTGCTTATGATTAGATGACCTTAGGGATCCTTTGCAATTATAAACTCTAAGACTCTTCATGTTAACAGTTCAGAGTGTTTCTAGTCAAGTGCTGTAATTTCATCAATTACAAATGCCTAATGCAGAAACTAACTACACTGGTAACCTAACTATGACTTAGAGAATTGCCTTTAGCATTGACAAGTTATGTGTCTTGCCCATGGTTATACAGGCAATATTATCAGATGTGGAACTTGAATCCAAATTTTTTATGATCTCAAGTCCACAGTTGTTATAATTCATACTATACTTTCTCTTTGTTTCTGTTTTTTTCAAACCTCATTTTGCTATACACTTTAACTTTAAACATGTCAAGAACAATTATACTTTGATATTTAAAAAATATTATGAAAGATTTGTGCTTCAAAATTGGGAGACCAGTTTAGTAGGTGACAAAAATAGTAGAAAACTATGTAAACCACAAATATCATGCTGAGAAATTTGAATAACAAATAACATTGATTATTATTTTTCATCTTCTTAGTAAAAACCTTTTATTAAACACTAAAGGCTGAAAGGACTAATATAAGAAGTGTAAAGGAAAGGTTTTTTTCAATTGCTATGGGGGACTTTTCTCTGTAAGTGAAGACTAGTATTACTTTCTCTGCAACATAATCTTGGAAATGTTGTCTGGGTCTGTTGTCTGTTGACCAAGGTAATGTATGTCAGAAGCAATTTTTGAATATAGGTCTTCCCAATTTTGAGACAGGAGCTTTATTTATTATGCCATGCTGCTCAGAAGGCTTCTTCAAAGAATACTGATGTATTTCATTTTTATTATTTATAGATTTTATTACTTCAACTTAGAAGTCAAGAGTTTTGCCTACAGGTAATCTCATTTCAACTCAGGAAAACTAAAGAGCTTTAACTGAGTTAAAGTTAGTAATCAGGGTTTGAAACCTAGATTTTCCCTGTACTTGTATTTGAAAATCATCTCAAATGGCTGTTGGTATGTTAGCTACCACATTGTAAGGAAAATGTAAGAAAATTAATCTTGAATTGCCTTGTGACAATTCTCTTATTGCTGTCTTAAAATTCCTTGAGTATTACTTCCACTTCTCATTCTTTATCAAAAATGCCAAGCAATGAGATGGAACAAAAAAAATGAGCAATAAAGGAATGTGGAAAACACCTGAAAAATCTATGAAACTGAAATTAAAAAAAATCATCTTTTTGGTTAAAGACAGACTGAGTTTTTAAGTAGAAAAAAATGAGTTCAGACCTTTCCTCTTTTAAAAGATGTTTCCTTAGATGATTCATCATCTCTTGCAATAGTTTGTTCCCAAACCACCAAATCATTTTCAACTTCTTTAAGGTTAAAATTGACTAATTTGTTCAGTGAGAATCCTTCAATCTGGGAAAATAGGACAAATACAATCTTAATAAGTTAAAAACAATATTTACTGTTATTATTGATGCTTATTAATCTCATATAATTTCTAGATCATATTAAATGTCATTATAAAATATATTAAAGAGTATCCTAAGGAATCTTGGTGAGCTATTTACAAAATTTTGTTTAGCATGGGAAGAAAAAAGTGTTTTCTTGCTTGAAGTAATTTTTTTTTAAAGCACCACCAACTAGAAATAAAAACTATGGCTGAAAAGATTAATAAAGGAGAGTCATAAAGATGTACAACTTTTATTTTTCTTCACTGTGTCAACTTTTGCTGAATACATTCTAGATGAAACTTTTTAAAAAAAACAAAACTAAATTTGAAGTATAGAATTCCTGGTAAAAGTAACAGTGATATTCAGAAATGTCAGATACAATTATCCCTTCCATATTATAACTTTTCCATTGCAGTTTTGCTATATCATGGATTGGCATAATAATATATTGGTGAATTTTTGTGGAAGCCACAGTCAACACTAGAAGGCAAACAGAAAACACAATTTATGATCTGATAATTACCCCAAATTTTACAATAAAGTACTGTAAAGGCCCCCTTAAAAGAAAATTTATGAAAGGAGGACTAAATATTTTATGTGGTTTTTCTAGATGGAGGGGGTACTGTGTCCCTATCCCCAGTGATATAGAAGGGATAATTGTACTAAATATTACACATGGTCTATTTTACTCCTTGGTGGACTAGTTAACCATTGGATTAGAAAGTGGAATAATCAATTAGGAATCCATGTGGGTTAAGAAGTTTTTTTCCCTTTTAATGCAAAAGCTAATAGGATGTTAAAGATTATGAATTAATCATAATTCATATGCATAATTCATTGTGATTTAATTCAATCAATCAAAATCTTGCTGAGAATAGCACTACTTGGTAAAAAAAAAAAAAGTTGTTACTAGAGCAATAGGGAACTTTGGATAGCCAGTAGAAAACACTGAACCTTTAGGGAGTAGGAGACAAAGAAAGTGAAAGGTCTCTTCTAAGAAATATGTTTTTCTACTATGCACTTTTCATAAAAACTGATGGGAACCTTTGTATCATGAATATTACATACTAACTCAGGTAATTCATGGTTTGTTGTATTTTCAAAACTCAAGAATAAACTTGCCAATACCAAAGATATTAGAGAGTCACAAAAGACTTCGAGACCAACCGAATGTTCAGATGACAAGTCCAGGAACATACAGTTGGTTAAGTTACTATGGCTTGCAAGTTGACAACACAGGAAATGTCTCTTTGTCAAATCTAGTGTTTTTTTATACTTATCCAAATTTAGTTTAAATGAGTAGGATTAGTCCTGAAAGACTGAAAACTTTGAGGTCTTCCCCAATGAAACCATATCCAATCTTCTGCAACCCAACATCTCTAATTCAGTTCATCTTTTTTCCTTCTTTCCACAACTCCCCAGTAGAAAAAGAGGGGGATGAGAGAAAGAGAAAAAAGAAAGAAAAAGCTGGAGTACAAATGCACATGCCCTCCTTTCTGTTTATGGGCAGAATAAAAATGGGTTTCACTCTTCCTAAGAGAATTTTGTATATAAAATATGAAGCCACGTTATGATAGACATTTCAAAATATTTTGTGCAGAAGTATACAGAAAGCTATTTTTCTTTACTTAACAGAACACAGAATGGACAGGAAAAAGCTCTGGACATGGAATCAGAAGACCCAAGTCTGAAATAGGTTCTGTTGAGATAGTTTGATTAGTTCAAAGTCAGCAAAGTCCCTGCACCATTGTCTCAGGTTCCTCATTAATGAATGAAAAAAATGTTTCTCATATAGAAAACAATGGGCTGAATCTGAAAAATGAAATAACTATACTACTTTTCTTCCAGCTCTAAAAATCATATGATCTAAGATGAGATCAAGATGAAAAACCTGGAAGTTAAGAATAGAGGATTCATTAGAATGACCACAATACTTTTTTTCTGTAATTATTTATATTGTCACATTGTTATGTTTTAAGTTAGTTCAAATGGCAGGATTTAAGAATTCACAAGTAAATTTAAGTAGTAAATTTGCAAATTTATAAGTAAATTTCTTAGATTGGGTATATATGTATATTTAGGATTGAGTATACTTTACTCTTCTTTCAATGCATCACACATTCATAAACCCTTTGGGTTTTATTAGTGTAGAGAATTCCTGGTAAGGAGATAGTCCTCCTAATTAATAAAGACAACTGTAAAAACTAGTATGCTTCAATATGAATTCAGACATCATCAGCTCTTTCTCTGAGGATGAATAGCATCCTTCATAACTCCTCTAGAGTTGTTTTTGAGTCACTGTATTGTTGAGAAAAGCTAAGTCATACACAGCTGATCATTCTACAATATTGTTATTGTTTGTACACAGTACATTTCACTTTGCATAAGCTAATGTAAATCTTTCCAGGTTTTTCTGAGAGCATCCTGTTCATCATTTCTTCATAGTAGAATAACATTCCATCATAATCACATACCACCAGCCATTCCTAAACTGATATGCAACCTGTCAGTTTCCAATTCCTTGCCACCAGAAAAGAACTACTATAAATATCCTTGTATATATGGTCTCTTTTTCCTTTTTTGTTTTTCATCTCAAGTAGAGGCAATGCTAGGTCAGAGGCTATGAATAGTTTTATAGCCCTTCGGGCATAATTCCCAATTGCTCTACAGAATTGTGAACCAGTTCAGAACTCCACTAACAGTGCATTAATGTCTCATTTTCTCTACATTCTCTCCAACATTTGTCATTTTCTTTTTCTGTACTTTTAGCCAATCTAATAGAATTATTACAAAAATTAACACTTTTAAATGTTTATATTCTTTTTAGAGAAAAAAAATCAGGCACCTCAGAGAGATACTATGTCTCATTTTCTCTACATTCTCTCCAACATTTGTCATTTTCTTTTTCTGTACTTTTAGCCAATCTAATAGAATTATTACAAAAATTAACACTTTTAAATGTTTATATTCTTTTTAGAGAAAAAAAATCAGGCACCTCAGAGATACTGTCTACCAATCATCAAATTTTTAATCTCTTAACAATTCTTTCTGCCTTTATTCTCTTTTGGGGTTTTTTGCTAGGCAAATGGGGTTAAGTGGCTTGCCCAAGGCCACACAGCTAGGTAATTAAGTGTCTGAGGCTGGATTTGAACTCAGGTACTCCTGACTGCAGGGCCAGTGCTCTATCCAGTCTGCCACCTAGCCACCCATTGCCTTTATTCTCTACCCAACACTTCTTTTTTTTTTTCTTTTGACTCTGTCTCTGGGGTGAGTTGCTTTCTTTATCATAAGTCCACCAGAGAAGTTGCTTCAATATTTTTCCCTCAGTTGCTATTACTAGCTGTACCTCCACTCTATTTCTCCCCACTCTCATTTATTCTATTCTCTCTCTCCTTTCATCCTGGCCCTGTCCAAAAGTGTGTTGAATCTGAGTACCCTCTCCCTCGATCTTCCCCCTCTTTTATCACCTATTCCCCCCTTCCTTCCCCCCATCCCCCCTCATCCTGTCTCTTTCCTCCCATCCTTTTCCAGGGCAAGATAGATTTCCTCGCCCTATAAGTGTGTATGTTATTTCCTCTCTGAGCCATTTCCGATGAGAATGAAGGCTCACTCATTCCCCCTTGCCTTTCCCCACCTCCATTCCATTGAAAAAGCTTTTTCTTGACTCTTTTGTGAAATCTCTCAGATTATTCTCCATCTCCTTTTCCTTCCTCCCAGTACTTTCCTTTATCTCCCACTGACTCCATCCTTCCTATGTCCTGTCTATATATGCTCCTTCTAATAGCTCTTATAAATGAGAAAGTTCATATGAGTTATCAATATCTTCTTCCCATGAAGGAATATAAACAGTTCAACATCATCATGTTTCTCATATTTAGTCTTTCTCCCACTCCCTCTACCCAACACTTTTTTTCAAGGCAATGGGGTTAAGTGGCTTGCCCAAGGCCACACAGCTAGGCAATTATTAAGTGTCTGAGGTCGGATTTGAACCTACCCAACACTTCTAATCCAAATTTATGCATTGATCTAGTCACGTCACTCCTCTGCTCAAAAATATTTAGTGGCTCCCTATTGCTACATATATCAAATTAAAACTGCTTTTCATGGTATGCCAGGCCATTCACAATCTGGCATTACTCAAACTGTTAAACTACAATGCGTATTGCTCTCTAACATGTATGCTATTCTTCAGAAAAATTATTCTATAGATTAAATTTACCATGAGTTTGTCCATTTCTATGATTAGACTATCCTCTCTTTAATTCATTAATTCCTACCCATCCTTTAAAGATCAATTTCAATGGTCCTCCTCTTTCCCCTCTCCCTGAACACTCAGTCTCTAATGGACTCACTGAAGGCAAAATTTTGTCTAAATTTTGAATGTTCCCCAAAGACATTTAATTGAAATGAATTAGCCTGGTGAAAAGGGAAAAATAAATTCAATTGCTTCAAAGCAAATGTATTTATTGCAAAAGATACAATTTCATAATTTTGAATAAAGTGAAACTTACCCATGATCCTAGATATACAGGTAAAACTGGTTCCTTTCTTTGTTGAAGAAAGAAAATGGCCATTAAAGCAAATACATAGGGTGGTAAGCCCCCTTCTTCAGGATGATCTGTACAGCAGAGCTAAAATAAAAGAGAAAAAGATTATGAGTATTTCCACTAAACTGTTCATTCTCTAAGAACGGTTATCTATATAAAAAATAATCTTCACTAATTTGAAAACCATGTGAGTGAAGTGTAAGTGACTTAGCATAATGTTTTTTAAAGAGATGGGTCATATGCACATAGGAAGTACTGAGCAAATTTGTTGATTTAATTTGCTTTAAAGTCCAACACTCTGGTGGTTACAAAAGCACAAATCACTGGTTTGGATTCTTATTGTGAGCGAAGTTGAATAAAAGCCAGCACATATATCATTTTGAGATTTGCAAATCTCTTCACAGATATATCACTTTATCTTCATAATAATCCTGAGAGGTTGATGCTAATAATTACCTACATTTTCCAGATAAGGAAACTAAATCAGAAAGATTTTTGATTTGTCCAAGCTCACCCAGCTAGTGAGGACAGATCTGAAGTTCTTGACTCCAAGTCCAGTGCCCTATCCACTGTGCCACCAATTATCAGCTGTACACCTAACTTGGTTTTTACAAAAGAAACTATGTGTTATTGTTTGTCCTTAGCTCTTGAAGAAGATCAATGATATGCATGAACTGGATTTAAGTGAGGCAAAATTGAATAAAGTCATCAGCCTCACTCTCTCCTCCAAAGATATCAAAGTTCATGGCAAGATGAAAGTCAAAATGACTGGTGATGGCCTCTGGCTGCTGCTTATTTTGTTTTAACTTTTAGGGGCTAGATTTTTTAAATTTTATTTTAATCATCTATCATTTTCAAAAAGCTGGGACAATTTACTTTTTGACCTGTGCAGTTTTCATTTTTAATTTCTTGAAACACAGCTCTGAAAAAAATAAGCTTTAAAAAAGCTCAGTGTTTTTCAAAAGGAATTAACTTTTTGTTGTTCAATCATTTCAGTCCTTTTCAACTCTCTGTGACTCCTTTTGGGGATTTTTTCGCAAAGATACTGGAGAGGTTTACCATTTCCTTCTCCAGCTCATTTTACACATGTGGAACTGATAAAGTGACTTGCTCAAGCTCACACAGTTAGTAAATGTCTAACACCAGATTTGAACTCAGGAAGATGAGTCCTCCAGACTCCATGCCCACTATTCTTATCTATACACCTAGCTAACTATGCCTTTAAATCACTCTGACTCTCATTGAATGGCCAAAAATAACTTGGTGCATTTAGCCATTCTGAGAATGTGACTAATTCAAAGTGATTAAATACCATTCAATTTCCATTATTTGGGAAAATATCATACAAATATAATATTCTGTAATTAAAAAACCTTACTGACTCATATTACCAATAACAAATGTAAATTATATATGACCATTCTATAGTAAATGAGAAAAAGCAGTGAAAAGAACTGAGGAGAAAACTAAATTTGAATCTTGGTTTTAATCACACTAGTTATGTGACCTTGGAGGAATTTTGCCTCTGAGACTTGGTTTCTTCATCTATAAATTGGGTGTGCCATCTTTTCCCTGTATACCTCACAGAATTATTGTAAGGGAAGTTTGTAAGTCAAAGAAACTATATACTTGTGATTCCTTTATCATCAACATCACCATCATCACCACTACCACCACCACTGTACCTCAGGAGTTTGAGGTCTATCAATTGTCATGCAAATATCCAGGTCACCCTATTTGAACCCAAATCCATTTTTGGAAGATACAAGTAAGTTCAATTTGGTGTCTGGAAACTCTTAAGAATACTGGTGGATAAAACTATACTGATTATCACTATCATGAAAAAAATACAAATTCATTAGTCATTTACTAATTAATCTGGTGGCTGGGTACAAAGGGCAGCAGGTTATTGGTCCAGACAATTATACAGGAGAAACAACTTTAATGTGCCAGCTACTCAACTATTGAAAGTTTTTATGATTATATAATCATTTGTAGTTTTAAATGTTAAAAGTTCATTTTGACTTTAAAATTTTTCAGCATTCTTCTATCACTATTTCAATTACCCTAATTTTAAAATCTCAGACTTTGAGAATGCATCCTTGTTTTTGTTTGGCTCTAAATCAAGAAACTATAATTAAAATGTAATATTTTCTTTGACTTTTTTAAAGGGAGACTATTTAATATACTGTTTCAAGTATAATGAAAAAATTTTAAGAAAATGAAAACATCAAAATTTCCCTTCCTTTTTTGGATTTCAACATGTCTTCCATTTGCCCAGAAATTACTAATGTCTTAAACAGATTCTGATACTCATCCAAATAAAAAAAAGGTTAAAAACTTAAAAGCATATTGCATGTACAAATAGGATACTGTTTTTCAAGAATCCATACTTACCTTTGCCCAGTATCTGAATGCAATTATCAAAGGGACAAGTTTAGGTTCTAGTTTTCCAAGAGCAGCTAAATGATTTGTGGTCAGACAAGCATTTTCATTTCCTGCACTCACTTTACACATGAGGCCACTAAAACAATGAAAAAACAAAAGAAAACCTCAAGATAGAGAACTAGTTTTTCTTCCCTCATATTAAGATTATCAGAAAAGTTTGAAAACTTCATTTGGCATCTAAAAAAAAACCCCTACTGAGCTGAAACTACTTCATAGTTCAACATATGAAAAGTGTTTCTAAGAAACAGGCATGAATGAAAGGCTAATTTCTATTAAAAACAGGCACAGTAGAAATGTGTTTCACAAAACAGGACAACTGTGTCCAGGGAAAAGCAGACATTCACACCTACCAAAGAGTAAGTGTTGCTTTTTATGTGACTACAGATGGATAGACCGACAGCTGGACATTTTCATGCTAATACACTATTGCTGCAAAATGCATCCAAAATGGAGTGATGAAAAATCAGCAGATCAGTTTTAGTCACATTAATTAAAATGAAATCTTTGCTCCCCCACAAAAAAACTATTTTCTTTGATGGAATTGACTAAAAATAAAGTGACTTCTACCCAAATTGCCCAAAATATAGCAAATGTCAAAAGTAAATTTATGAAATAATAATGTATATATCAACTTATTCTGGAAATTGAATCACTTAGACAATTACATATGTTTGCTTGTTGATCTATATGACCTTAATGCCTATAAATAGTAGATACAAACTGAGACCTTTGTTTTTCTCGGCACACCACCACTGGCACCCTAGCATGGAAATCTGCATCAATATCAGTGAAAGATTCTGAGGAAAGAAAAAAATATTGTGCAAGTTAATAAAAGCTTTTGTAAAAATAGAACTGGATAAAAGTGCAAGAACTAGGAGAGACTTTTCTGCTTTGGTGTTTAAAAGAGAGCTTTTTTTTTTTAAATCTACATGGGGGGTGATGATCAACCTTGATGAACTTGCTCATTCCATCAGTGCAACAATCAGAGATAATTTTGGGCTGTCTGCAATGGAGGATATCATCTGTATCCAGAGAAAGAATTGTGGAGTTTGAACAAAGACCAAAGACTATTACCTTCAATTTGGGGAAAAAAAACCCCTTATTTTTATTATGTATTATGTATCTCTTATACTTTATTTTTCTTCCTTATGGATATGATTTCTCTCTCATCACATTTAATTTAGATCAATGCATACCATGAAAAAAATGTAAAGCCTTAACAGACTACCTTCTGTGGGGGGTGGGGGAAGAGAAGCAAGATTGCGGGGGGGGGGGGGGGGGGAATTGTAAAACTCAAAATAAATAAAATCATTCTTTAAAAAAAGGCTTTGACTTTGTATAAAAATGAAAGATTCAAGTACAAGGTCCTCAAACATAAATGCAGCACATCTGAAAGGTCTAATCCACCGGCTGATTGGCATGGAAACTATGACTTGCTCCATTTTTGACCTAGGATGGCTCTTGGACAGTCAGGTGAGACCCTGCTCCTGGAGCCATCCAAATTAGTGCCAAACTTAGTGTTGAGATCCATACATTTGCTTGGAATTCTTGAACTAAGGGACCCAACAAACTTCAGACTCTCCAGTAACTGTGTTTATTGGAGAAATTTTCTTTTTGATTTTTTAAAATGCCATGGGAAAAGTTGATGGCTGGTTAGGAAAGCATGCAGACCATATTACATCATACTACTAATTTTTAAAGGGGTAGCAGACCATGATACTTAAGTGACACTTAAGAATTTGAATATTATAAATATTACTAAAATTTTTCCTACCACTTATCTATAATCATCAAACTTACTATTTTAAAAAGAAAGCTTTTGGACATTTATGCTAATAACCTCCATGGGAAAGAAGTGGTCCAGGAGCCAAAAGGCTTGGCTTCAGGTCCTGCCTCTGCTACATCCTATCACACACAAACTGTGTGATCTGAAATGGGTGGTTCAGTCTTGTACACGACTCCTGAAGCTGTAAGCTGCGTAGATTGAGGGCATTTCCTTATCAAGATGTTCTCTCTGTAAATGAGTCCCGATTATTATTCCCTTCCTGGTATTTATATGGATTATATTGTTTTCTTGTAGTCTTTCCTGTATATTTTTTAAAAGCAGGGCCTATTTTTCAGTTTTTAAGTCTTTGTATCCCCAGGGCTTGTGGCTGACACAGAATGGGCACTTAATACTTGCTGATTGATGGATCTTGGGAAAAATCAAAATGAGATATGGAAAAGACCAACTCCAGTGATAGTGATATTTTCACATTTTACATGAGTTCCACAAGGGAAGTAAAAGTAGCAGAGCTGGGAACTGAATCCAGTGCTTCTGACTCCCAAATTGGTGATCTTTTACACTATACCAAAATAACTTGGATATCACAACTAATATAATCTTTTGTACTCTGACCATAAAAAACAGAAGAGTGTTTTGCAACTTGCCATCAATAACTGGCAAATTGATAAATGATGCCTAGATTGACATTTCTTCTTACTTAAACTTTGTCATCTTCTCTTCTTTAGGAACTTTTAGTGATGAAAATAGGATAAACCGCTTGTGTCTACTTTTACTTCCTAGGCTCAATGCTTAAGTTTTATTAAAAATGCCTTTTTGAGATGCTATGGGTAGGCAGCAAATTAATTATTAGACAATGATTCCCTTCACCTATAAATACAATTACTTATGGATATTGCATTAAGCAACTGAAAAACTTTAGCTTGACCACCAGACTGCTTCAAAATTCCCTTCAGGTTTGAAGCAAAGATGAGGTTATATAATATATATGTATGCATGCAAATCAAAGCTAAAGAACAATTGTAAAAGGGAATAGGCAATAATTTACATATTTTAAAGTTGCAGACTGTCATTTATTTCAACTGAAGCTCTCTAAATTTATTTAACTCATCACTATAAGAGTTAGGGGGTTTAAAGATGCATGGTACAATGGAAAGAATGTTGTCTTGGGAGTCAAGAAGGTTAGGCTTAGTTCAAATGATATTAATTAAGCAAGTCCCTTAAACTTTTTTGGGTCTCAATCTTCTCTTGTAGAAAATAAATAGGGTGGAGGGAAGTACTTATCTATAAAATCTCAAAATTCCATTATCTTTCATGCTATTCTAACTTCTTAAGTATGTATGATTTATAAAAGTCTTAAATTATGTCCCAAACAAATATATTAGGTCCAATATATTAGGTTAAAATCTAATTCATTTTTTTGGAACACGTTTCATCCATAACAGGATCATACTTAACCTAACAAACTATTTATAATACAACTAACTAGTAGGATTTATAGCCTGGAAGAATGAAAAGAATTTGAGTTAGGGGACTTATCTTTCACACATATATTCATACTATATATATATATCTCATGTTTCTTTTTTTCAAAATGTCAGGATTAAATGGTCAATTTCAACACAAATAATTTTAAGAATACAAATAAAAAATATAACTCTTACCACTGTTCTTTAAATTTTCTTGAATAAGTAAGAGTACATCTGGTTGAGTCATCTATGAAATAATCCAAATACATCAAAAAATGAGACAGACAAGTTTATAAGTGGTTTAATCTTAATTGTGATTATATACAGTTCAAAACAAATATACATACTGATACTAAAATGAAAAGTCTAATAATTACAAAGGTATATGTGTATTAGGTATTTATTCTTTTGGACACAAAACTTTCTCTTTTAAACTATGATGAAAATAACCAGATCAACAACTATTACATAGTTACAGTTTGGAAAGTGGGCACCTAGGCAATTGGAATAATAAATAACGAATAGTACCTCATCTGTGGAAGGCTTTGGGGAATAGCTCACCCAGAGTCATAAGGATCAAATAAGAAGTATTATGATTGGGTGATAACTGATTAGAACATTCAGAGTTTAAAGGCTTCCAATTTTCAATTCATGATTGGTTGGTGAGTTACCCAAGTAATCATAAAAACCAATCACCATGGGTATGGAGAAAACTAGGGAAATGAAGTGAATAAAGCATTAGCACGATGGCAGGGGGGAGGAGTAAAGTAGTGGAAATACAGAAAGCAATGGGAGGATTATTATTATACTGACATCAATCAGCATTTCCATTTCTGTTCTTTGGAACAACTAGTTCCTCAACTATGCTGGGTGACCAAAGATAATATTATTAAAAGGAGAGACTTTTCAGTTTTTACTCAAAGGGGCATAATATTACCAGGAAAACCTTAGCAAAGTTTCTGACTATATTTGTATATTCCAAATTATGAAAAGAATAACATGCTATAGAAAAAATGTTTAAAAAATATTCTGTGAGGTTGGGACTTCCCCCCCCAATTATGAGTAACAAGAAGAGGAGGCTATATATAAAGATCAAAGAAGAATAAGAGGGTTAGATTAGATAAGGAGGAGACAGGTTCCTTCTAGTTCTTAATCCTGATTATATATAGAGAAATCTGAATGGATCAGATATCCTGGGTACCAAGCCCAGCTTTCCCATTATCTCCAGGCCTGAATGAATAAATTAATCACTTTGAGTTTTAGTTTTCTCATTGGCAAATGAGGAGAAAGGGAGGTAGTAAACGAAGTGATCTCTAAGGTTTCTTCCAATTCTAAAATTCTATTACTAGAATCTTTTCAAACATATTCACCATGACTCCTTAAAAGTTTACTACATATTATGATCCACAACAACTATTACCAAAGGTCATGTAATTTAAAAGAGCAATTGGACCAGAGTGGCAGTTTTCTAATTATGGTCCATGAATCCCTAGGGGTCTCCTAGATTAAAACTATTTTTTGCAATAATACTAAAACATTATCTATCTATTAAAATAATTCTCCTTTTTTTCCTACTATATATTTGTGTGAGGCTGGATTTTCTTCACATACTTCAATCAAAACAACATGTAGCAACAGAATTAAAATAGAAGCAGAGACAAAAATGTAGCTGTCTTCTATTAAATCAAATATTAAAGTGATTTGCAAAAAAATGCAAAATTGGGGCGGCTAGGTGGCGCAGTTGGATAAAGCACTGGCCCTGGGGTCAGGAGTACCTAGGTTCAAATCCGGTCTCAGAGACTTGATAATTACCTAGCTGTGTGGCCTTGGGCAAGCCACTTAACCCCACTGCCTTGCAAAAAAAAAAAAAAAAAAAATATATATATATATATATATGCAAAATTATATCATTCTTCTCACTAAATAGTTTTGTTTGAGTAGTTATTTTTTTCATATAAATGATATTTAGGTTAACATGAAATAGGTTTGTTATTTTTAAATGAATTAATACATACTTTAAAATTTAACAGTATTATATTCTAACATGGTAAAAGTCAATAGATTGGAGTTTTGGGGATCTTCAATAAACTTTCAGATTGTTAAAGGGTCCTGAGACTAAAAAATCTGATAACCATTAGACTAGAAAATTAAAGAACATTGGACTGTTGGATATAAAGAAACTCCTTGTGAGCAAAACTTACCAATCTTTATAGTCATAATGATAACTTAGTACAGTGCTTTATATTTAATAAATTTGTTATTATTAAGGATGTATATTGTGAGAGAAAACTAAAACAAAAACAAAAACTCATTACCAGGAAATTTTTAAGTTTCTTTTCAAGTAAACAAAAACTAGCAAACTGTCAGATTCAACAGAACAGCAGCTTGGTAGCTACCTGTAGAGACTATTAAGATCATATATTCAAAGATAAAGTTTCATTAAATCAAAGGTTATTTATAAGGTATGGCAAATGGCTACCACAAAAAACAAGCTGAAATGTCCAAGAAAGCTGGCACAATTTCAATTAATGTTGGTGTTTATCTAAAAATCACTCCAGAGAAAGAGTTCAAATAAAGTTAACAGAATATATTTATAAAATTCATATTCATAAAAATTTCATCACAATTTTCTATGGTTTTAGAAAAAAATTTCCTACTTACGGTGGCTGGAAATTGAACATCAATGTTTAAATCCGAATTTTTGAAACCAAATCTGCTATAAGATGACCCATACAATCTTAAAGAACAATCTAAAAATAAAAATACTCTCATCAGCAAAATTTAATTTATAAAGATTTCCCAAAAAAAAGGTGAGCTTTCTTTTCCTTCCCCAAAAGAGGGAATCAAATTAAATAGGTTCACATATAAAAGCAAATATAAATTAAATTCAGGACAAATAAAGAGTATCCAAGTTCAGTATAGCTTAGTTTCACTACTAAAGTATATATATTTTTAATAAGTTTTAATTAAGCCAAGAAATTGCTTCTTCATTTAATTATTTTATATTTCATGCAGAAAATGAAATTCATAGATTTGCACACTTTCAAGAAAATATTACAATTAAATGTGATTAGAGATTCAAATACAGCATTATGAGAAACTGACATTATTTTGAAAAACATAGAAGATAAAATCTAATTTTGGTTTAATATTTGAAACCTTAAAAGGACTGAGAAACAAAAACAAATATTACATTTCATTCTAACCCCACATTTATTTTTTTCTTTCATTCTTTTCTTTTTAAAACAAGATCCTGTCAATAATTAACCATATAGAGGCGTTGTGGTGAAGTGGAAAGAGCAGCAGACTTGGAGGCAGAGGACCTGGGTCTGAATCTTGGCTCTCTTACTAACTAGCTATGTGTCTCTGGGCAAGTCACAATTTCTCTGGGCATCTGTTTCCTCATCTGTAAGGTGGGGACTAACGTAGATGACCTCTAAGGTTATTTTCAGGGCTAAATCCTATAAAACTAATACCTCAGAGGGTTGTTGTGAGGAAGGTGGTTTGTAAACTTTCAAGTCTTGTAAAATTGTGAACTATTACTATTTTGGGAAACAAATCATGGAATCAATCCTTTTGTAACCTGAATCATTCTCATAATACCTCATAAAATATACAAGTACATGTCACAAAAATATTTACACAAGATAATCACTTTAGAGACAACAACTCTTTAAGAATACTTACAATGGCATAGATTGAATTTAAAAGACTATACAAGACAGGACACATCCCCCTTTCCAGTAGATCGAGCCTCAAGGAAATGCAGTTTCTGGCAAAATATTTTAAGTTTATATTCTTTATTTGTACTGTGCAACTTAATTTTGAGTATTACTATTTTTGTCAGAAAATTATTGTTCTTCCTTCATGTAATTTTAAAGGTTTTTTTTTGTTTTCATGTGACTTATTTCTTGGGACTACAAAATTTTCCCATTATAAATCTATTCAATTTAATAATTGCAAAAAAGATTTACTTTGCAGCTAACTTTTCAGAGAGGCATTTTATTGCATATAAAGTAAGGCACAGGATAAATCAATAAGAAAAAAAATTTCTTTATTTCTATTAAAGTACACATAAGCCTTACAGTACTGTTAAAGGTAAAAAGGAATTAATAGTACTCTTTTAGACATAACTGATGATTCTTTTGATAATGCCATGACAGCTACACCCATAATCACTTGCCTAAACTAACACAGAAAAAACAAAACACATTGAAACAGTGAAAAACTTAAAACAGGAGAGATTATGTAATATTGCAGACTTCTTGAGAAATCAATATTTTACAACGAATAAACTCACAAAGAATCTTTTCTACACTCATTTCCAATTGTTTCTTAAAAAATAGTTCATGATGTTTAAAAATCATTTAATTCAAACAACTTTACAAATGAGGAGCCAATTTACAAAACTGAGACCCAGAGAGGAAAAGTAACTTACTCTAAGTCATATAGTTAATAGTGATAGAATCAGGATTTGGACCCAGAGCCTGAGACTCCAAATCCAGTGGTTTTTCCATTTCACCATAACTGCCTCTGTGGCTTAACTAAACTTATTTTTGCATGTGGAAAAAAAAAAATCACAGTGATCCAAGATTTATCTTTGTTCTATATCTAGATAAATCTTGGATCTCACTGATCAGGAGTGTTCTTTCTAGCAGTGCAGAACACAATACATCCATGCCTTCAAACTTGTGTGCCTACTGTCCATGTCCTCCTCTAAGTCAACACTCCACAATTAAGTTCAGCTGTAGTCTTTAATTTAGGCCTTATAAGTAGTCTGATATTATGTCGGCATTATTATGATAAATGCAGGTTGTGTGGAAATCCTCTGTCTTGCTATTAACTAGCATTTTTCTTTTTCTGATTATACATCTATTTAATATAATTTTAATACTGTTTCTTATATACATTATTTTACTGGTAATTTGTTGCAGACTATTCACACCCAATATATATCTCTCCATCGTCCTTTTGGTGAATTCACAACTTTAATGCCTTGGAGGAATGTGGTATTCTTCATTTGCAGCCATGTAACACCAATGAAAGAATGCCAATGAGATAAAGATGGGTATGTATTTCAGAAATAAGTTTAGGAATGCTAATGTGAAGTTTCCCAAGTGCAAACCAGCAAGTTCTCTTTCTTTTCTTCAGTTCTGGGCTCAGTTTACTATCTGTCTGCAGTCCATGTTCTACATAACAATTGATGGATCAGCCCTATATCTTGACCACATTTGTGATAAATTCTAGTTTCTTCCCATGTGGTTCAACTTTTGAATGATTGTGGATTTTATTTAGGAGGCTACAAAATTTGGGGCATGATGCAATCAACACAATATAATCCACAAATAGAAACATCCAGAGGTCTTCACTATCTAAAAGGAAAATTATAGAAGACAATTTGGACTTTACGTGGACATTCTCCATGATAGCAGCAAGTACCTTTAGTTAGCAAACATCTATTCTATGCTTTGTTTGAAATTTTTAAAGCTTATTGTTGTTAAATTCAATAAATTCTTTTAGAAAAAAAGTTTGTTGTACTCCATTTTATGATTTTAATACATGCATAGGTGACATCATAATGGAGACCCTCTATAGGAGCACTGTGTTCTAGCTTTTTTTAAAAAAGTAAGTCCACAGTGGTTTTTTAAAATTCTTGAAGCTGTATGGCTATAAATAAGATATAATATATCATAGAATATCATTTGCAAAATCCTAGTCATTTATTTTTTTATACCTTCATCAAAGATGCTCTTAACTTTTTGTGGCTTATTTTCATATATTGTAGAGATGGAGAACCCAGGCATATGGATCAGGAAGTACTATTTTTGCTATTGCTCTTTTGAGTAGTAATAATGGCTATGATTGTTTCCTCCTTTTAAATATTATTTTATTGATGTTCTTTCCTTCTTGTTATATACATTAGTTGTGTCTGAAAATGCTTCCTGAATTATTAACTCGCAGTTCACCATGAGACTCTGTACAGAAGGTATATATCTTCAGACTTCTAAAGACACTAGTAGTCACTGAGAGTTCTGAAGTGGCAAGTTTTTTTTTGTTTTATATTATGTTCACCATGTAAATTATTATTCTGGTTTTGCTTTTATATTACTCTGCATTATTTTATGCAAGTCTTCTTAATTTTGTCTTTGCTCTTCATATTTGCCACTTCTTCTGGCACAGTTATATCCAATTACATTTACATACTACTATTTGTTCAGTCATTTCCTAATCAATAAGCATTCACTTTTTAGTTCTTTGCTGCAACAGAAAGTATTGCTATAAATATTTTTGTATGTTGGGAAAACATAGCTTTCATCTTCTTGGATCATTTGCCTACTAGGAGTTGCACTGTGTCAAGAGATATATATATAGAGAGAGCTGAGTGACTTTTGTATATTTCTAAAGCATTTTCTAGAAAAATTTCTAGCTCTATCAGTAGTGCATATATGTGCCTGTATTTACACAAGCCCTATTAAGTATTTTCATCGATTTTAAAATTTAGTATATTCCTCATTTTGAAGGGCACTCATATTTTTGTCATTTCTCATATAAATTCTTTTGTGTGCCTTTGGTCGGGTCCAACTGTTCTTCTCATATTTATTTTCTTCAGTGCCATTTTCATTTTCTAATAAGACACATTGGTAACTTTTTTTTTTAAGAATTCAAAAATGGTAATGTTACTTGTCATTTAAGTTGCTAACTTATCACAGAAATCTTGTTAAGTCTTATTCTTTCTTTAGAATCTTCTCATCTGATATCCTTGTTCAAATTTGATCTTTAAATGCTCTTGGCTAAATGGATTTCCTCTCAAATGATATCTTGTTTCCCCCCATCACTGAATCTCCTTGTTTTATGAAAGTCATATTGTTCATAATCCTCCTGTCATTCTCTAAAATATTTTTATATTCTAAAGCGATTTTTTTTTTAGTTTTTTTGCAAGGCAATGGGGTTAAAGTGGCTTGCCTAAGGCCACACAGCTAGGTAAGTATTAAGTGTCTGAGGCCAGATTTAAGCTCAGGTCCTCCTGAACTCCAGGGCTGGTGTTCTATGCACTGTGCAACCTAGCCGCCCCATAAAGTGATTTTTATCATATCTTTCTGCTCGGAAGGGAGATTGTTGGCTAAGGGTTTCTAGATTCTTTTGGTCTTCTAATTATGGCAATCAATTTATAACACTTGATTCTTTATCTATTTCCTATTTTTTTATATCAACACTATTAAAATTTTAACTTTTAAAAAATACATTGGAGCCGTTTTAATTGTATCATACTTTCTTAATTTTATTCATTTTTCTCATGAAGTATTGTTTCAGATTTTTGCTCTAATAAGTCAATGGTGTAAATATAAAGAGAAAACTTATTTGAGAATAAGTTCCAGCATGGATAATTGTTCCCTGTTAATATATAACAAATTTTATTTTTTATCATGTTATTTGGTGCTGAAATGCTCAAAGTCTCCCAACTTTCTTCCCAAAGTATTCATGACGTGTAGCAGTGTATATAGTCTATTAGCCATTGCTCTTCTTTCATTTTTTAAAATTCTGAGTTCTAATATATTTTTCACTGTTCTCTATACCATTTTTGTGCTGAAGTAACTGACAATGTTTATGTTGATTTAATTTGGAGGGTCTTCAAAGAATTTCTTCCTTTGCAACAGATAATACATAAATTATAATTGTCTTCAGGGTGATTTTTTTGGTTTATGCTCATCATGATCTCAACAAAATAAGATGATCAACTGCCCCTTGCTTTGGATTAAAAAAAAGATAAAAACCAATTTTGTCAATTCTTCTATTTGTTTTTTCAAGAACAACATGGGAGCCATCTTTCCATGTAGTTTTAACTTCATTTTATCTTCTGTTACAGTTTGTTGTGGGGATTATTAATAGTGGTAAAATTAAGTTCCTCCATTTACTTGTGCCTGGATGATGTGTTCACATTTTAGAGTTTCAACACCTAAGATAAATTTTATAATCTAAAAATTACGATTCCAACATTGTACTGTATACATCATTTTGTGTATTAATTACATGGATTGCCAAAGTCAGAGAATTCTTTACCTAGTGGCCAGTCTACTGGTGATGAGCCTCTCAATAATTAGCTAGGCTGGTCTAAAAAAAAAAAAAGCAGTTTGTCCCCAGGAACATAGTCATAATCTTTATAGCATGGTAGAGGCTTCCAGAGCTTGTACTCCAAAGGCATTAAGCCTTTGAAAACTCAGGGTCACCTCTATGTAATAAAGAGGTATTAGATAATACTTTTGTCCAATGACAAAAATTTTGGCTTTTACTCAATTCAAAATTATTTTTAATAGGTGAAAAGTGGAAAGGAATATTTTCTATCTCTGTATTATACCTATGTAAAATACAGAGATATATTTTATACCTTCATATTTAAATATGAATATAGTGATATAAAATATGAGAATTTTGTGTTGACAATCCAACATGGAAAACTTGTAGCATGTGTGATTAAGAAAGAAGTCATATGGGAAAAAACCCTTAACTGCAGTTTGCATAAGTAATTTTACCTTGGATGTGGACAATATATAGAAAGAGCTTCAGGACAGACCATGTCCCTTAATGGTTAAATATCACCACCAGTGAGAAGTAATGCAAGAGTACTATGTTAACTATATAAATCAAAAGGCAAGTCTAGAGAATACCTGGTAACTTCTGATGGAACAGTTTTTCCATGGTATGTTTTATTTCAAGTCTTTGTTCTAAGTCTTCATTATTTAAGCCAAACTCCTCTACCACTTTGTCAATGGCAACACCAATAGCTTTTATCTGGGAGGGTGTTGGTGGAGGCAAGGTAGTAAGCAGCTGTTCTTCATGTTTTTCCTTAAGATAAATTGTTAGATTAAGCACTTAGAAAGAACAATTAGACACATACTAATTCATTCTAATACTTCACTGAGGCAAAGCTCAAGGGGAAGTTTCTGGAGTTCCCTTTTATATTCCCTCACCCTTTTCCCAGGTGTTTCAGCCATATTCAATAAATACTTTAACATATGTTTTATATGGATAAATGATTGTGGAAAAAATAAAGAGAAAAATTAAGGGAAAACATTAAAAATGGCAATTATAAAATGACATCATTACTACTGATATAGTCTGTGTATATATAAGCAGGTGTTTAAATGTCTAGTACCTGACTAGATGATTTCATCCATATCAAGAAATTATGGTGCAGGTTACTGGTCCGCACCTTCATACTTACTCTGATGGATCCAATATGTAAATATGTAAATATCAAGGGGATCATTTTTCAGTTGATGAGGGACAGCAAGATATAAATGCTTTCCCATCCTGTGATTCATATTCATATCTGTGCATAAATCTTCTTCCTAACATGTTAGTCTAATATTCTGTCGATACCAATACAACATTATTGCTAGTCATCTATTAATCTTAGCTTTTAGCTACTAGACTGGCTAATCAATCTAGATTTTAAGTTCTTTATACTTTTTACACTAGCTTTTGCACACAATTCATCAGTGGTACTATGATGCTGTCTACTTAGCCCCATTGTAAGTCTTTCTTCTATTATCATAATTCTTCTGAGGTTATGGAAGACTATAATCTGCAGCCATATGGTTATTATGCAAAGATAATTCATGGTGAAAAGACAGACTTATGTGTCAGAAAGATGTCTGGGAGCAATGAAAATATGTTGTAGGTTAGTTTTTTTTTTGTAGGTTAGTTTTGTAGAACTTATTTCCCTTTCATCTTCTTCATTATAAAGGAAGGCTTTCTGGGATAGGATGAGGAGATAAGATTTAAAAAAAAAAGAAAATATAAGTGATATGAAAACAAGATTTATCAATAAAAATTTATATTAAAAAAGTACTATATAATTTCCCAAATGGAATCCTGTCAATCCTTCTATCCAATTCTTAGCTCACTGTCCATCTGAAGTATATTTTCAAGATTGACAGACCAGCTGAATAGACTGCTCATTCAATTATATGTCTCACTCTGAACCCTTATTATTCATATAATTTGTTCTGCTGGTGCAGATTAATAGGCTTATCTTATCTGAGAAATCATGGATCCCTACTGAGGAGTTCTTGTAGTATTCTAGGGCCAGCTGAATTTACTTGTAATAAGCAGTAATTTCAAAATAGGGGGCATTTAGAGTTATATCACTCAACTGCTAATTTCAGTAGGAAAATGAGCAAGAGACAGCCTTAAGCTAAAGAATGAAAAGAAATTCTAAATGCAATGGAAAATTTTGTTATTGTGATTTTGAATTGGTTGAGGGAAATCTTGGGAAGATCTTTGTTAAAGAAGAAGAGAGTGGGCTGAAAAATTAGAAGGATTTAGACTGGAATACAAAAAGAGCCAAGGGGTAGAAAGAATAAAAACAGAAAAGAATAGAAATCAGCAAGAAGTTGGTAAAAAGGTAAACTGATAAAATAGCCAAATGACAAAGGTTATAAATTGATAAGATAAAGGAAAAGAAGTTAGGCTGTGAATATCAAGGGGCAATCAAATAATAGATCTATCAGGGTATTAAAAGGTCTCCACAAAAAGAATTTCTGTTTGCCACAGAAATTCAAGTGGCATTTCTTATAATAATGATATGGTCAAATGACAGTTACCTTGTCTTAAAGTGTAAGCTAGGATCTGTCCTGATTTTTTTTACACTCTAGGCTATTAAGAAAATTAAAAGTTTTCTTTAAAAACCCCCACAAAATTGAACTTGTTTCAATGTGAAAACAAAGAAAAAGGGATAGTGGGAAATCCTGACATGAAACAGAAAACCTGAAAAGTGGAAAAAAAAATGTGATTTAGAAAGCAATGGGAAGAAAAGTCACATTAGGGCTATGCTGAACTGGATATGATAGTTCTAGAAATGATGATGTGTAAGCACAGATACTACCAGGTAAGAAGTTATTTAGTAAAGTTCAAAGAAGAAGATATGAAAAAGAAGAAGCTGGTAAAGATCTGCTGGAGGTAATTATTTGTGAACCTAATAGGGATGTCAGCCATCTTTCTAAGGTAAATATTTAGAAAATAAGAAAAGACCTTCTGGAGACATGTAAAACTAAATGACTAAGGGCAGCTAGGTGGTGTATACAAAGGAGCACCAGTCCTGGAGTTAGGAGGACCTGGATTCAAGTTTGACCTCAGATATTTAATATTCACCTAGTTGTATGATCTTGGGCAAGTCACTTAACCCCTACTGTCTTACAAAAACGACCAACCCCCCCCCCCAAAAAAACCTAGATAAATAATAACAATTCAAGCTGAATTACATGGAAATGGATGATACTGCCAAAAGGAATCTAGAAAGCATTACTAAAAAATTATTCAGCCTTGAATAAGAAACTAAAATGCTTATAACATCACCACTGCAGGCAAGAACTTCTTTAACAGATTAAAATATAGAAACGACAGCCTTGGAGCAGCTAGGTGGCACAATGGGTAGAGCACCGTCCCTGGAGTCAGGAGTACCTGAGTTCAAATCCGGCCTCAGACACTTAATAATTACCTAGCTGTGTGGCCTTGGGCAAGCCACTGAACCCCATTGCCTTGCAGAGAGAGAGAGAGAGAGAGAGAGAGAGAGAGAGAGAAATGATAGCCTCCTGAGAAAGTTAAAATTCTTTCTTACAAAGGATCAATAAAAACATATTCCTGGAGTTTTACAAATCTATTTGAAAAGGTCTTAAGCTTATATCCGTCAAGCTAGAAATTATAGAGTACAACTAAAATATTGTAAGACTAGCAGTAGAGGCATTCAGAAATTCACAAGAGATAAAATACAAGAAAGGAGACAGTTATAAAAAACATAGTCCCAGTGGTCTACATGCAGATGTGCAGCATTGCATGTGTGTGTGTGTATGTGTATGTGTGTGTTTGTGTGTAGAGTCAACTAGAGTGCCAAGTGAAAGAAAGCAAGCTAGAATACATAGGCATCACTGAGAATTGGAGACCTATATTAGACTTCTATATTAGAAGTTGTCCTGAATGGGAATATCTTATTCAAAAAGGGATAAGAAAGCGAGAGGATAAATTAAAATTGCATATTATGAAGAAATGATGTTGAACTGGAGCATGGAGGTAGGGTAAAGAACATTTGGATGAAAGTCAATTAAAGTAGAAATAGCAGTAATAACAAGAAATACTACATTCTAACTGGATAGAAGGAGAAAACAGTGAATTTGAGAAAAGAGATTATAAGTCCAGCATGACAGTATAATATAATAGGCAATTGCAATTATGTGTTTATCTAATGGAATAGGACCGTTAATTATTTTTTACAATAATGTTAATGATAATTTCATCCTTTGAATGGAGGATTCAATCTTGTAACTGATTCTCACAAACAAGTAGGAATTGGCTGCTAGGAGTGGAAATAATGGAAAACTTATGAAGTGACTACTCCATATTAGAATCTGGGATAGAGAAGGGAAGTTAAATTGAGAACAGTTTCATACACTAGATTTCTGGAAAGATTTCAAAGAAAGGACAAAAATAGGACAAAATGAAAGTGATCAATGTGGACATCCAGGTAAGAAATAATTCAATAATTTTTTAAAATTATAGAAGATGGAAACAAGAGCAGTAACAGAGCATGTGTGATGGTCCTAATCAGGAGTGCTAAAACTCAGAATAAGCTGAGACTTAAGACCTTTGGGTTTTTAGCCATCTTGAAGAAAAGATGATAACAGGACCTAGAAAAAACAGAGCTGTCAAATATTTTGCTTCTTATTTCTCTGCCATGGAGAATGGTCTTTATACTTAGAGTAGGGAAAAATGGTGGATTTAATCTCCAGATAAATAGTAAGATAGTTTAAAAAACTACCTAGGAACCATTAAGGAATTCAAGTCACTTGGCTCAGATATAACTGAAATGGTAGATGTGATGACTAAGCTCTCTACTATAATCTGAACAAGACCATAGAGAATAGGAAAGGCATTGCAGGACTGGAGAAGAACAAATGTTCTGATTTTTGAAAGCAGGAAAAGAATATATAAACTATAAGGCAATGAGCTTGATTTCAAATGCTGCCAAAAAATTTTAAAGTATATTAAAGGCACAATTGGTAAACATCCAAAAAAGGAGGCAGTTACAGAGAGCCAGCATTGCTTTATCAAGGACAGGTTATAGCAGACTAAACTTATTTATTTTTGACAGTATTACTGGACTGACAGATTGCAACTTAACTTAATCAACAAGCATTTATCAAGTGTCTACCATATGCCAAGCACTGTGCAAGATGCTGATGATAAAAAGAATTGTCTCATACAATTCTAGGGTAAAAGATGTGGGTCAGATGATAGTAAAATTAGGTGTATTAAGAACTGTTTGAAAGTCAAGAGTATAGTTTGGTGTCAATATGGAAAGTTTTCAGGTGGAATATCTGAGGGATTGGTAAGGGAATAGCTAATTTATGATTAGTCAAATTTTTGAGTCTCTTGTCAGGTTAGAATACTGGGTCAAATCTAATAAAGATGAAATTCAATGGGGAAAATGTAAACATATCAATGTTAATATATACATGTAGGTATGTATGTGTATACACATTCACATGTACAAGTTAGAAGTATAAAGACAGTTCTTGTTTTACATAAATCTGCATTATACATATTCAATTTTATGTATATTCACCTTAAAAAAATACATTAACTTTATTGTACAGTACCATGGTTTCTCTGCTCTTGTCTCATAGCTTGGCACTCCAGTCTCTCATCCTACCCCACCAAAAAAAGTCTTTTAAAAAACTACTACCAAGTGAAAGCAGAACAGACTCCTGGAGATTGTTATCATTGGATAGGAGGCCTGATTTCAGACCTTCGGGGTATAGAGAGGAGACTTCTGTCCTGCTCTTCCCAGCTGCTTGTGTGTCCAGCCTGCATGTTCCTGGCTCTCCTGCACGTTCCTTCCCTTACTATAGCTTTTCTATTCCTGGCCTCCTGTGTCCCTGAACCATGTGCTGGTTCCCTCTTTCCACTGGTCTGCGATCCCCATTCTGTTTCCATTCTTCCTCCTTTCCCCACATCCATTGACAAATTTGCATTACCTAAAAATTACTTTATGGAGGTCTGCAGAACAGTCCACTAACATAAAGTGAGTACTGTCTATCTCTAGAAAAGTGTGCATCTGAAAAGATTTGAGGGATTTAGCTAATAGAATCTTAAGACTTCATCAAGAGAGACAAAAGCAAGGCTGGGGAGGCAATAGAAACATTGCCCTGATCTGATCGTAACTTCAGGAACTGAGAAACCAGGAAGCTTTCAGAGAATAGTAACCTAGATCGAGGTGATTATAAATAGTCCAACCCTTTTATTTTACACAAGAGGAAACTGAGGACCAGAGAGGGAAATGACTTACAAAATATATTAAAGGACATGATAGGATTCATATTAAAGTCTCTGGCTCTAAATCCAGCCTTCTTGATCATCCAGTGTTATAAAATCATGCCATATGAAGACTAGCTGACAGACATGAGGATGTTTAGAAGACTCAGGAATAACATCTAGTAACTCTAGAATAGTCATCTACAAATGTCAGAAGGGCTGTCATAGCAAAGAAGGAGTATATGAGTTCTGTTAAACTCCAAAGATCAGCATAAGAAGCAGTGAAGGTAACCGGCATAGACACAAACTTATACTTGATGAAACAACTGTTGTCATCTAAAGGTGAATGAGCTGCCTTGGCACAAAGGGATCTCCTCTTCACCAGAGATCTGTAATAAAAAATTAGATGATCCCTTGAGGAGATTCTTCTTCAGATTTAGATTGGATTAGAGAGCCTGTAAGGGTCTATTCCATCTCAGAAATTTGATGGTCTGTGCTATATCTTCTATACAGAATTCTTACTTGGATTTTGCACAAGACAGTCTTTGGCACATTGGTAAACAATTTTGGTGAACATATTCATGAAATTGACCATCAGAGGTTCATTTAGCAATATCCTCTGTGGCAGACATCAAAGAATTTTGTGTGTGATTCTTATGCCTGGGAGATAACAGTTATAAATTATACCAAAATTCCCATATATACTTATTGAAACACTTGTTTATAATCAACCAAGAGCAAAATCTGTCTCGATATTGTATGATTTTGAAGATGCAGTTTTCTGTAGTGCATGCTCTGTAAAATTTGCCTACTTGGTCTTTATATTTTCATTAACAATACTCTCTACATATGTGCACAGAGGTTAAATTAATTAGTTTAAATTAATTAAATTCTTAAGATTTTATGGAGATGAGGATAGGCATGTGGGTTGTATTTATTGATATCTTCTTGGTTGCTTTTATTTGTTGTTTTTTTTTTTTAGATTTTTTCAAGACAATGGGGCTAAGTGGCTTGCCCAAGGCCACACAGCTAGGTAATTATTAAGTGTCTGAGGTTGGATTTGAACCAAGGTACTCCTGACTCCAAGGCCAGTGCTCTATCCACTGTGCCACCTAGCCGCCCCGCTTTTATTTGTAATAATACAACCTTTAACTTTTCAGAATCATCATTTTGTAGATTTTGGAAATAGATCTAAGGGATTTTAAAACTGTTCTGCCTTGTGTATTTCCTCTGAATATATTTGATCTATTCGGATCATCTTCTGGACTTCATTGTTTTGGGTGCCATTTCTAGTTCCTCATCAGCTACTAAAAAAGAGGCCAAATGTAATGATTCTTCTCTGACTATTAATAGATTAATATAAAAATCTGGCAAATTTTTATATTATAATGAATTGATGCTTTTGGCTATAAATACTCCTACTTAGTTGGGTCTCACACTAAGTCTTCTGCAGAATTGTTTCTTCCAACACTTCATTTCATTGTTTTGTGAAGCAAAACTGCTCTTAATCTTTCCATATCCACCTCTACAATATTTAGCAAATGAGCTTGTTATATAAACTGATGATATGCTCAGTTATCATATATCTCCAATGAGCAAAGATTTTTAAGTGTTCCCTAGCTGAGACAATACTTAGATCCTTTTCATCTCCTTGTTGTGGTGATGTGAATGCTGTTTAAATTCTCCATGAATAACCATTTCCCATAGCTTGTTCAAATACATTAGGTAAGAGCTACTGTAATTACATGTAGCATTTTCTTTATCTTTTTTCTAATTTTCTAATTTTAATGTAATAACAATAATTGCATTTATACAGCACTTTGAAATTCATAAAACACTTTTCTCACAACAACCCTGTGAGTTAGAGTGATAGAATTATCCCCATTGTATATATGGGGAAACTAAAGCTCTGAGAGATTGAGTTACTTGCCCATGAACACAGCTAGCAAGTATCTGGAGGCAGGATTTGAATGCAGGTTTCCTTATTCAAGTCCAACACTATGCCACACTACCTCCATGAAGTCAATGATCTGAATATCATGCTGACAGATAATGCTGAAAGGAGTTCCACTTTAGTACCCAGACATTTCTTTTCTACTAAGACACAGTAAATTTCATTTAAAAAAAACTGATAATTGTCTAGTGTTTGCTTGTCCTGCCCAATATCTTCTGATGCCTTCTGAAACAAGTACTGTTGATACATATAAAAGGCTTCCAAGTAATTTATATGCCTCTGGTCTCTTTAATTTCTTAATTCTGAACCATATTTTGCCAATGCATTTTTTCGGCTGTATTTCCTGTGCCCGCCTTCATACTGAAGTCACTGAATATTAAGGTATGTGTTCATTTGGTTTTGAGGAATTTGTCAAGTTCTTCATACTTTTTCCTCTGCAAGAAATGTTATCACATATGCTACAATTATTGTTATGGCAGTCCCCTTTGTCTATGTTTATCAGGAGATTTGGCCACGATGTGATGATCAGGACATTTCATGAAGTGATATTTTTGTTGCCCTCTGAATAAAATCAGCCCTGTCAACTCCTTTACTCATTTCTACAAAGAGAACCTGGGTCTATGCCATCCTTCTATTTAATTCCAATTTGTGCCTTCTGTTGTCAATACAAACACGGTTCAGTTTCTCCAATACCATGATAACTTCCTGGGTAACTGGAAAAAAATCCTGTATGAGTAACAAGTAAACAGTCTGTAAAGGCTTACACAGATGTTTTCTTTACTGCTACTTTGCTTCCAATGAATACAAGCAAAAGGGAGTTGCACAGATCTAGGGGCAAATTTTTATCTAATTCACATCAGGCATGGGATAGTGCATAGAGAACTGGTTTTGAAGCCAATAAGAACAGGGTTCAAGTCCTGTCTTTGACACATACTGGCTGTGTGACTCTGGGCAGGTCTCTTACCCTTTTAGTGTCCTAATCAATTCTCTAAGACTATATGTTGCAGAGAAGGTGCCCAATCTGGGAGAAACCCTTCTATCAAATGAAATCACAAGTTCAGTCTCTACTATGTATTATTAGCATAGCTGGACACTTTATCACTGAATATCCAGTGTTCTGTGATGAACTTCTTCACTTAGCTAGGCTGATCATTAGGCAGAAGGCATAGTCTCCTACCGTGACCCTAGCAAAATCAGAGTATTAATGAAAAGAAAGATATGACTATCAAAATAACTGATAAAAAATCAATTTCTATGCATATTAATCAAATTATGTTACATATGAACTTACCTTTATGTTTTTCTTGTGTCTCTTCTCTTTGATGTGTTTATGGGCAGATACAATGGATTCAACTAAGACATCACAGAGTTTGCATATATATTTTGCTGTGGGGTAGTTTCGTGAGCGCTGAAATTTAGAAACATATAAATATTGCCACTCATAAATTAGTCCAAAAGTTAGTTCCTGCAACATAGTAAGATAACTTTATTTACCATTACCCATCACTAACTTTAAGTCATTGAATATAATCCCAGAAATTTTGGAAATAAGTTATATTTATTTGGAATACCATATAATTTAATTCTACTGAATGTAATCTAAAATGTAATGTTTGATCTTTAATAATAAAAAAGTAACATTTAAATAATTCCAACATTAAAAAACTGACTATAGCTAATGAAAGTCCGTGAGAAAACATTACCTTTCTTAGTCTGTCAATGCAATCTCTCTTTAATCGTTCCTCAGCCTGTCGTAAGCCCAGTAATTCTTTCACTGACAGCACTGATTCATCTATAACAGGGCCATCCATATCTTCCTCTTGATCATACTCTTCTTTTCTAGTTCTCCTTGATTTTCTGGGTTTCTTTGGCTTCTTGTTTTCTTAAGTTAAAATGAATTTCATTATTAACATTCAACTTAAATAATGTTAGATGTGACATTTTAGCTGAAAAGACTGGAATGTTGAAAAGATTGTGGCTTTTCTGTAGTCAATTCATTTGAATTTTTAAGTACCTCATCTGGATTTTTTCAATCCTTTTATAAGGTATTTAAAGGATTCTTTCTGGAAATTTTAATTTAAACTTTTTGTTCTTATTTCACATTGATCATTAAATTTATCAGTCATTTCTTAAAACAAAGAATAAGAGGGGGGGGAAAACAAACAGTTCAAACCAATTAACATAATTCAATCTGACAGTATATTCAATACTCCAGTCAGTTTTCCACCCCTGCAAAGACAAAATGTATTTTCTGAACTCTTCTATAGGGTCACGTTTCTTAGAAATTATAATCATGAGGTATCCAGATTTTTGTTTTTGTTCATTGTTCTTATAGAATGCTTAGAAAATGGAAAGCCTTAAGGAAGAAAATCTACTTCAGTTATTTTTTATTTTTTTCCTTGTGGTTTCATGGAAAAGAAATTTAAGGGAACAGATTATGACTTCTGGAAAGCATGCTTATATCTACTATTCAGATAAAAAGTCAACTTCTGCTCAATTATAATTTCTTTTTGAGGACAGGAATTACATCACCAAAAATATTTGTTATCCTTTGTAACTAGCAGTGTCCATGTTAGAAATACTTCAAAAATCTTTTGGTAAATTGAATTCAGACAAACATTCATTTTTAACTCAACAGGGTAAAAATCTCAACTCAAAGCAATGACAAAAAACCCCCCATATTGGACTCAAGAATAAAACACACATCACAAAAGAAAACCAATATTTAGCTATTAAATATTTCAGTAAAAGGTAATTTATAAAACATCTCAAAGTCTTTAGACCAAAAAAAGTCAGAATATATGAATTCTTACTAACATTAAACTATTCCTATTTTCTTCAAAATTTTTATTTTTCCTCATTCCTCATTACCTATTTAGTTTACATATTTTAAGTAACATCAAGAAGGGGAAAAGGTTAATATTATGAAAAAAATTTTGTTACACAAATAAATTTATTTCTTCATGAATTCTACCAGATTCTCATTTCTCTCAGGCTAAACAAATAATTTGTTCCTCTTACTAAATGTAAACATTTTTCTATGGATTGAAACAAGGATTATGGGAATAAATATTAAAAAACCCTGTTATATGGTTGATTGCATCTTGGATGAGTCCTTGCATAGTTTTTTTTAAATTTAAGTATTAAAGGTTAAGTTAACTTAAGGGTTAAGTGACTTGCCCAGGGTCACACAGCTAAGCGATTATTAAGTATATGAGGCTAGATTTGAACTCAGGTACTCCTGACTCCAGAGCCATTGCTCTATCCATTATACCACCTAGCTGCCCCCCTTGCACAGTTCTGAAATGAAGCTATCTGAATCTCAAGTTCAAGTTCTGATTCTTATGGTTCAAAGAGAAGTTTTAGAAATTATTCTTTTGAAGTGTAAGCCATAAACACTATTACTAAGTCAAATAAATGGCATAACTCAGCATGTTATACCATATGTATAGGACAAGTAATGAGTCAGTCATTTAAAAAAGAAAAATTTTGTGGCAGTTGGAGGTCCTGAATCTTCATTCCAAACCAAAAGAAACAAAAAAAAATAGTTAACAAAAGCTGTATATACTTAGCAACACTGCTTATACCACCACATAATAAACATAAATTATGTTTTCTGAGAAACTTCTAAAAATATTATCTCTGGCTACTGGTAAAAAAAAAAGTCAAAAAATAACAGTGAAAGTGTATTTGAAAAATTGTATAAAGGGAAGGTCACTAACAAAAATCTTTAAAGGAGAGTGTTATAAAGAAATGAAACATTTTAGGGAGAGGATTAAGAAATCTTAGAAGGTGAAACATCTGAGATTCAAAAATAAGTACATTACCCTGAAATCAGGAAGAACTAAGTTCAAATCCAGTCTCAATTACTTACTAGCTGTCTAACACTGGGGAAATCATATAACCTGCTTGCCTCAATTTCTTTAATTATAAAATGGGAATAATAACCTCCCAGCATGATCCTTGTGAAGATTAGAAGAGATAATGATGGTAAAACATTCAGCACAAGTCTACTACACAGTAACTGCTTAATAAGTGCTTGTTTCCTTTTCTTCCTAAGTAGCAATTATTATAAGCTGCCTCCTTTAGTGAGATCAGCAAAAAAGATATCTCTGTAAGGTTTCTAGATTAAAAGTTGCTGTTGTAAACCTTCAAGTGGATTCCTTACTTCATAAAATCAATCTAAATAATCTCAATAATAGGAAACAGAAGTAAACTAAATTGAAGTCATGAGATAGGGCATTACGAATGACTTTTAAAAAGGAATCTATAATTGTTAAAAATTGTAAGTGAATATACTACCTTAATGGCATTAATCGAAAACAATCCAACAGTTATTATTATCAGTATATTAAAATGAATTACAATTCTTCCATTCTCCTAACAATTTGATTAGGAAATTAATACTGAAAATTTTCTTCCAAAGGAACTTATAGCAGTAGCACAGTCAAATGTTTTTAAATTATGTCAAACCACTTTAATGAAAGTGGTTATCCAAGTTTGTAACATACAATGTTGTCAAAAGCTGCTCAGAACACATCATCAAGAATGATTTTAATTCAGATATGGCTCTATTATCATTTGCCCCATCTTTTAATAATGTAATCTTCCCTCAGGGACTATGTTTGAATTATATTTTCCTCATCACCAAGGGATTTTTCTACCTTGAGACCTAGCAATAACAGATTATTGTTAGTGCAATTTCTGATTACCTGTATTAATACCTGGATGTTACTGGGAATTGGTTGGCATAGGGAGGAGTTAAGGTAATGATGAAGTATATCCAGTGACTTTGCTTCTTTGGGCTTTATTCTTGGAGGATAGAAAGAGGTGGCAGGAGAAGTTTGAGAACCATTTAATTTTTACATGGAACCAAGGTTCTTTATCTTGTAGCTTACACAACAAATCCAAACAATTATCATAATATTTGGATGGTAGTAGCTATATTTTACAGCGACTTTCTATTTCTATAGAGATACCATATTGTCTACATACAGTGGAGGAATTGAAGACTGTTGATATTGACCAAAATTCAGTTACCATGGGGGGAAAATGGTAAATAAAAAGTAATTGGGGCAAAGTAACTCAAAAAAGGCCTAGAATGAATGCATAGCATGTAGGAGTCATGAACTTACATAGCTAGGAGGTCTCATCAAGTTTCCATTAATATTTTATTCTTAAATGTAAGCAGCCTTGCCCCCAGTGCTGGTCCATGTATGAGCCAAGGGCACAAGACAAGAAAAACAACTGGTAACACACCCAACACATTACAGAAGAAATTATTACTAATGTGTGCTTTCTGTACATATAGTTTGCTTAATGAAATCACAGATCTCGACTAAAAATGTACTTTCTACATGCAAAAATTTGTTTTTCTTAAACAAGATTTACATCTTTCTCTTCCTCTGTCAAAAGTACATTATCATCTCTAAGACACGAATGAATTTGGCATAGAAAGACAGACCCTATGATTTCACTGGTATACAAAATTCCCATTGCCTCTGTCAAAGTAGGGTGTGAGCACTTTTTCATGTATTACTAAGCATTGAGAAGTTCAGTGATTTGCCCAGGGTCACATAGCCAGGATATCAGAAGTGGAACTTGAACACAATAGATCTTTCTGGCTTGAGAGAATTTGAGTGCATTTATTTTAAGTAATATCATTAATAGAGATGCCATTCAATTCTTACAAAAAAAGTATCTGGCAGATTTTTTTTGGGAAGAAGTTTGATAATTGTTTCTTTAGCTTGTGTTACTATATGCAAAGATGCATTACATACCCATTTCTCCCCCCCCCCCCCCCAATAAGGTGTCTCTGGAGAAGTAGCACTTAGTAGATATAGAACATTAAGTATAACTTTTAAAAAATTAATTTAAGGCAATGGAGTTAAGTGACTTGCCCAAGGTCACATAGCTAGGTAATTATTAAGTGTCTGAGGCTGGATTTGAACTCAGGTCCTCCTGACTCCAGGGCCACTGCCCTCTTAAACATCACTTCTGACATATACTGGTTGTGTGATTCTGTACAATGTCCTAAGCTAACTTTCTAAGGCAGAAGAATTGTCTTCCTGTATTATTAGAAGCAGATATTTTTATGGGGGGGCCTCCCATGCCAAACTGATGAATTCAGTGAACAAAGACACATCCTCTTTCAAAATAGTTAAAATAACAGAATCTTCTTTTAAGGAAACAAAGACAATAGAGTTTTTCAGTCAGCAATGCCTTTAAGTATCATTATTGTCTTGTATTTTAAGTTGCTTAAAAACTGAGACTCTGCAAAAATGAATGGCAACTTGGTTACTTAATTGTAACTTTTTGAAGATTCTCTTTGCTATCTTGTTTCTTTCTTAAAGCTCAAACTACAAACTTTGACTCTTCTTCCCTTTTCTGCATAAAATATCACCTATGCCCCTTAGAAATTGTTTTTTAACATGCAAAATAAAGTTTCCAACTTTAAAAAACAACATAATTTCAGCTTTTTTAAAAATGTCCTTGCTATGCTAAATTAACATACTTTATACCCTAATCTACCAGTAATAAACTCTGACCTCAGGAATTTTCATTGGACTTTGGTTTCATCATTGATAAATAAATATGAATATTTTTCTGATGTTCTCATTAAAAAAGGAAAATTAATCATACAACAATTTAGTACAATTTCCTATGATGCAACAGATATTCTAATAATAATATTCTAATAATAAAATCATGGCTTTTTACTTATGCATTTACCCAATATTCTTTTAACATTTCCTGATGATATCCCAACTAATGTCTTCAAGCAATTAGTAGCCTTGTTCTACATGATTAAACTTTTTAATCTATTCAGGATTTTTCATATACTGTTGACTTTATTTTATTACTATTTTTTTTTAGCTTTTTAAGCAAGGCAAATGGGGTTAAGGGGCTTGCCCAAGGCCACACAGCTAGGTAATTATTAAATGTCTGAGGCCGGATTTGAACTCAGGTACTCCTGACTCCAAGGCTGGTACTCTATCCACTGAGCCACCTAGCCGCCCCAATACTGTTGTATGTGTGTGTGCATGTGTTTAAAACTACTATACATCTGATAAATATTATGGCTCAGATGGCTATTTACAGAAATAGTTTAAACACATAAAGAATTACCTGCATTTTACTTTTTTGGGAAAAAATTATTAGTTACTTCTTTCTGAATCACATGAGGATTTTTTAAAATAGGTTTCAGTGTTTCCATAAACTAAGCATCACAACTTTTATTTGCATTTCTGACTTTCTAAATGTTTTTAATTTACAGAAATTGATCATCACCATGACATATTACAATCCATAGGATAAAGATATGAATTATTCTACTGTTGCCCAAATGGCATGATTATATTTCTTAAAATAACACTTTAAATAAATGAACACCTTTTGGAAAGCAGAACTAAAAGTGGAAAAATGGAACTACATTGTTAAGAGCAATAAAAATTCAATATGAAAAGACATTCTTGCACTGGGATTTTAACTGCAGAAGTTGGGGGTATATTACCAGAGCCTCCTGTTTGCATTTCTGAAATTTCTATGTTTGTTAGGTCTTTCTGAAGTTGCCATCTTACACTTCTGCATCCTCTTCCATCTTGCCACCTATGACCATCTTCACTTTCCTGAAATACGTCTTTTCTTGGTCGGTTTATAACAGGAATCCTAGAGCCAGTTTTGAAATCTAACCAGTTGTCTGTTTCATTCAATTCATCCGATACCCATCTCTTAATACTATCCTTGTGGCTGTCATTTATTCTTGCTCCTTGACCATGACCCATGTTTTTGGGTACATTCGTACTGCTTGAAACAGCATGTGGTCCTTTCCTGGGACTGTTCCCATAGTTCCCTGGGGTTCCTTTTTTGAGAGGAAGGCTTTTTTCTGTTTTACTACTATGTCCATTACCAGAATCATCCATTATTAAATAGTCTGGTTGTGGAGAAGCCCTCCTGAAATCATCATCTATAATTCCACGTTCTTTATTTCGCTTGAAAAAACAAGGTTTTGCTGCATCTCCCATTGTCTATGCTCTTCAGTCTTTTTTGAAGATACCTGAAAAAAAGTTTAGTAGTTTATTTCAACAAATAACATACTACTTTTAAAAATTGAGCAAATTTATCACATAAGTACCAGAAAGTTTTACCAAGAAATTCTCTTTAATAAAATCAGAAACATGACATGTCAATAGTTAAAACTATAAATGAAAGTAGGGTTTGAGTGTTATTTACCATTTTCTATGAAATTGGATAAAATACTTGCAATAATGAGGTCTTATTCTTAGAAATTGATTTTTTAAATAAATATGGGAATAATGATTTTTCAAGATTGTAAGGCTTTTAGTAAAACAGGTTGCTTCATTATGAAATTTGTATCAGGTATCACATATATTTTAACCAGTATTTGAATCAATTATACTGTAAATACACAATTTTAATCAGAGAATGATATTCTTACCTTAAGAGTCCACTATACCTGCTGCAAAGAGAATTTCATTTCAAGGTAATATGATAGTCACATTATAAAAACAAAGTCCTCCTATAAAGACCGATTGAAATTTAGTTTAAATTATCTTTAACTCTATAATAATATATAAAAAAGTGAACATCTTTCAAAACCATTTGTACTGTTTTCTCTCTACACTCCTCTTAGCACACTAGAGGAAATGTAAAAATGACTTGTAATCATTTTTGTTACCTTCTTAAGAGCTGTCCATATTGTTTGGGAACAGTTTAATCTGTTCCCTATCACCTTTGATATTAGTTTAGTGAGAGGCAGAGTAATGGAGGGTAGAGAGCTAGATTCAGTATCTAGATGTCACAAGTTCACACCCTCCCCATACTTAATTCTTCGCAAACTTTAAAAAATTGTTATATTTCAATGGTTAGAAATGCTCAGGTACTAAGTCAACTGACAGTAGGTCTGGGGTGAGGAGAGGAGTTGCATTCCACTATTCCCCAGGATTTAGATCAGGAAGGGACTCAAGGTTCCTTGATTCAAATCTTTTACTTTGTAATATTATGAAAATCATCAACAAACATTACCATCTATTAAAAAGGCCAGAAAAACAGAATTATAACTAAAACACTGAACCTATTGCATATGGGTTTTTAGGTGGTGGCACACTGCATTGGTTACTTGTGACTCCTGAACTACTTCTTATGTGTATTTTAAAATGCTTCACTGATGCTCTCCTTTCTGAATCATCACAAAATAAATCATACCCTCCCTTTCAGTGACTAAATGTAGTCAAGCAAAATCAATTTGTGTTGTACTAGTTATGCTTGAAAAAGTATGTTTCTCCATCTAATCATCTCATCACCAAAAGGTAGGAGAAAAGCACATCTCATGTACAGCAGGGTCTTAACTTGGGGTCCATGGATTCCAGATTTTTTTCCCAGAAATATTTGGATAACAGTACTTTTCACATACTTTCCTTTGTAATTCTATTGCATAGTTGCATTTAAAGACACTTCCAGAAATGGATTAATAAGGCTTCACTAAGCTGCCACCAACAAAAAGGGTTAAGATCTACAGACTGGAGGAGTCCAGATCGGTCCTTTCATCTTTTCCGACATCGTGGCCACTGTCTGTACCTCGGGCTCTACTCACGTCACTCGGCTTGAGTTCACACAAGTCTTCCCAGGATTCCCTTTCACCGTTCCTTATGGCACAATAACAGCCCTAACATTCACACGACCACAACCGGCTAATCCATTCCCTAATCGATGGGTCTCCTACGTGGTTTCCCGTTCCTCGGAAGCCAACCCAGAGCGGCTCTAGACTTCAGGACGCGGCCCCGGAGCCCGCTCCCTCAGCAGCCGGACGCCGGCTCGGGGCTGCCCCCCCCAAACTCTCATTTTTACAGAGGAGGAAAGCAAAGCGCAGGAAAGTTTAAGGACTTGTATAAAGTAAAGAAGCAAAGACTAAATCCGAACCCAGATGTCCGTGACTCGAAGCGAGGCGCTCGCTCCCGGCACTACCAACACCCCCGAGCCCCCAGGCTGCGTCCGCCTCCACCTCGCTGGCAGGAGAGGGCGAAGGCCGCTGCCCCCCCCCCCCCCCCCCCCCGGCAAGGAGCCCGGCCCCGCTCCCCCCCCCCCCCCGCGAACAAAGCCGAGGACGCCAGGCTCCGCCACCCGGGAGGCGGCCCCGGAGGGCAGAACCGGGGCCAACTGTACCCGGGGGCGCCCGAGCCGCTCGTCCCCCGCCGCGCCGACGCCCTCGGGCTCCGCGGGCAAATCCCGAGCGGCCAAGCCGCGGCCCCCGGCGGAGGGGGGAGCCCAGAGCCCAGCGGCCCCCGCGCCCCCTCCCCCATCCCCCTCAGGTACACACTCACCGCCTCCGTCGCGAACTCCCACCTCTTCCGGCCTCGGGCCCGGCTCGCTCTTGTTTTCTTTCGGCCTCACTTCCGGCGCTCAGCCCCGCTTCATTGTGCGCGATTGGGAGCCGGGGGTGTCACAGCCCGAGCCGTCCGCCGCGGGCGAGGGAAACCGGCGCCCCGCCGACCGAGGGGCCGAGGCTCCCCGAGGCTCCGCCCCTGCTCCGCGCCTCCTCGCCCCCCCCCACGCCGGGGCTCGTGGCCGCTCACCTCCGCGGCGGAAAGAAGCTCCGGCGTCCGGCCCCGGGGAGAGGGTTCCAAAGCCGCCCCGCCCCGGCCCTGCCCAGCCAGGGCCTGGCCCCGCGGCGGCCCTGCGCTTCTATTACTTCATCCTGAGGGGGCTGCGTGCCACATGCCTCTGACGGCCCGCGTCACAATCTGCCCGTTCTCTTCTGGCTTTGAGCTCCCGGCTCTCAGGCAGAGCCGCTCCAGCCGCCTCTTGACGGTGGCGGGTGCCAGAACTTTGACTTGCCGAGAGCAGAGCGGGTGGGGGACTTAGGGAAATCACCTCGACTCCACAGCAGCGCCCCTAAAATCGCAGTCGCATCTACCATCCTCATCTTATATTTCCTTTACCCTATTAGATGCGGGAAAGTCTAGTTTGTGCCCACCACATTGCCTTCTCCGTCTATTTGTCTGTTTCCTCCCTCCTTTCTTTACTTCCTTTCTCCCTTCTTTTCTGTTTCTCTCTCTTGTTACTTTATGTAGAGAACTCCTGTTTTGGTAAATCCCTACAGATATGCAACTGTAGAAGGGGGTAGGGATTCTTTTTCTTTTTGTATCCTCGGCTCTTAGTCTACATCCTGGAACAGAAATATTGATTGATTGACTATATAATGTCTACCATTAGGTAGTCTGTAATTTATGATCCTAGAACTTAGATAGTTGCCCATAGTCTCAATTCAATTCAGCCACCTTAAACATCTACTCATGCAACCTCCGAAGAGATAAAAAAAAAAGCAGTCTCTGTCTTCTAGAAGCTTACAATCTTGGTAGTGGGTGTAGCAAGAACAATCATACAGAGATAAGTAAACACAAAAATATGAGCGTAGTAGATGAATTGATTTGGGAGAAAGCAGGAATGGCAGAGGTTCAAGGAATCAAGTGTTCATCAAGTAGGAGATGGTACAATCTTGAATGAAGCTACAGATTCTAAGAGTTGGATGCGAGGAGTGCCTGCACTGCAGGTAATGAGGGAATGTTATCTGAAAAAGTTGAAAGGTGGGAGAAATAGTTTTGCTTGTGAAGAACAGTGAGAAGATAAGTTTTGCCGGAGAGTTTACATGAATGCATTGAAAAGGCAACAAGCATTTTATTAATTATTATGTACCAGGGCACTGAACTTAAAGGTAGGTTAGACAAACTGGCCTACTTGCTATTTCCCATAAATGATACGTCAAATGCATCCTTCTCCCTAACTGACCTAAATTTTCTCCTCCTGGCTACCTTAAAGGTAGCCAGGAGGAGAAGCAAATGTCAAAGCAAATATCAAAGGCTTTTGGAAGACTTTCCTAATTTCCCTTGTTGTTAGTATTGCAGCTACTGGTTATTTTGTATTTTTTGTATAGGTATCTTTTTGTTTGTTTATATATGTTGTTGCCCCTAGAGTAATACAAATTCATGGAGGCTAGATATTGTCTATTATGTCTCCAGCACCTAGTCAAGTGAGGTATTTTTGCTATGGAGGGTGGGGGAAGGTGGGACTAAGGGCAATAAACTGTTACACTGTTGCCCTACAGAATTTCCTCAGAGTTTAAATTCGCAAGGCCTTAAAATAATCAAGCCTATAATCAGTTGACTGACACTGACAGTACCCCTTAATAAAGATTCATCAGGGTGTGGTAGGTTATGCTTTGGTTTCTTACATTCCATCCTTGAAGTTAGTGCAGTACAGTCACACCTAGTTTAGTAATGTTATTATAAAAAAGACTGGCTTAGAAAACTCAGGATTTGGGGAAAAAGTCACCTTTAGGATTAAAATATTAATCTTTTGCATTTCCTAAAAAAATTATATTTAACATTTCTTGAGGCCTACTTCCTAATAGGCCAAAGGACTACTTTTGAAAATCTGGTTCCAGGTGACAGATCTCATTTAAAAATACAATAGTATTAAAGACAAGATTGGCAATATTACCATTGTTTGCACCTCTTTTCCTCCAGATCATATTTGATAGAAATTTTTTAAAAAAAGGGGGTTTTGGAGCTTTTTGGCACCTGGTGGAAATTTTTAAAAATACCTTCTGAATTTAACAAACAGCAAATCTATCATTTGCAGTATCAGTTTGGTAAAACTGAAAATTGTTTATGAAACTACAAATCTATTATGTAGTTTATTTTTAAATATGATATATTTAGAATTTAATTTTCAAAGCTATCATGTTTTTGTTTTTTTGTTCTTCTGTATATTTAAAAAGAATGCTTCAATGAATTCCCTTCCTTCCTTCCTTCCTTCCTTCCAGACCCCAACTATCTCTGCTCTGAGACCCCTTGTTGAACCTGAAAGTTAATGACTATTACAAGTTCTGCTTTTTTTTTTAAACTGCCTCCTTATTAGCAACATCAGACCCTGGACTTCTTGAGCCTCCCTGACCTGCTTGAAGCCCCATGGATTGCTTACAGCCTCCTTTGCCCTTTTACATTTTGCTTTTTTCTAACTGTCCCCTATCAGCACCATCAGCCCTTGACTTGCCTGAGCCCCCTCTGACATCCAAAGTCCATCTTAACAGACTCAAATATTTGCTAAGGACATTTTGTTTGCTCCACCCTATAGAAGGAGCCTGCTCTAATCTTTCAGTGCTAGAGCCCCTCCTAGCCTAGCTCATTGTGCTTCACTGAATAAAGCCTTCTTCACTAAAAGACAATGTATATCAACTGAATTCTTTTGAGATTTCCTGTACTTCTTCCTTCCTCCCTTCCTCCTTTCTCCCTTTTCTTCCCATTTTCCAGCTAAATCACATCTTCCTTGCCTAGCCCTATTTTCCCTCTTGTTCCCATACTCTCACCCCCCCCATAAAACAAAAAAAGAAAAACAACCTTTATATAAATTTTAATATCATTTGCATGGGGACTTTTGTTGAAAAGACAATTCTCTTTTTGGACTTTTACCCTGATTAAGAGACAAAACTCAAGATAAAGAGAATTAAAAGGAGTTTATTAGTTTATAGATATACCAACTTTGTCAGCCTGCTCACCGGAAATGAGTGATAGTTTCTAGGTAAGGCCATCTTTTATTGGTAACTTTCATAATAAGATTAAGAAAATTCAGATAGTCCATGTCAGTAATTGGGGCAGTTAGGTAGCACAGTGGATAGAGCACTGGTCCTGAAGTCAGGAAAATCCAAGTTCAAATGTGACCTCAGACATTTGCTAATTGTGTGATCCTAGGCAAGTTACTTAACTGTTTATCTCAGCTTCCCCATCTGTAAAATGGATTGAAGAAGGAATGGCACACCATTCTAGTATCCTTGACAAGAAAAGCTCAAATGGGATCACAGTCAGACATGACTGAAAAAATAGCAATAAAATTTATCCTATGTATAGCTTACTTTATATAATGTTTGTCTGCTTTGGATGGAAAACTCCTCTTTTGCCTCTAAGCCGCTCAGTGCTTAACACAGTGCTTAGTATATATAGTAAATCTTAATTAAATTTGCCTGGTTTTGGGTGAAGTCTCAGGATTGTTTTTAATTTGCATTTATTATCATTAATAATATTTAGAACATTCTTTCATAGGATTTTTTCTAATATTTCAAAATTCATTGGAGAACTATTTATATTGAACAACTTATTGGGGAATAACTTTAATAATAAGATATTACAAACTATATTTTCATTGAGGACATATTGTGAAATATGGTGTAAAGTGCTGATCTAAGTCTAATTTCTTCAGACTACTTTCCAGATTTCACAACAGTTTTTTTAATCAAATTGGAGAATTTTTCCAAAGTAATATTTTTTCTGGTTGATCTAATATTGGTCTTTTGAATTCAATTATTTGTTATTCTCCCTTGTCTAATCTATTCCATTAATTTACCTCTTTCTCTTTTTAAAAATCAGTACCAAATGGTTTTGATGATTTTATAATAAAATTTTAAAGTCTGGAAGTTCATCTTTACCTCTTTTCATTATTTTCCTCAACATTGTCAATGTTCTAGTTCTTCTTAGCAGCATCACCCCATTAAAAAAATCCTTAAAGACAGCATACAGAATTCAATATCCATTCACGAATATAATGGAATACCTCACTATAAATGAGTATAACAACAAATATGATGGATGAGTCCCCTTAAATGGGCCCAGAGGGCCACTGTTGTTCAGCAGGCATAGGTTGAATATACCTATTCTAGACCTTTAATTTTTCCAAATGAATTTTTTTATTATCAAGTTCAGTAAAGCATTCCTTTGATAATTAAATTGGTATAAAATGAAATATATGAATCAATCTTGATAATATTATCATTTTTTTTTTTTTTTTAGTTTTTGCAAGGCAAATGGGGTTAAGTGGCTTGCCCAAGGCCACACAGCTAGGTAATTATGAAGTGTCTGAGGCCACATTTGAACTCGAGTACTCCTGACTTCAGGGCCAGTGCTCTATCCAAGGCACCAACTAGCCAACCCAATACTATCATTTTTAATTTTATTTGTATGGTCTACCCATGAGAACTACATATTCCTCCAACTGTTCTAAGTTCTTTATTTTAGTAAGGATTATTTTGTAATTAAATTTATATAAGTATTTTGTGTGCTTTGGGTATGCTTTTCATGATGGTAAACAAAGTAGATATACATTGATTGGAATTTAGCTAAACAAATTGTAATACATGAATACAATTGAATTTTAGTGTGAAATTACAACATGATGAATACAGAGAAGTATGGAAAGAATTACATGGAATGATGCAGAGTAAAGTAAGCAGAACAACATATATACTGCCTATAAGAGTATAAATGAAAGGAATGATCACAAAATAATAATAAAAGAATGTTGTGAAATTACAGAGCACAAGTATGACTCCAAACAAGAAATAGAAGATATATTATCCTATCCCTTTATAGAGGTGGGTAGCTCCACAGGTGTGAAACACTGCAGATATATTAGACTATTTTTTGTTATTGATCAGTTTTGTTTTTCTTTCAAAATATCATTTGGTTTATGGATTAGCTCTCAGGAGGGGGAAGAGAAGGGAAAATAGAGGGAAATATCAGTGATGCAAAATATAAAAGTTATCAAAGATTATGTAACAAAATAAATTTTAATGTGATTATAGGAAACTATAAAATCTGGGTATCAGATTATATTTGGTTTTCTTTGAATGCTCTAGAAGAAGGGAATCATTTTTTAAAATCCCCAATCAAATCTTTCTTTATAGGAACCTTGTATAATATCTCTGCTCTTATTTGCATCTTATTTTCAGTTCTGTATTATAGATATATACTAATTATTGCATATTTATGGTGTTTATGCATGATGTCTTGCTTCCCTTCTTCCTTTTAGACTATAAATTCCAAGATGGCAATGGATTCTATTTCACTTTTCTTTGTACCAGTGGCTATTTCAGTGATTTTCCTTTTGACCTCAGAGGATAGTTCATGGGTTTAACTGAATTTCCTATATAGAGAAAGGGTGTTATAAATTTTCTAGGCAGTATGATGCTGGAATACAGGCTTCTAGTACAGAAGGGATATTTCTTGAGCAGGACCAGCTTTGGGACCTATCTTAAGAGTAACATGGGATGAGCAGTATGTTTTCAGAAGAATCTGGAAAGACTTATATGAACTGATACAAAGTGAAGTGAGCAGAACCAGGAGAACATTGTATATAATAACAGTAATATACAACCATCAATTATGAATGCCTTAGTTATTCTCAGCAATACAATGATTTAACATATTGCTGACAGACTCATGACAAAAATGCTATCCAACTCCAGAGAAAGAAATGATAGAGTCTGAATGAAGATCAAAATTTTTTTAAACTTTATTTTTCTAGTTTTTTTGGTCTGTTTCTTTTTTTTACAATATAATTAATATGGAAATATCTTTGCATGACTGCATATGTATAATCATATAAAATTGCTTGCCTTCTCTATGAGGGGGGCAGGGAAGGAGGGTGAGAATTTGGAACTCAAAATTTTAAAAAGGTTAATTTTTTAACATGTAAGTGAAAAAAGTTAAAATATTTTAAAAAAGATTAGCAGGAACTTGGTAAATGGCTTTTGAATAATTGAATGACTATTTAATCTAGGGCTTTTTTAAACATCAGGTTGGCTCCAAAGTCTAGAGGCAAACACAAATTTATTGCAGACACTTCACTTGTGATGATGCATCTAAAACAGGTAAAACTTGAAACAACACAATGCTTTCTTTCTGTAAGAGCCATGGAGTCAGCAATTACTGTAAATCAGATCCAGTTTTTTTTCTGTTAGTCAAATTTAGTGGCATGCTTCCCACATACTCCCAGAAAAAAAAAGCATGGTACTTTTGAAATAGAAATGGACTTGGGGGATGGGATGAGAAAGACTTTAGAGTCATAAGATTTATAAAGGAACTTAGAGATAAAATCTGGTCCAATTCTTTTAATTTAACAAATGAGGAGACTGAGGCTCAGAAGATTTATATATGACTTGTCAAATGTCACATAAGTAGCTTAGAAATATTTTCTTCCCTATCTGTCATTCTATGATCTTGAGCATTTCACTCTACCCTTAATTTAAGATATGGTTTATTTTTAATTAGGAATAATAATACTTGTACTACCCACATTACAGACTTGTGAAATCATTTTACCCAAACACAAAGAGTTATATAAAGTGAATTTTTATTGCTATCTTTCAGACAAAGTACTTTAAATACAGTTTATTGGGGGGGGAGCTCTCTGATCAGTTTGATGTCTCTCCTCCCTAAAGTCTTCTCCCTCTCATTAGTACCTTCTTAAGAGAGCTGATGATTGACTGTAATGGGGATAAACTAGAAGCCTTACCCAATAAGATCCAAGGGAGAAGCAAGAATGTCATTATTTCTACTATTTTTCAATATTGTACTAGAAATGTTAGCTTTAGCTATAAAACAAGACTAAGAAATCAAAGGAATTAGGAGAGGCATTGAGGAAATAAAACCATTACTCTTTGCAGATATGATGGTATCCTGGGAGAATCCTAGAGAATCACTTAAAAATCTAGTTGAAATAACAACTTTGGCAAAGTTGTGAGATGTGAAATAATCACAAATAAATCATCAGCATTTCTATATATTACAAATAGATCCAGCAGCAAAAGATAGAAAAAGTCCATTTAAAATATTTAGGAATCTAATCTGCTAAGAGAAACCCAGGTACCACATAAAAGCAATTTCAAAACACTTTTCATATAAAGTCAAATATGAATAATTGGTAAAAATATTAATTGCTTATGGGTAGGCTGAGTCAAAATAATACACATGAAATTCTACCTAAATTAATTTACTGATTCAGTGCCATACCAATCAAACTACCAAAATTATTTTACAGAGGTAGAAAAAGTAATGAAATTCATCTGAAATAAAATGTCAAGAATATCAAGGGAATTTATAAAAAAAATGTGAAGGAAGATTCACCTAGAGTTCCAGTCTCTAAATTCTATTACAAAGCAGTAATCATCAAAACAATCTTATACTGGTTAAGAGAGAAGGTCAGTAGAATGGGCTAGGTATACTATACACAGTAGGTAATGCCCATAGTGTTTTATAAATGCAAAGATCCAAGCTTTTGGGACAAGAATTTGCTATTTGACAAAAAGTACTGGGAAAATTGGTATGCATTTGGCAGAAATTAGGTAGAAACCAATACCTTACACCATATACCAAGATAAGCTCAAAATGCATACATGATTTGGATAAAAAGGGTGATTCAGTCATTTTTTTAGTTGTCTAATTCTTCTTGACCCTGTTTGGGGTTTTCTTGGCAAAGATACATGAATGGTTTGCCATTTCTATTGCCATCTTAATTTATAAGGAAACTAAGGCAAATGAGGTTAAGTGATTTGTTCAGGAATGCACAGCAAGTAAATGTCTGAGGCCAGATTTGAACTTAGGAGGTGGAGTCTTCCTCCAGGTTTAGTACTCTTATCTATCACAACATCTAAATGTTTATTATAAACAGTGAAACCTTAACAAAATTAAGGGAGTCTAGAATAGTTTACTTGTGGGAACAATGAATAAAGGAAAAATTTGTGGCCAAACAAAATGTAAGATGCGTAATTTTGATTACATTAAATTTAAAAAGGTTTTGCACAAACAAAAGCAATGCAGCCAAGACTGGGGGGGGGGGGGAGAAGAAAACTGGGGCTAAAAAATTGAAGGAAGGCCAGAATGTTGGAATGGTAATAATAATAATAATAATGTTTGTCCTTGATCATGACAACAGGGAGATAATACCATGACAAGCACATGAATTGGATTTGAGTGAAAGGGATACTATACTAAGACACCAGCCTTACTTTCTCCTCCAAAGCCAATTGGAGCCCAGTCAGATATGACTCAGGAGGACTGAGATGGCTGTGGATGTGAGGCAATCAGGGTTAAGTGACCTGCCTAAGGTCACACAGTAAGTAGTAAGTATCTGAGGCTGGATTTGAACTCCCATCCTCCTGAATCCAAGGTCCCTGCTGCAACACCTAGCCACCCTTGGTTGATAGTATTATAGAGTTTAGATGAGAATACTGAGATTAAGGAAAGATAAGTTATTTACCCAAGGCAGTAAGTATCAGAAGAGGAATTTGGGCCCATTTCCTCTGATGCTTGAAACAGTTCTTTTATCTCTGAACCACATGCCTTCTTGGGAATGAGGCAAGGTATTGGGACTTTTTCATCATTTGCTATTATCATGGGTGATTCAGACTAATTGGGGTAATGAGAAGGGTTATTGCTCATCTATCAAATTCAAAGTGTCTTTGTCTCCTGGAGAGAATCTAAACCACACATTGGTGCTATAAGTCTGAAAAGGATTGTGTAGGCCTCTGTAGGAAAGAGAAATTTTATTCAGATGTCAAGGAGTTACTCTAATGCCATTCCTACTTCATTTTTTTTTTCCTGAGGGGAGATTATGGATTAAAGTGAACCTATTGTTTTTTTTCCCCCTCTGTTTTGGGGTTCCCATAAATCATTTGTGGTACCTTTCCACTACTGTGGAAGAAAAATAAAGATTGTCCTCTATTCAACACATATTTGTTATATGAGTGTGAGGGGCTGTGGGCTTTGTAATATTTGTGGAGACTGATAAGAACGTTTTGGGAGATTTTCCAGAGTAAACTCTGAAATAGAACCTGATGAGTCAATGACCTTGAGTTCAGCTTTTGAGATTGGAACTGGTTGATATTACTCTAGAGTTTGGAGTCACTGGGTCATTGGTAAAAGTATTAGAGCTCAAGTTCTGATGCTCTGTACATAAGCATGATTCTACTACTTAATGATATTTAGTTTAAGGTTATAGGTGATCTAATTGAGTTTTTTGTGGTTTTGCTTAACAAAGCAGAAATAATTACTTTGTTCATGAAAACAGGAAACCAAGGGTACAGCAGTAATGGGGAACAGGCCAATTGTGTCAACAAGATCAGGTTCCAAAATGAGGCAACCACTTTTAGAGAGAGATCTTTCTGGTTAGCCGAAGAAGAAAGAAATCACAAGTTAAGCACAAAGGTGGACATGGGGTTTCAGAAGGAGGACATGGATTAGAACAACTTTGCAAATTCACTTCTCTGATCTCCCTTAACTATAGAATCTAGGACCTAGACTGATCCATGGACCATAATGGAATTATAAATAGTACATCAGTAAGGGCAGGTGGTAAGCCCTTATTAAATGCTCTGCTCTCCTATCTATCTATCTATCTATCTATCTATCTATCTATCTATCTATCTATCTATCTATCTACCTATCTACCTATCTATCCAGTTATCTTCTAACAAATGTTTGTCTATTTCTTTGAATGGATTCCACATTTAGAAAAAGTAGGAATAAGAGGAAGTATTTTGAATTCCAGTGAGAGAGCCCATGTTTATTTAGTTTATTAAAAATTCTATATGACTTCAAACAAGTGGCTTACATGGTGCTATAAATATTCTTTGCTTAATTGCTGAATTCTGTGGGCAAAAATATTTGCCTTAAAATAGGGTCAGAGATATTTTTGCACCAGGTATGGGACTGGAGGATGCATACTAGGGATGCAAAATTGAATGCAAGTTGCCACTCTCCACAAGTGCCAGAATTATCTGTCCAACAACTAGGCTAAAATATATATGATGTTTCCTTATTAAGGAGAAAGTATGGAGTGTGTATATGTATATAAATCATATAATGTATATGAAATCTTGACTGTATATGTTATATTATTATATTACTGCATATGACTGCTATGTTCAGTATGCAACTTTGCTAGGTGATGGCATGCATATTTGCTTGTGAACTGTGTCATAGCAACTTGGCTATATGAAGTATATTAAATTTCTGCATATGACCTGTGTTTTAGTTTATGATGTAGAGTGTTAATTTAAATATTATGTACTATATATCTGTATGTGCTATGTGCATCTGATATAATAATTGCATCCATCAGATGATATAGCAAAAAAAAAATCAAAAGAACTGAGAATCTTAGCTTTCTTACTTGCTACATATGGGAAAATCACTGAACTCTCTGAGCTTCAGTTTCCTTGTCTCATAGGAATAACAATACCTTCTCTTTTAACTTCACATGTGAGGATCAAATTAGATAATATATATATATATATATATATATATATATATATATATATATATATATGGAAAAATACTTTTAAAGTAATATACACTGAATTGAATTGAGTACTTTTAGGACACATAACAAGCAAGAATACTTCTCATCTTGTCTTCTGTTATGATATTAGATCTAGAATTAAAATAAACCATAGTAGTCATCCAGCATAGTCTACATATTTTTGTTGCTGTTGTTCAGTCATTCAATGATTGTGATTCCATGGACACTATTGTCCATAAGTTTTTCTTGGCAAAGATACTGAAATGGCATGCCATTTCTTTCTCCAGTATATATACCCATTTTACAGCTGAAGAGCTGAGGCAAATAGGGAATAAGTGACTTGTCCAGGCTCACATTGTTGGTAAGTGCCTGAGGCTGGATTTGAGCTTCCAGATCCTCTTAAGCTCCAAGCCCAGCGCTCTATCTACTATACTACCTAGCTGCCCCTTCATTTTACAGGTGGGAAAAACTGAGGCCCAGAGAGAATAAATAATTTGTTCAATGTTAGATTATAAATATAGAACAGGAATTCTTTTTTTAAAATATAAATTTCTTTTTTTTTTCAACTACATGCAAAGATAGTTTTCAACATTCATTTCTTGGTAAGATTTTGGAATCCACATTTTTCACCCTCACTCCCTTCCCTTCCTGCTCAGTGAGTAATCTGATATAGGTTATACATATATAACTATGTTAAAAATATTTCCTTATTAGTCATGCTGTGAAAAAAGAATCAGAACAAAAGGGGAGAAAATCATGAGAAGGAAAAAAGCATAAAACAAAATTTAAAAATAGAAAATGGTATGCTTTGGTCTGCAGTCAGACTTCATAGTTCTTTCTCTGGATGAGGATGATATCATAAGTCCTTTAGAATTGCTTTTGATCATTGTATTGCTGAGGAAAGCTAAGTCTATCATAGTTGATCATCACACAATGTTGCTATTAATGTGTACAATGTTTTCTTGGTTTTGTTCACTTCACTCAGCATCAGTTTATGTATAACTTTCCAGGCTTTTCTGAAGTCTGCCCATTCATGATTTTTTTTTTTTTAGGTTTTTGCAAGGTAGATGGGGTTAAATGGCTTGCCCAAGGCCACACATCTAGGTAATTATTAAGTGTCTGAGACCGGATTTGAACCCAGGTACTCCTGACTCCAAGGCCAGTGCTTTATCCACTGCGCCACCTAGCTGCCCCCCCATTCATGATTTCTTACAAAATGATAGTAAACCATCACATTCTTATATCACAGTTAGTTCAGCCATTTCCCAATTGATGGACATCCCCTCAATTTTCAATTCTTTGACATTACAAAAATAGCTGCCATAAATATTTTTGTTCTTGTAGGTATTTTCCCCTTTTTTATCATCTCTTTAGTATAGTGGTGGTATTATTTTATTGCCCTTTGGGCATAGTTCCAAATTCTAGAGCAGAAATTCTAATACAGATTCTATGACTTCATATTCAGAATTCTTTTCACTGTACTACCTTACCTCCTATCATGTGTTATTGCCTTGAGTAATGTTGTAGTTCCTGTAACCTTGGTGGAATATTTACAGTTTCTCAGACAAATATTCTCTTCCATCAACAGGGAATGTCTGCTAACTTGTGTGTTCTTTGAACTCCAGCATTTCTTAGCAAAACTTTGTTACCTTGCTGTCCTTGAATTTGATCATTGTGCTTTTTGTAAATTTCTGTCTGAACTGAATTCCAACAACTAGGCTAACATATATATGTTATTTCCTTATTAAGGAGAAAGTATTACTCATGGTGCCCTCTAATGGAGTGTGTATATGTATATGAATCATATAATGTATATGAAATTTTCTTCCTCAACAATATATTGATTATGAGTAATTCTATCCTTTTCAGTCTCTGAGATTCATGGCATAAGTCAATAGGTAGATATGGCTCATGCTCATAGATTATTGTTGTTATTCTTTGTTTCTGAAGAGGATAAATGACCTCATGGAATAATGTCTTGACTTGCTAGGGATTTAAGTGAGGCAGAATTGTACAAACTTGTTAACCTCACTCTCTCTTCCAGAGTTATTGAAGTCCAAGGGCAAGACAAAAGTCAAGATGACTGGTGATGGCCCATGATGTAGTATCTTCAGTGTCTGATTAGGCTTAAAGTTCTTTATAATACCTACTCCAGTTGTCTTCATGGTACTTGGAACCTACTGTTCTTGTGAACCCATTCCATAAGGGTGGATGGTAGGAGAATGTCTTCACTTTGGGTAGATACTTCCCTAACTCACTGGTTTGAAGCCTACTGGTAACCCTCAACCTGATTTAGCCCATATGATAAGATAGTTTTAGTGGAGTGTGACTTCTATACATACTTCAGCTCTTTGTAGTCAGAGGTGAAAGTTGGGTAAAAAGTAGACACCAAATATGGATGAGCAGCCCCAAAAAGGGTTCAGCATGCCCTCACACCAGACATGCTGGTACTCTCTGACCATCTCATACACTCTTTAAACATTATTAAATATGGTGTAAAGGCATACAAGTTGGTAGAATTGTACACCTATACTAGAAATGGCACTTGCTGATTTCTCTGAAGTTTTTTGTTCAAGTTTCAGTGTTCTCATCATGTCCATCAGTGTTTGTTTGAAGCACTCAGGTTGTGGATCTGTTATTACATAAGTATTATATATTTAAACTGTATAGGCTTACAGACATACATGTGGTCTCTTGGTATGTACAATGTAAGTTCATTGAAAGCAAGGTTTGTTTTTTTAATCTTTGTAGCTCAGCACAGCACTTGATACATAATACATACTCTGTAATTACTTGATTATTTGAATGGGAAAGGAACTCAAGTTCATGCCACATTAGGATCTGTTGAAGAAATTAGATATTATCCAGGAACAGAAAAAACTCAGGAAAATATGGTAGCTGCATTTGAGTGTCTGAAAGATTTTCATGCCAAACAACAATTAGAATTGTTCTATTTGGTTCCAGAGATATCACCAGATACAATGGCCAGAAGTTACATGAAATAAGTTTAGATCTCATATAAGAAAAAATTTCCTTAAAAATTGGAGGCATCTAAAAGTGAAATGAATCACCTCAGGAGAGACTAGGTTTTCCCTTATTGGAAGTTTTTTAAAGCAGACACTAAAAGACCAACTATGGGGTATTTTGTAATGGGGAATTATTATTATTATTATTATTATTGTTGTTGTTGTTGTTGTTGTTATTGTTGTTGTTATATGTTGGACTAGATGGCTGCTGGGGTTTTTGTCTGACTCCAAAATTTTATGGTTTTAAGATTAATTAGCCATAAGTTATACAAACCAAGGGGAAAAAACCTTTTATACTATAGAACCTATTTTTTTTGGTTTGGTTTGCATGTACTATAATCATGATTAGAATCTGGGGAATATAATGGGAAAATAATATATATTATTTAAACTCATAAAAGATTGATTGGATTAGACTAGTGGGGCCTGTCTGTCTCTAAACCTATGATCCTGTGCTCCTATGATTTGTTAGAGTATCATTTCAAATGTGAGCCCTAGCCAGCAAGATACTAACTATTAATCATAGGATACTCCTTCCTAGTGGAGATGTCTACTATAGAAATAGAAATTCTGAGCTAAAAGTGACTTTCTAGTCTAGCCTCATTTTACAGATGAGAAGATAGAATTCCACAGAGGAAGTGAGCTGCCCAATTATTACACAGTGACTTTTGAAAAGGGGACCAAATTTTGAATGGCATATAATATCAGTTACATGGTGTTATTACATGAGAAGATTCAAACTCAAAAAAACTGTAACAAACTTTGCATTTTATCACAGAAGACTTCTTGAACCAAAATGTTTCTTAAGGAATAATTTTATTAAGTTTGGGGTTTTCTTATCATACTGTAGCCATTTCTGTCTATATAGTTTATTGTTGATAGATATTAAAATCAGAACACTTAATTCTTCAAGCAGTTTGTGGATATACGGATATTTTCCAACTCTTTTGCTCATCTTTTTTCTAGATTCAGTTTGTACCAACACCACTATCCTGACAATATTATCTTTTATAAAAATATTTATTTTTCCAACTATATTCAATATAATATTTGTACAATTTTTAGTTGGGATTTTCAGCATTTATTGAAAAATTTATTTTATTTTTTTCATTACATGTAAGAATAGTTTTCAACATTCATTTTTTTGAAATATTTTGAGTTCCACATTTTTCTACCTCTCCCCCTTTTTTTCCCCTCCCCTTGACAATGAGTAATCTGATATAGTTTATCATGTACTATCATGTTAAACAAATTTCCATATTACTGACAATGTTATCTTGAATATACTGTGAAAAAACTGAATTAACATGTCATTTAACTTGAACTTTTTTTAATGTTTTTGCAAGGCAATGGGGTTGTGAGTAGTTTAAGGTCACACAGTTAGGTAATTATTAAGTGTCTGAGGCTGGATTTGAACTCAGGTCCTTCTTACTCTAGTGCTCTGTCCTCTGCACCACCTAGCTACTCCTAATATTGATTGTTTTTAGTTTGCATTTCAGAATATGATAATTTCACTTTGGTGTACTCTTCCCCCTCCTTTAATGGGAGTACCCTTTTTGGGGGCTTATGAATTCTCAATGCACTTTCAGTGTAGTATCTATACTATTAACTCTAAGAGTTAATAAATAATCACAATGGTGTTTGAGTCTTCTCATGTAATAACACTATATCATTGCTATTACATGCCATTCGAAATTTAGTAACTAACTCAAGATTATAAGATTATAATATTTTCAGGCATTTGTAGCCTGTGGTTGGCTCTGACCCACTCATGATGGCAGTATAACTAGTGAACATGATGATTGATGTGACAACTGAATGCCCCTTTTCTTTCGCTATGGGTTAACATGGGTTCTATGTGCTGGCAAGTCTAGGAGTTGGGTGGGAAGAGATCCTAGAGAAGGAGGTGAGGTACAACATATACTGCTATAATTCATTCTCAAATGATAAATGGGAATAATTCTGATAGGGGGAAATATAGGTTTATATAAGCAGAAGCTTATAGTTCTGAGCCCCTCTGATAAGTTTCCCATTTTAGACAGAACATAATGATATTCTTACCTCAAGAACTTAAACTTGAAACATTTTCAAGGCAAGAAGGAAAAAATAATCTTAATCATGATATACTATTCACCCAGTAGAAGGCAAAAGTAGGAATAATTCAAACAACACATAAAAGTTTACCCATGAACCTGTATCGAAATCTTCGACCAATGTAGTATTATGGGGCAAGGATGAGTGAAAGAGGAGAGTGGGCATATACTTATAGAAATCTATGAATGAGGCATGTGCTCCTGAGGCAACTCATAAGGTAAGAGAGTTTTTTTTTAGGGCATCAATCTGTATCATATATTACCAGGACCATTTCTGAGCATCTCCTCTCTTTTAAAGCATAAAACTGTATCTCAACTGTTCTAAGGTCACAAAAGCAATGTCAGGCTCTTTTAATAAAGCAAAAACTGTGCCTCTTAATAGAGAAACAATAGACTAGTTTGCAGAATGAGAGTTTTTGGACATTGTCAATATGGGACTTTTTTGCTTGACTATGTTAATTTGTTATTAGAATTTTGTCTTTCTTTTTTCCAGTAGGATGAAGGGACATATTAAAGAGAACAAATAAAGTATTACCAATTGAAAAAGATTTAATTCAATGTAAAGACTGACACATTGCCTTCTGTGGGGGTTGGGGGGGAGGGAAGTAAGATCAGGGGAAAAATTGTAAAACTCAAAATAAATAAAATCTTAAAAGGAAAAAGGATTTAATTGAGACTTCTGGGGCCTTATGAAGTTAATATATTCTTGGAGTTTTTCCCTACCAAAGATAAATGAAGCCTCTGCACTGACATTAAAGTTACAGATCCCACCAAGAAAAAGAGAAGATCCAAAGAAGTTTTCAATGGTAGATATTGTGGAGGATCTTCAGTGAAGGTCTGTCTCTTTGGGGGAAAAGGGGAAGTAAAGTCAAGCAAGACTGGAGTGGAGGAAAGCCAGTGGGAAGCTTTAAGCCTAGTGCAGTCCAGGTCCCAACAGCTTGAAAACAGCATAGGTTTCTTCAGCTAGATATTTCACCAAATGCGAGGGTTCCAACCTCAAACAAAGTCTGAACCCTGAACACTGGGGCAAATGATAGAACTGGGTTGGGAACAAACCACTGCATAGATAGAACCTGAACATAAAGGAGGAAATTAATCTCTGCAAAGGCAAGGCCTAGATTGCATAGGCAACATCTTGGCCAATGACAAGCCAGGGATCAGATCCCAGCCCCAGCATAAAATGCTTGGAGCCATACTCCCTGTACCTCAGAAACAGAACTAAAACAATACAGATGAACAAAAAAGCCAAAAGTGCATTCACCAAAAAACTACTTTGCAGCTAAAGATGATAACAATGTCATGTTAAAAGAAGAAATCAGTGAAAAATTACTCACAGGGAAACTCACAAAAGAAGTCTCTATGAATTGGACTCAAATTCAAAGGCTCATAGAAGAACTTAAAGAATTTAAAAATCAAAGAAAAGGAGAAAAATGGAAAAAAATTGAGAATCATGCAGGAAAATTATGAAAAATTGACCAAAGACATCAACTCCATTAAAAAGTGAAAATAACCCAGCTGGAAAAGGAAACACAAAAGCCAATTGAAGAAAATAAAACCCTAAAATTTGGAATTGAACAACTGGAAACCAATACATCTATAAGACTACAAGATTCCATCCAACAAAATGAAAAGACTGAAAAAAATTGAGGAAAATTTAAAGTACTTTTTAGGAAAAACAAATGACTTGGAAAATAGATCCAAGAGAGTTAATTTACAAATCATATAACTTCCAGAAAGCCTAGATCATCAAAAAACAACCTTGAAAACATCATGCAGGAAATTATGAGGGGAAACTGTCCAGATATGTTAGAATAAGAAGACAATATAGCCATTGAAAGAATACACAGAACCCCTCCAGAAAGAGACACCTGGATAAAAATTCCAAGGGCTGTTATGGCCAATTTCCATAGCTCTCAAAGGAGAAAATACTACAAGCAACAAAAAGGAAAAAATTTAAATACAAAGGAAGCACAATCAGACTCACATAGGACCTATCAACCTCAACAATGAAGGAAGACCTGGAATACCATATAATGGAGGGCAAAGGACCTGGGATTACAACCAAGAATTTACTACCCTGCAAAATTCAGCATATACTGTTAGGGGAAAAGATAGATGTTTGACAAAATAAAGGACTTAGAAAATTTCCTGACAAAAAGAAAAGAACTGAACAAAGAATTAAATCCCTAAATACACAACTCAAGAAGTGCATAAAGTAAATGAAAAGGGGAAGGAAAAAACAAAAGAAAACAAAACAAATGTCAAGACCATCAAATTGTATACAACCCTACAAGGGAAGATAAAACACTTATAACTCTTGAGAATTGTACTTCTCTTGGGATAATAAAAGGATCAAATATAATTGAGGAGACTGAACTTAAAGGATATGGCTAAGGTTAGATCTTGTCTTTCTATTGAAGAGGTCCAAGATGACATCATTAGGTTTGAGACAGAAAGCCCTGATGAAAGCAGGGGTGTTTACTCTAAAGTTGTGTCTCAGTTTCCTTTGACCTACTCTAATTCTGCTGTGCTCACAAAGTTTAACACTTTCTCTGATGAGGGTATCCTAAGTCCTGAGTCAGTGTGCCCATAAATTACAATCAATTGTAAAGTTCTTAAGTGAGATATTCAGAGTGTCTCTGTACTTAGAGCCCTTTGAGATTCTTATAGTTAATTAAATCAAGGTTGGACTTAATCCATACTTTACTTAACAAGGAGTTAAATACCTAGATGGGGGGGGGAGTGTGGGAGAAAATATGCTTGGAGGAGGGGCACAAATTATTCATGAAATGATAAGTCTTTGGATGATACTCTGGCACATGAGGATTGTGTGTCCTTAGAGGGTACTTGAAAAGGGGATAAGGTAAAAAATGATTATCATTTGATGCAATTCAAGACTCTCAAAATGTACTTCTAATGAGAAAGAAGAGGGTAGGGTACTTAATGACTTTGAGGCTATGCTGCTTATCAAACAGGCAAGCAAGTAATCAATCTGTGATGGTACTTTGATAACACTTTGAACTTATCAGGCAATCAATTAATCAAGCTATGATTGGTGTACCTGATTAATAGTATTTGAGAGACAGGTGATACTAGGTGAAGAAGCACAAAGATTTATAATTTTAGAGGGGAAGAAGGGAGGGTGTGAACACTGAGTAAACTCTATTCAATAGATTGTCAGAGAGGGAATAAGACATAATCCCACTTGGGTTTAAAAATCTACCCCACTCTACGGGGGGGGGGGGGGGGCAAGGGAAGGGAAAGATAAGGGAAGAAAGGGCCTGAGAAAAGGGAAGGTGAAGGTATAAGTGAAAATAAAATGAAAGTTAAATTTTAAAAGGAAAGTTAAAGGGGAAAGGGAGTAAACCTTTGGTGAGGAGGGAATAAGAGGAAAGGAATGAGAAAAATATAAATGGGGAAAGATATCATGGAGGGGAAATATAGAATTAGAAATATAGAATGTGAATGGAATGAACTGTCTATAAAATGGAAGCAGATAGCAGAATGGATTAAAAACCAGAATCCTACAATATGTTGTTTACAAGAAACACATTTGAAGCAGAGAGATACACATAGGGTAAAGGTAAAAGGATAGAGCAAAATATATTATGCTTCAGCTGAAGTAAAAAAATCAGGGGTAGCAACCCTGATCTCAGATAAAGCAAAAAGCAAAAATAGGTCTCATTAAAAGGGATAAGGAAGGAATCTTCCTAACAGGTACCATAGGTAATGAAGCTGTATCATTAATAAACTTCTATGTACCTTTTGAGAGAACAAATTCATAGAGGAAAAGCTAAATGAATTACAAGGAGATATAGACAGCAAAACTTTAATAATGGAAGACCTCAGCATCTCTCTGTCAGAACTAGATAAATCTAACCACAAAATAAGCAAGAAAGAAGTTAAGAAGGTGAATGAAATCTTAGAAAACTTAGATATTACAGACCTTTGGAGAATACTTAATGTGGATAGAAAATAATATACCCTTTTCTCAGTAGTACATGGCACCTATATCAAAATTAGCCATACACTAGGGCATAAAAAAACTTTATTATCAAATGCAGAAAGGCAGAAATAATAAATGTATACTTCTCAGACCATGATATAATAAAAATTACATGTAATAAATGGCCTCAGGAAGATAAACCAAAAACTAATAGGAAACTAAACCACTTAATTTTAAATAATGAGTGGATCAAACAGCAAATAATAGAAATAATAATTATATTTAAGAAAATGATAAGAATGAGACATCATACCAAAATTTATGGGATGCAGGCAAGACAGTTTTAAGGGGAAACTTTATATCTCTAAATGCTTATATGAATAAAATAGAGAAAGAGATCAATTAATTGGGTATGCAACTAAAAAAGTTAGAAAAAGAACAAATATAAGTATCAAATAAATTCTGAAAATCAAGGGAGAGAATAAAATTGAAAGTAAGAAAACTATTGATCAATAAATAAAACTAAGTTGGTTTTATGAAAAAGTCAATAAAATAGATAAACCCTTGGTTAATCTGAGTTAAAAAAAAAAGAAAGAAGATAACCAAATTATCAGTATCAAAAATGAAAAGGGTGAACTAAGCACCAATGAAGAGGAAATTAAAGAGTTAATTCAGAGCTACCTTGCTCTGTATGCCAATTGTATGCCAATAAACTTGATACCCTGAATGAAATGGATGAATATTTACAAAAATACAAACTGCCCAGATTTACAGAAGAGGAAATAATATACTTAAATAACCTCATTTCAGAAAAAGAAATTGAAGAAGCCATAAATAAACTCCTTAAGAAAAAAGTCTTCAGATCCACATGGATTTACAAGTGAATTCAACCAAATATTTAAGGAATAATTAATTCATAAACTATTTAAAAAATAGGGAAAAAGGAGTTCGGCCAAATTCTTTTTATGACACCAACATGATACTTAAACCAGGGAGAACTAAAACTGACAAAGAAAATAGACCAATCTCCCTAATGAACAATGATGCAAAAATCTTAAATAAAATTTTAGCAAAGGGATTACAGTGAGTTATTACTAGGGTAATTCACCATGATCAGGTAAGATTTATACCAGGTACCTAGGGGATGGTTCAATATTAGAAAAACACTCAGCATAATTGAATATATCAAGAGCAAAACCAACAGAAATCATATGATTATCTTAATAGATGCTAAAAAAGCCTTTGACAAAATAAAATATTCCTAAATCTGGAGCATCTTGGCCATCAGTTACACATAACATCTGTAGGAAGAGATTGTTTATAAAGATTATGCAAGAGGAACACACACAGTGAACATTTTTAAGCCTTGGCAAAAAACCACAGATAGGGAATTAGGTATGCCTGAAGCATATATGTGGAGTGGCAACTCATGACTTTTTGGTAAAGCAGAGTTGCTGCTACCCTCTGGTGATGCCTTCTTACTTATTGCTAGATGTGCTTGTTTTTTGCTTCATGATTATTTCACTAATAGCTACTGGGCTTGTGGTTGTAGAGCTTCTCCCTGGTACCAGCATTTGGATGTTGTCTCTACAAGATTATTTTTTTGTAACTTTTAAAGTTTTATTTAAAGTCCTCCTTTTCTTCCTCACTGAGACTGTGCAATCATGTAAAATATTTCCCTATTAGTCATTTTGTATAAGAAGTTTTGAATAAAAGAGAAAGATGATAGTGAAAAATAGTATGCTTCAGTCTGTTTTAAAACTATCAATTCTTTCTCAGGAGGCAGATAATATGCTTCATCATTAATTTTTTGGGATTGTCTTGGATAATTGTATTGCTGAAAATTGCTAAGTAAATCACAGTTCTCCATTATACAGTATTGCTATTATTGTGTACAGTGTTCTTCTCATTCTTTTCAATTCACTTTGCATCAGTTCAGATAAGTCTTTCCAGGTTTTTTTGAAATCATTCTGCTTGTTGTTTCTTATATAGCACAATAATATTTCCCCATAATCATACCACAGCTTATTTAGTCATTCTCCAATTGATGAGTGTCTCTTCAATTTCCATTTTTTAGCTATCACAAAAAGAACTGTTATAAATATTTTTTTTACAAATAGATCCTTTTTTTGATTTTTGAATCTATAACTTTTATAAACCCCTTCTATGTACCAGACACTATGATAAGCCCTGAGGATATAAAAAAACAAAAACAGTCCCTGTCTTCAAGGAGAGCATATTCTGATGAGGGAGACAATATGCAAACAACATGTATAAACAGGATAAATTGGAGAAAACTGCAAGGATCTATTGGAGTGAAGGCATTAGCAAAAGGGAAGATTGGGAAATAGTTTTTTTAGAAGGGGAGATTTTTAAGTATGACTTGAAAGATGTTAAAAAAAATTCAGGAGGAGGATCAGGAGGGAGAGAGTTATAGACACAAGAGGACAGTCAGTTAAAATGTCTCTTAGACAGGAAGGAATGCCGTGGATGAGGCCAGCATCATTAGGCTACAGAATATATGGAGGAAAGAAAAGTGTAAGAAGACAACTGGAAAGATAGGAAGGGGAAAGGTTATAAAAGGGCCTTAAACACCAAACACAGAATTTTATGTTTAATCCTGAAGGTAATAGGGAGATAACTACTGGAATTTATTGAAAAGGAAGGTGACATAGTCAGACTTGAGCTTTAGGAAAATATATTTAACAGCTGGCTAGAGTGGTGGGAGAGGAAGGCCAATCAGAAGGCTATTGCAATAGCAGAGAGGTAAGATGATGGAGGGTGGTGCTAGTGTTAGAGAAGAAGAGGGGTCTATATGAGAGGAAGAACCAAGAAGACAGTAAAAATGAAGAGTTGAAGATAAGTTGGTTTTGAACCTGGGTGACTGGGAAAAGGTTGGTGCCCTCAACAGTATTAGGAAAGTTGGGAATAGAGGAGAACTTGGAGGAGAAAGAGAATGTATTCAGTTTTGACCATATCTAGATGTTTATTAGATATCCAATTTAAGATGCCAAAAAGGCAGTTGGAAATGTGAGACTGGAGTCAGGAGAGAGGTTAGGATTGGATAAATAAAAATGAGAATCATCTATATAGAAATGATAATTGAATTCATGGGATTTGATGAGATGATCAAGTGTAATATTATAAAGAAGAGAAGAGGACATCCATACCAGAGCACTGGAGGATATCCACAGTGAGTAGATACAATCTGCATAAAGATCCAGAAAAGGGAACTGATAAAGGGGTCAGACAAATGGAAGGAGAAAGCAGTGTCATGAAAACCTAGAGAGTAGAGAGAATTAAGGAAAGAGGTCAAAGATACTGTCAGATTTAGCAGAGAGATCAAGAAGGACAAGAACTCAGAAAAGGCCATTAGATTCTGCAAAATTCTCCAATTTTGGAGAGAGATGTTTCAGGTTAATGATGAAATCGGAAGCCAGATTGCCTTAGAGTTTAAGAGTGAAAGGAAAAGAAGTGCAGGCCCTGGTTACAGATAGCCTTCTTGTGGAGTATAGCCAGGAAAGGGAGGAGAGAGAAAGGACCACAGGTAGAAGGGATGTATAGACTGAGGACTTTTTAAGTATGGGTGCAACATATCCAATAGAAAAGAAGAGATTAAAGATTAGTGAGAATGGGATGATAGAGAGGGGGCAATCTACTTGAGAAGATGGAATAAGATCACTAGAGAAATTTGTCTTGGCAAAGAGAAGAGACTTCTTTTTGTGAAGATAGGGATAAAGGTGAAGTGAATGATGCAATGAGGAGAAGGGATCTCTTGACAAATGACTAATTTTTTTTTAGCAAAATGAATTAAACTTCTCAGCTGGGAAAAATGAGGGGAAATCAAGGACTATCTGAGAAGGGATGCAAAGCTCTGGAAAAGCCATTGTGGTAAACAGAATAATGAATTAATTAGGGATATGTGAAAGATCACCTTAGTATAGTAAGGGCCCATTTAAGATTACGTAAATTCAATTTTTAGTGGACCCAGTCAACACAATTTCACTTAGCAGTTCATGAAAAGAAGAAAGGGCTCCTAGATTGAAATTTGGCAGCTCAATGAGTGATAAGAAAAGTTAGCAAGAGACTGAAAGAAGAGGATAGTTGAACTTCAACCATACACCAAGAGACCCAGATAGGGAAGAGAAGAGGGTGTGGACATTCAAGAGTGATAGATTGAGGAAAAAACTGAGTGATAGAGAAATTGGAGGTCATAGTGAGAATAAAGAATAAAGTTCATTACTACAGGGCAGATAGGAGATAGAAAATAGTGTTATCAGAGAAAGGAATTTCTGAGTTCATGAACTCAGGGTGATGACAAGATCAAGAGTATGACTATATCTGTGACTGAGTAGAGTGAGGAAGTGAGAAGTTAGGATATTTGAAAGAGTATCAATATGTATTCTGAAGACTCCTAATTTAAGGACAGGAGATGGGGAGAAGAAAAAGACTGTGAACCAGAAACAACTCATTGAGAGGAAAGAAGAATTTTCAGATCATTAGATAAGTTACCAGAATCTTGATTGTGATAAATATGGAGAAAAATAGGAGAAATTACTGGATGATGGTAGCAAAGGGATAGTTTGGAAGTGGTGAAAAGGAGCAAAGAGTATTTCATCTCCTGCACCACAACCAGTGAGTTGGGGTTATGAGTGAAGGTACAACATTCCTATGAAACATTCAACATTAAGTTGATAAAGTGGTTCTGGAGCTCAGGAAGGAGTCTGGGTTTGATACATATTTGGAATCAGTTATATAGAGATGATAATTGAACACATGGGAGCTGATGAGATAACTAAATGAAATAAAATAGACCAGAAAAGAGAAGGTTCTGGATAGAATCTTGGGGGACACCTATAGATCATGGGTGTGACACAAATAAAGATCCAATAAAAGAGTCTCAGAAAAGTAAGTCAAATAGGTAGGAGAATTGAGAAGTCGCCTCTTAAGAGAGGTGATAATAGCTGGGAGAAAATGACCAATAGTACCAAATGATGCAGAGAAGAAAATAAGGATGAGGACTGAGAAGAAGCTAATAGATTTAAGATGTCATTTTTAATTTTGGAGAAAGCAGTTTATTTCAATTGAATAATGAATTGAGAAGTCAAATTTCTAAGAGTTTAGGTAAGAGTAAAAGGAGAGGATGTAGAGACTATGATCATAGTTTTTTTGAGGAGATTAATTAAGAAGGGGAGGAGAGATATAATTGCTATTATAGGATCAGGTGAAGGTTTTTTTTAAGGATAAGAAAAAGGCATATTTATACAAGCCAGTAATTATTATTCTACAGAAGTCATTAATTAGAAAGAGATTGAAGATCAGAGAGAGAATCATAATGAGCACAATCTGCTGGAAAAAAGAGGATGGGATATCTTCAAGGTCATATATAGAGGGGGTTGGCTTTGGTAAGGAAAATTGCTACTTTATCATCAGAGAAAGTGGGGGACAAATCAGTGACATGAGGAGAAGGGGTGAAAAGGTAGTTCTCAGCACATGGCTTAATTTGTTTTTAAGTGAAGCAGGAAGGTTCAGAGAGGATGTGGCATGAGAAACTTGAAGAAGAAAAGGTTTAGAGTAGCTGCTGTGATGAGTGGGAATCAATCAGGGAGGAGGAGTAGTGAGGCCTTAGTTGAGATTATCAAGCATAAATTTGTACTGAATTTAGTTAGCATGTTTTCCTGATTTCTCCCTGTTCTGTTCATTAGGACATAATTGAAGATTGAAGGAGGAAGATGGCAAAAGTAATCTAGAGTTGGGGTTTGTTAAGGTAATATTGGAATCAGGACAAGGGAGCAAGATATTCAGGAGTGGAAGAAGGAATTGATTTGCTTTACAGAAGGGTCAAGAATGAGAAAGGAGGAGAATATAGCCAAAACAATGGTGATAGCTTGGGGTAATACTGAGAGATGGAGGGATTGAAGTTCATAATGAGGATAAAGAATAGATTTAGGAGTGAAGCATAGTGAGAAAGATAAACAATTATTTAAAAACTTCCAGGGTCAGCAGTTGAGAAATAGTCTTTGACTATGTGAGTTATCTATATACTTACAATTATATTTTAAGTTTGAATCCACTCTCTCTAGGTACTTTTTATATGTATTAAGGAAGAATATGCTTTCTGCTTTTGGGAGATTATTTTGTAACTACTGATCTCAGTAAATATCCTTTTGTAAAAGTTAATTGGTGTTGGCTGGCTAATTGATATAAGGAACACATATAAGGAACATCATATGGAGACTTGAGTGACAAAGAACTAACACCCCTCAAAGTTACTTCCTAAACCCTGAAAGGAAAAGTCATTATCCTCTGAGAACTTACTTCGCTAGTCCTGTGAATTTGAAAAATGAGCCCAGATGGATTTTTGCATTTATCTTTTAAATTAGTATTCACTTAGTCTCTATAAACTGGTATTAAGATAAGATTGTGGTTAGCCTACCTTATTATTAGTCTAAACATATTTCACTTGCTAAGGGCAGTTGAAGGAAAGATTTTTGTGAGCTACACAGAGAACAAGAAGGAAACTCTAAATAACCAGGGGTTTCCTCTGTTGGAGGTGAAACTAATTCCAAGATATTTTTACCAATAATTTCCCCAAAGCAGGTAAAGATTATGTTATGTGAATGCAGAAACTCAGATTCTAATGGGCAAAGAATGAGCTAAGATGTAGTATAGTGAGAAGACATGACAGGTATATATTTATATTTATATACATATATGTGCTTCTTGATAACCACAAGTCAATCTTTCCATTATTCTATTTCCTGTGATGAGTTCAAGGGTTTCCATTTTCTCTGTGTTCTCTCCTCCTCAAAATCAACTAAGGAAAAGTTATCCTAATGGGGTTGCCTGAAGGAAAGAGTTGGGAAAAAGTGACCCTTTCCACACAGAGGTAGATAGAAACTATTAATTCTCCTCTTCAACCAAATGTCTTAAATCCCAAGTCACTGTATATACTTCTGTGTTTGTGTGTATGTGTGTGTGTGTGTGTGTGTGTGTGTGTGTGTGTGTGTGTGTGTATGCTATACATCTGTGTACTTTCAGTCAGGAGGGCTTGTGGAAAATTTTGTCAAAATTGGTCAGAGAAGTTCAGCAGTATTGTACATCAATTTCTTGATGGCATGGTTGCCTGGGTTCTGGATAATGAATGATATCTTGCACTTTTCCAATCACCAATGGAATTAAGCAAGGTTGTGTGCTTGCTCCCATTTTTTTTTTTTTAAATTATGTTTTCAGCTAAATTGTGAGATGCTTTCAATGGGGATAAAAATGAAATCAAGGTGATTTATCATACCACATGATTAAAGTATGGATTGATATTCTGAGGATTTTTTTATTTTTGACTTAACATCAAGAAAATAGATATTTTTTTAAGAAAGATTTTATTTTGAATTTTAAAAATTTCCCCCTTATCTTGCTTCCCCCCCCCCACAGAAGGCAGTCTTAATCTTTACATTGTTTCCATGGGATACATTGATCTAAGTTGAATGTGATGAGAGAGAAATCATATCCTTAAGGAAGAAACATAAAGTATAAGAGATAGCAAAATTGCATAATAAGATAATAGTTTTTAAAAAATTAAAGGTAATAGTCTTTGGTCTTTGTTCAAACTCCACAATTCTTTCTCTGTATACAGATGGTATTCTCAATCACAGATATCCCCAAATTGTACCTGATTGTTGCACTGATGGAATGAGCAAGTCCATTAAGGTGCACCATCACCCCCATGTTGCTGTTAGGGTGTAGAATGTTCTCCTGGTTCTGTTCATCTCACTCAGCATCAGTTCATGCAAATCCTTCCAGGCTTCCCTGAATTAGCATCTCTCCTGGTTTCTAATAGAACAATAGTTTTCCATGACATGTATATACCACAGTTTGTTAAGCCATTCCCCAATTGAAGGACATTCACTTAATTTCCGATTCTTTGCCACCAGAAACAGGGCTGTTAGGGATATTTTTGTACAAGTGATATTTTTACCCTTTTTCATCTTCTCTTTAGGGTATAGACCCAGTAGTGATATTTCTGGATCAAAGTATATGCTCATTTTTATTGTCCTTTGGGCATAATTCCAAATTGCTCTCCAGAAAGGTTGGATGAGTTCACAGTTCCACCAACAATATAATTTTAGATCAGGTAAGGCTAAGCCACTTTCTTTTGCACTTTTTTCATTAAATCCCTGGAGATTCTTGGCTTTTTATTTCTCCATATGAATTTACTTACAATTTTTTTTAATAAATCATTAAAGTAATTTATTGGAATTTTTATTGGTAGGGCACTAAACAAGTATTTTCATTTTGGTAGAATTGTCATTTTTATATTAGCTTGGTTTATCCATGAGCAGTTGATATTTGTCCAGGTATTTAAATCTGAATTTATTTGTCTGAGAAGTGTTTTGTAATTGTTTTCAAAAAGTTTCTGAGTCTGCCTTGGCAGGTAGACTCCCCAGGTTTTTATATTATCTGAAGTTACTTTGAATGGGATTTCTCTTTCTAGCTCTTCCTGCTGTATCTTGCTAGTCATATATAGAAAAGTTGAGGATTTATGAGGGTTTATTTTATATCCTGCAACTTTGCTAAAATTACTAATTGTTTCCAGTAGTTTTTTGGATGATTTCTTGGGATTCTCTAGGTATTTAATTTCCTCTTCATTTAACTTGGGCAACTTATATTTTTATAAATATTCATCCATTTCACTTAGATTATCAGATTTATTGGCATAGAGTTGGGCAAAATAATTCCAAATTATTACTTTAATTTTCTCCTCATTGGTGGTGAGTTCACCTTTTTCATTTATGATACTAGTAATTTGGTTTTCTTCTGTCTTTTTTTTTGGAATCAGATTAACCAGAGATTTATTGGTTTTTTCATAAAACTAGCTCTTGGTTTTATTTATTAGTTCAATAGTTTCCTTGCTTTCAATTTTACTTATTTTGGCTTTAACTTTCAGAATTTCTAATTTAATTGAGGGGTTTTAGTTTGTTCTTTCTCTAATTTTTTTTAGTTACATATTTAGTTCATTGATTTTATTCATGTACATGTAAGCATTTAAAGATATAATATATCCCCTGCCAGCTGCCTTGAGTATATTCCATAGGTATAGGTTTTGGTATGTTGTTTCATTATTGTCATTATCTAGGATGAAATAATTAATTCTTTCTATAATTTATTGTTTGTTCTACTCATTCTTTTTTTAATTTAATTTAAATTTTTTTTTAGTTTTTGCAAGGCAAATGGGGTTTAAGTGGCTTGCCCAAGGCCACACGGCTAGGTAAGTATTAAGTGTCTGAGGCCTGATTTGAACTCAGGTACTCCTGACTCCAGAACTGGTGCTCTATCCATAGCCCCACCTAGCTGCCCCTGATCTACTCATTCTTTTTTTTTAGATTTTTCAAGGCAATGGGCTTAAGTGGCTTGCCCAAGGCCACAGGGCTAGGTAATTATTAAGTGTCTGAGGTTGGATTTGATCCCAGGTACTCCTGACTCCAAGGCCAGTGCTGTATTCACTGCGCCACCTAGCGGCCCCCTACTCATTCTTTAAAATGAGGTTATTTAGTTTCCAGTTAGTTTAGTGTCTATATCTCCCTGGCCCAATTATTGTATGTGATTTTTATTGCATTATGATGTGAGAAAAATGTTTTCACTATTTCTGCCTTTCTGCAATTGATCTTTAGGTTTTTATGCCCTAGTACATGGTCAATTTTTGTGTAAGTGCCATGTACTGCAGAAAAGAAATTATATTCCTTTCTATTCCCATTCAATTTCGCCCATAAGTCTATCATGTCTAGGTTTTCTAACAACCTATTTACCTCCTTAACTTCCTTCTTGTTTATGTTATGATTAGATTTATCTAAATCTGAGAGAGGGAGGTTGAGGTCTCCCACTAATAGAGTTTTGGTATCTATGTCTTCCTGTAGCTCTTTCAACTTCTCCTCTATGAATCTGGATGCTATACCATTGGGTACTTGCATATTTAATATTGAAATTACTTTATTGTCTATGTTACCTTTTAGGGGGATAAAGTTTCCTTCCTTATCGCGTTTAATGATATCTATTTTTGCAGCTACTTTGTCTGAGATAAGGATTGCTACCCCTGCTTTTCTTCACTTCAACAGAAACATAATATATGGCCTTTCTTTTCATAAGATCTTGTACTGTGGGAGGGGCTGGTTCGCAGAGGTTTAATGTTGAGATCCCTAGAGGCTTTACTCACTGGGTTTAGTAACTCCAAGTGGGCTGACCAGTAAAGGGTGCTGGTTACCTTCTCTGGAGTGTCTGTGACCTTGATTTGAGGGCCTCTCTCTTGGCCTGGAGGGGGTGGTTGAAGCTGCTGAATACTTTTATCTTTGAACAATGGTGGGCTATGCCCTGGGGCAAGGTAATTACTTTCCCTATTCATAGCTGAGGGAACTCTGCTGCTCACAGCTGAGGCTGGGGGGTGGGGGGTGGGCTGTAATTGTGTTTGTTCTGGGATGAGGCTTCAGCTGAAATGGAGGTATGGACTCTTGAGTTCCTCCAGATCAGAGGAGCCCAGGGATCTATATCTGCAATTCTCCTGCACTGAAACTCGCCTTCCAGCCCTGATGGTAAGCCCCAGACTGTTAGTGCCACAGCCAATGCCTCCACTCCCCAGTTGCCTCATGGACCACAGCTCCCACAGACAATGCCTCTGTGGCTGATCAGGCTAGTTCTTCTCTCAGGCTCTTACCCTGTCATCCTGTGCTCCTGGCAGACTCTCTGATTTCTACACCCAGCTCACCCATGATCCCAGGAGACACACCTTGAGGGAGATGTTCTTCTAACTTATCTTTTTGGGTTTTATTGATCGGATTTCTGTTCAGAGGTTTGTATCATATTATATATGAGGGAAGATCAGGAGACCTTAGCACAGTGCCTGTGTTCTCTCTGCCATCTTTGCCAGGAAAATAGATGTTTTCTACCAGCCAGCATCATCTCATCCATACATGGAACCATTGCTTACAGCAAATGGAGAAATTTTGAATTCTATGGATAAGTTCACTTACTTTGGCAGTGTACTTTCCAAGGCTGTTCACATAAATGATGAGTTGATGTATGCATTGCCAGAGTTATCTCCATGCTTTGGAAGACTGAAGGAACGTGTGGGAGAGAAGGGGTATTTGATTGCCTACCAAACTGAACTCTGTGTTGGTTTTATTGTTGTATGCCTTTGAAACCTGTATAGTCCATCATCACCATTCCAGGAAACTGAATTGTTTCCATTTGAATTGCCTTAGGAAGATTCTGAAGATCCCCTAGTAAGATAAGATAGCAGATACTGAAGTCCTTTTTTCAAGTTAACCTGCCAATCATTCAGAGTCTAAGGTAAAGATATCAAAAGAAATAGCTCAAAAGAAATTCGAGTTATGCAAATTTAGAGTCTCTACTCCAAATGTCCACATGGACTAATTGTGCCTGATTTGTGGTAGAGAATTCTGAGCTCATATTGATCTGATCAGTCAAAGTCAGACACTCTGTACCTTGACTCCAACATAGTGATTCCATTTTGGTCCTTTTTTGAGAAAAAGACAGCAACCAACTAACCATAAGTGTGTGTGTGTGTGTGTGTGTGTGTGTGTGTGTGTGCGCATGTGTGTGTACAAGCATATACACGCTTGTATGTATGTATGTATGTATGTATTTATGTATATGTCTATAGTTTATATGCATGTAGCATAATATAAACTCCTTAAAGGGAGGGACTACTTTATTTTGAACTTTTTATCTCTAGCATTTAGTAAAGTGCCTGGAGCATGTTGTTATTTAATCATTCAGTCTTGTCCCACTCTTTGTTACCCCATAGACCAGCTTTCATGGAGTTTTCTTGGCAAAGGTAATAGAATAGTTTACCATTTCCTTCTCCAGTTCATTTTAGAGGTGTGAAAATTGAGGCAAATAAAATTAAATGTTTGGCTCATGATCACACAGCTACTAAGTATCTGAGACCACATTTGAAATAAGGTCTTTTTGACTCTAGGCCCAGTGCTTTGTCCACTGTGCCTTCTGGTTGCCCAATGCAACAATATTTATTAATGACAAGAGCTAGAAAGACTTGCTCAGGGAGCCCCACTAGTAAGTGTCTGTGGTCAGATTTGAACTTTGGAAGATGAGTCTCCATTACTGTGTCATTTAGTTGTCCATGTTCAAACTCCTACTAGGTTTTCTTAGATAGGATAAAGTGAGTTACTAGAATAATTTAAATTTTGGTAATGTTTACATTAATTAGGGGATGGGAGGTAGAGAAGATATTTAGTACTTGTGGAAGAAGCATTTCTCTAAAAAGTTTTTCAAATCTTTTTTATCTCAATGGAACTGAACATTCTCAAACTCCTTTCCAAACTCCAAATCTTTTCTTTCATGTTAGCCTCTACTCACATGATCCATCTTCAGTTTTTTTACCTATTCTTCTTTCTCTACTTACTTAAACCCTCTTTCTTGAAACTAACATTTTGTTTTACATTCCTGACTCTTCTTCCTCTTTTTCCTTTTTCTGCCTTCTTAATTATAATAGGACCTTAATAAATTCTTAATTGTGGGTATAGAGTCAATTTCATAGTCTAATAATTTTTGGTTTCCATTCTACTTCTGACAAATATTAACTCTATGACCCTAGACAAGTCATTTAATTTTCTAATGCTTTAGACATTTAAGACTATAAACTGCAGAGAAACCACTGATTTGTCAATGATAGTGTTGTCTCATCTGCTAGTTTCCTATGCCAATGAAATCAGAACCAGTCTCTATTTTAAAAAAAATTAAATATCTTGTAGTCCCCAGTAATTTATGGTTCTTGGTTGGTCAACAGAGACATAACAGTAAATATATTTTAAAATATAGCATTAAGATTACCCTGGGGGGGCCTAGGTGGGGTAGTGGATAAAGCACCAGCCTTCGAGTCAGGAGTACCTTGGTTCAAATCAGGTCTCAGACATTTAATAATTACCTGGCTGTGTGGCCTTGGGCAAGCCACTTAACCCCACTTGCCTTGAAAAATCCTAAAAGAAAAAAGATTACTCTCAAATCATTCATCTGGGGGAGGGTTGATCATTTTATCATGGGGGTGAGTGGGATGAAGGTGGGTGAAACTCACAGAGGAAGTGCTTCACCTAGTAGCTTCTGATTTTAACTAGTTATTTTTGCTAACTACATGCTGAACTTCCTTTTGTTATTGTTACTGAAGTAAGTACCTTCTAGTCCTCTAGATTTTAATACCAGTTGTTTAATGCCAGTTGTGTCAGATTCTCCTTGATCCCATTTGGGTTTTTTTTGGCAGAGATACTGCAGTAGCTTGCCATTTCCTTTCCCAGCTCATTTTACAGATGAGAAAACTGAGACAAACAGGGTTCAATGTCTGACCAAGGTCACACAGCTAGTAAGTATCTATAGTTGGATTTGAATTCAGTTCTTTCTGACTCCAGGCCTGGTGCTCTATATACTCCCATTTAGATGCTGGCATATGTAAGATATTCAGGAAGGACTAGTATCTTTGGGATGAGAGCTTGATCAACCCTTTCTAGCATTGCACATCCATTTTTTGTTTTGTTTTTTTTTATTTTTGCTAGGCACTGGGGTTAAGTGGCTTACCCAAACCCACACAGCTAGGTAATTATTAAGTGTCTGAGGCTGGATTTGAACTCAGGTACTCCTGACTGCAGGGCTGGTGCTCTATCCACTGTGCCACCTAGCCACCCCTGCATATCCACTTTTGGTGTCCACTTTCACCCATCTCTCATCACTTAAATTCACACGCTAGTCAAGATATCACCCTTGTGATGTCATTGATCTTCTTTAAGAATGAAGTATTAACAACAACAATGGTGGCTTCTAAGGGCTGTAGCATTCACAGTGGTCACACCCCAGTAAAGTTATCTTGGTAGATGAGCTAGATCAGATTAAGGGTGTATGGGGTGCTAAGAGAAGTCAGGCATTGAAGCACCAGGGTTGTCTACTGCATTGCTGGTCATCCTAACTTTTGTCTTGTCAGGGAACTTTGGCAACTCTGAGAGGGAGAGTGAGGCTGATGACTTTGCATAGCTCTGCTTCACTTAAATCCAGTTCATATGTAAATAAAAACATCACCTAATGATGTCTTTGGTCCTATTCAAAAGTGAAGGATGAACACTAGCAACACATTTTAGTGCCCTTGGACAAATTCTAGTTGCCTTGCCCTAATTGCAGTCAGTGAATGAGGAATTTTTGAAAATTCTATAATTTTAATTCAGTATGTTTCAGGTTGAAACCTGATATTTTTGAAAGTCTAACCTTAGTGTTCTTAAAATACATTAGAATCTAACAGTCTTTGTTTTATTTATCCAGGATAGACTTGGATAGAGCAACACATATTATTTTCTCTGCACTTCAAACCAATAAACCAAACAACAACACACATAATTGTAGGTCTAGCAGGGGTCATGAGAGTTCATTTAATCTATCACTCTGTCTCTGGGCAGGACCACACAAATATGTCAGAGAAATTAAAGTCCATAGAATGGGGGAGGAATATTTTATTTTAGATTTCAAAACAAGGTGGTTATGGAAAACAATGCTTGAAAGGGAAGGTTAAGCCTTTAAAATTTTGACTGAGTAGATTTTGGAAAAAAGCATACTTTTTACTCTTGGGAATCTTGTTATAAACATTTCATTTCCTGTGGGATATGAGTCATATGTTGGAATTCCTTCATGTAGGTGTGGAAGATTTGGGGCTGATTCTGATTTTAAAATATTCCCCATTTCTATCAGTTTTGAGTATGGTTAAAGGAGATTCATGTTTTGAAAAAGTGATCTATGTTTCAGAACTTTGCGTAATTAGCTTTCATTTTGTCTGAGCTATAATGTTATGTCTACTTCAACCACAGTTTTAGATGTGTATGTGTGTGTCTCTCTGAATACATCTATCTCCATCTGAATGTGTCTATATATTCCTGTGTTATATGGATGTGTTTCTCTGTGAATGTCAGAGAGAGAGAGAGAGAGAGAGAGAGAAAGAGAGACAGACAGACAGACAAGACAGACTGAGAGACAGAGACAAATTTTATGTGTGAATGGGAGTAAGACTATTTCTGTGAATGAGAGCATTTCTCTCTCATCATGTCTGTGTATTCAATTGTCTGACCATCTATCTCTTAACTTCTTTCTGTGTGTATGAGCATCTTTGAATGCCTCTGTGTGTGTGTGTCATTATGTGTGAATGCTCATATGTATGAATGCCTGGTTCTATGCAAATCTTCATGAGTGAATGCTTGTGTGAGTCTCTGTGTCTACACATATACCTACTGAAGTGTCACTATGTGCATAGATATTTGTGTGTATGAGTGTTTACATCAATGTAAACTTTTGTCTTTGTGCCTACATGAGTATGAGTATCTTGCTCTTTATGTCTGATTTAAGATATATGACTACCTGTATGTCTTTCTTTGCATATATATTCATGGTTATTGTTTTGTGTGTGAGAATGTGACATCAGTAGACATATGTGGGTCTTAATCTATGAATGCTTCTGTGCCTATTTTTGGTGTGAGTGTTTATATGTCTGTCTGCATGTAGATAAAAATCACTGTGTATATGTTTTGCTATATATGTAAGTACCTGTATGAGTGAATATTGTGTGTTTTGAGTCTCTCTGTGTATCTCTGTGTATCAGGGTCCCTCTGAATGTCCATGTCTCTAAGTTTTTTTGTGTTAGTGTTTTCTTAGTTATTTAAAGCCATCTTTTATTTTATCTCATCTGTTATATTCTACCTGCTACAAATGCCTGTGGGTTTCAATGTTTAGGTTTGTGTGTGAGTGTCTGTTTGACTGAGGATATATTGTGTGTGTGACAGAAAGAGTGAGGGACAACTTTTTCATATGTGTGCCTTTGCAAGTGTCTGTTAGTATCCCTGTGTAGCTTTCGTGAGTGTCTGACTAGGAATTTGCCTCGAGTATATATTTTTTTGTGTTTTGTTATCATTCTTTTTGTGTTTTTTATATATCTTTCTCTAAGACTTTTTGTTTAGGTATCTGTGCATGTATTCATGCATATGTCTGTATAGATATCTGATGTCTATGCAAACATCAATGTCTACATCTTTCTGAGTTTATGTTCCCTTGTTTATGTGTATTGAGATACTTATATTTTTTTTTATTTGTCTGTGTTGCTGTATCAGTGTATCTGAGTGTATCTCTTTGTCTCTATGTACATCTATCTGCATTTGTACCTTGTGTATGTATGTACTGGAGTATCTGAGTTTATTCCTGTATCTAAGTGGAGATAACAGTTAAGTCCCTCTTCTCCCCAGAATTTTTATAATTGAGGAAAGCCTCACAAAATGTGCAGAGGTCCTTCCTGGTGCACCCCAGCCACAAACTCATGCATCCATCTAAGTTTCTTTCTGTGTTGATGTCTGCGTGTGTGTGTGTGTGTGTGTGTGTGTGTGTCTATATAGCATCTATATCCATACCTGTATCTATTTTTGTTACAAACTTAATCAGTATCACCAAATACAAACATTTCAATATACAAAGAAAAGCAAGAAAGAGGATCATACATGAAACTGTGGGCTTCTTTTTTTGTACAGTTTATTTTCTTTTCAAGAGTAAAATTAAAATGTAACTTTGTAGTTCGAATATTGCCCTCTGATCTTTTTTCCCCTATGAACTGACTTCTGCTCTCTTCTGTTTATTTTAAAAAACAAACATTTGCTCCCTTCAGGACTTTTTTTCTCTTCTCTTATTTAAAAAATCAATTCATTGGAGTTTTTTTTTTTTTTTTGGTATGATTGTGGATAAATTTTGTGTGTGTGTGTGTGTGTGTGTGTGTGTGTGTGTGTTACCTGTACATAGCCTTTGAACATTAAGAAATGACTCGAGCTCATATATTTATATTAGTCCCCTATATAAGTTGAATTTTAGAATGTAATGAGAGAAATTTACTTCAAAGTTTTTTCCCCAGTCCCCTTCAGATTTAAGCTGCATTGAATATGTTTGTATAAAACCATTTCAATTTTATGTAATGAAAATTGTACATTTTGGCACACTTTCCTTTTCCAGAGTTGAGAAATATAACTTATTCTGCTAAACCTAATTTCTTTTGGTTGACCTGCTTTTCAAAAATTGACATCTTAGTCCTTATCACTCACTACACTACTACATTCAGTTGCTTCTGAGTCTTTTGTACCTCCCATGCTCCATTAAATATTTTTTTTTATTTTTTAGCAAGTACCATATAATTTTGAAGATTGATGCTTTGTAGTATGGTTTTTTATGCCTGATAGTATTAACCCTTCATCCTTCTTATTTAAAAAAAAATTCTCATGGGGTTCTTAAGCTTGTATTCCTCCAAGTGAAATTTATTTTAAAAAAGTTCTGTGAAGAAACCTTTTGGCAAATTGATATGCACTTAACTTGTATGCTTGGTACACAGTTCATAATGCTTTTTGGCTGATTGACTATATTAATTTGGGTAGTATTGTCATTTTCATTATATTGGCATTGCTTACGAGCAAATAATATTTTTTATGTTTTTACTTTTATAAAGGTGTTTTGTAGTTTAATTCGCATAATTTTTGTATATGTCTTATTAGATGGAATCTCAGATATTTTATACATTTTATAGTAACTTTGTACTAAAGTTGGGATCTGGTTCCAGATTCTTCATTTCTAGAGCTCAAGATGATTTTCAATCACTCCCTCCATCTCCTCCTGCCCACCTCTAGAGTACTGATTGGTCAGCTTCCATATGTGGCTTCTCTTCTTGGAACTGTTTATTTGGAGCCGTTCTACATGAATTCCAAGTGACTTCTTTTTTTTTAAATTTTTTTTTAGTTTTTTTTTTTCAAGGCAAATGGGGTTAAGTGGCTTGCCCAAGGCCACAAAGCTAGGTAATTATTAAGTGTCTGAGACCGGATTTGAACCCAGGTACTCCTGACTCCAAGGCCAGTGCTTTATCCACTATGCCACCTAGCCGCCCCAAAGAGACGTTCCACTTTTTTTTTAAGGTTTTTGCATGGCAAATGGGGTTAAGTGGCTTTCCCAAGGTCACACAGCTAGGTAATTATTAAGTATCTGAGGCTGGATTTGAACTCAGGTACTCCTGACTCCAGGACCTGTGCTCTATCCACTGCACCACCTAGCCGCCCCCCAAGTGACTTCTTTAGCACGACGTCTCTCCCTGTCTTTCAGCTTCCATTTCTCCATGAACTCATGCTAGCTTCTATAGTGTTGACTCTGGGCAAAATCTTTGCAAATTTCTGACTAGAATTTAATGTTCTTCTGGACTGGATAGAACAGCTTGTTTCTGTTTCTCTTTGGTTTCCTTTATCATTGAATTTTCTCTATTTGCTGAGGTTTATTTGAGAGAGATGGACTTCTCTATGTCCCTTTCTGCTACTTAATTTAAAGTCCCAGCTCATTTCTGAAGGATTTTTTTTAAGAATGCAAAGGCTTTAAGGAAAAGTAAAGTACTGGAGTGGGAGGGTACTTGGAAAGGGCTTAGAAAGACAATTGCCTCCAACAGGGAATTAGAAACAAGCTTTCTCTGTTCTGATTATTATTAGGTAAAATTAGCAACTACCTCATAAGGTTGTTGGGGGATTCAGATGAGATCATCATTGTCTCAGACATAGAAGATGCTCTATAAATTCTTATTCCATTCCCTTTTTACAAATATAAGCAAAAAAGACAGTCCCCACCCTTAAGAAATTTACATTCTAATATTATCTACCTCCTAGAATAGTTATAAGGATGAAATAAGTTTGTTATATAAAGTGTTTTGCAAACCTGAAAGTGCTATATAATTATTAGTTTTTTAAAATAATCTCTTAAGAAGACCAAACAACCCTTCTCTAGAGCAGAGAGGCTGCTGAGAATTCCTTGGCTTACCTCTGAGAAGTCCTTTCAGTTTTCCACCTAAGGACAAATTTCTCATCCTTGGGCAATCATCCATCTTTGAACAAATCACAACTACTCTGCCCTAGTTTAGTTTTTACACTAATCAAAAAACATCTATGTGGACTGCAAAATGGAATATATTTTATAAAATAGATGCAGGTATCAAAACAATTCTGGGACTGGATTTGAACCCAGGTACTCCTGACTCCAGGGCCAGTGCTTTATCCACTATGCCACCTAGCCACCCCAGAGCTAAGACTTTAAACCAGATCTATTGACCCTTCAGCCCATTCCTTTTTCTACTGTACTTTGCTTCTTTATTTTATAAACAGCCTACTACAGCCTAGGTATGTGATAAGTACTCACTAACTACTGACTGATTTGATAAATTTCATAGTGAAGCTTGTATAGCTTTCCTATAGAGGTTTTAGGGTTCCTGTCAATTTTTTTCTGTTAAATATATTTAGATAACATTAGGCACAGTTTTAAGATCATATTTCTACAACAACCACATAAAAAAGGTATATAGTCTGAAAATGATATAGCCTCATTCAGATAATAAATAAAGATAATAGTGTGAAATATAGAAGTAAAGAGATGAAAAAATAATACTAAGGCAACAGAGAAATGAGGAAGTGGTAAAGAGGGAGGAGGGTGGGTTAGAATAAAGGAGTTTCAAAATGCAAAGAGGTTATTTTGAAGGAAACAGAATGGAGATGGAAAGGGAGTGAAGAAAAGAACAGAAAATGACATCAAGGGAAGATGAAAAAGGTTAGGAAAAAGTTAAAAGAATGAATATGGGAATTTTGGAAGCATATTAAAAATCTCCCTTTTAAAATAATATTTTCTCTGTCTAAAACCTTCTCCAGAAGTGTCTTTACTTTAGATGGTGGAGGACAAAAGACCTTTCTTAAGTAATGGATTAAGAGTGATAACCAAACTTTGAACTTGAACTTTGTCTTCCTCATTCCCTGAACCAATTGGATTGACAACATATTCTTCATTGAAAAGAGAAGGTTCCTTTCATTAAAAAAAATAGCTAGCATTTTAAGATTTGCAAAACATTTTATCCTTATATCTGGGAGGTAGGTGCTATTAGAGTGTAAGTTTTTTGAGGGTAGGGACTGTCTTTTTTGTGTAATATAGTTGTGAGAAGGGAAGGGAATAAGTATTTATAGAGTACCTACTAAGTGTCAGGCACTCATTATCTCATTTGATCCTCACAAGCAACCCTGTTAGGTAGGTGCTACTATTATCTACACTTTATATGAGGAAACTGAAGCAGAAGATAGAGGTTGAGTGACTTGCCCAAGATCTCACAAATTAGCAAACATCTTAGGTGGAATTTGAACATAGGTCTTCCTTGGATTCTTGATTCAATCTATATGGCAGTGTCCAAGTTCCTTAATTTAGTAGTAACTTCTTTTGGAATGCTAATCCAAAGGTATATTCTAGCATATTATGATCTTTTCCTTGTTCAAGATTTTTATAAATGTTACCTCAAATCATCTTGGGAAAGAAGAATATATCCAAGAGAATGGTGGCATGGGAGGGATTATACTGATTTAGTTAGAAAATGGTTGGAGAGTTGATTAATGTTAAATAAAATTATTTCGGCAAACCTGTACCTAAAACTCATAGTATTTATAATTTTTTCCTTTGGGGAAAAAAAAAGAGCTGAACTTGAACAAAGACAAAATGCTCTTTTTCAAAAGAGAAGAGGGACATTTTGTTTTCACAGGCAGTAGCAGCCAAAGGGCTCAATTCCAAGAAAAGGAAAGATAGTTAAATAGTGCATCAAATCTCATGGAAAAGGAATAAACACTTGCTAGTGCTTTCCAAACACTTGGGAGTGTTGTGGCAGTTCTTGGCTACTTCAAAATTCTGGTCTATTAATTTGAAAAATCCAATGGATTAGTTGAATAATTATGAATGCCTATGTATGAGAGACTTGTTTTAGAAATGAATCTGTACTTCGTACATCCATCTGGAGACCTGGCATGCAAGACTTCTCATTAATTCAGTGTTGAAAGAGAATAATTCTTGAGCAAAGAGATGGCCTTTCTAAATGGGAGGTCAAGGATGGGAACAAGTATTTTTTTAAACATCGACTATGTACCAGGCATTGTATTAAGAACTTTATAAATATTATTTTATTTGATCCTTGATATAACCCTGGGAGGTAGGTGCTGTTATTATTCCAATTTTTCAGTTGTGGAAACTGAGGTAGAAGACAGAGGTTAGTTGACTTGATCAGGATTGTGAGCTTGGATTTAAACTCAGATCTTCCTGACTCTAATCCTTATGTTTTTATCCCTGAGTCACCTAGTTGTTCCAAGTAATTTCTGTGTATTTATATAATATTTGTATGCATAAAATTATTAATCTATGGATCAATTATGTACATGTTTAATATAATACAACAGTTTTTATTATTTATTAATGTTATACTCATTAATTTTATTAATATTATGTTTATATAACATTTTATAAATACATATACGAATGAATAAATACATATATATTTATATATATTTATATTTATATTATATTTATATTACCCTTATCACCAAAGCTGATCAGCAACCACCAAAGCAGATCAGCAACTGCTCCGAAATTTGTGTTCCTAGTGGATAGAGAGTCAACCTTGAAGAAAGACCCAAGATTAAGTCTTTCTGTCTCATATTGGTTGTGTGACTATAGGCAAATCACTTATCTCTCAATGTTCCAGGCAAGTCTCTAGGAACACAAATTTCAGAGCAGTTGCTGATCTGCACTGGTAGCTGCTGATCAGCATTGGTGATAAGGGTAGCTAAGTGACACAGTGAATAGAGTGATAAATTTGAATTCTGGAAGACATCTTCCTGGTTTCAAATCTGGCCTCAGATATTTACTGCCTGTGTGAGCTTGGCCAATTCACTTTACCCTGTTTGCCTTAGTTTCCTCATTTGAAAAAGGAGCTGGAGAAGGAAATGGCAAACCACTTCAGTATCTGCCAAGAAAACACCAAACGGGGTTACAGAGAGTCAGACTTCACTGAAAGAACTGAACAACTTGGTGGTAGAAATTTCCTCACTGAATTTTCCCTGTCTTAATACATTCACTGGTTTGATACCCCCCACCAAATGATAGTATCTTACAGTAGTACCATGCGATCTGTGTTGGTAGATACTCCACGCTAGCTATTCCATGTGGCTAAGAAATCACAAATCCCTCATATATATTAACTGAAGAAAATTATCTGACTTGTCCCTCCTTGTTTTTATAAAGAATGCTTTCGATGTGTGTTTTAGAATGAAGGAACTGACATTGACCAGTTCCTTGTTTAATATTGAAATAAAATGAGACACAAGTCATCCAACAGCTAACAACAGGACATCTATTTAGCTTTTGGAGAAGAAAATTCAAGGAGGGTCCCTTGCTGAGTGAGTGAACCTCCCCTGCCTGGTAAGAGCATCCCTTTCAACCATCCAAACTTCTGAAAGAGTTTCTGGAAGTCTTTCAGGCTATTTTTTGTATTGAATAAAAATGAAATTATATCAAGAGCCTGAGTCAAACAAGGCCCAAAGATGATCTCAATATCTTTTGAAGAAAAACTGGTCCATCTTATATGGGGGCAGAGGTTAGTTATCATATTATTCTTACTATGGTGTATATAGACTATCCTAAAAAAGATTTTAAAACTGTGAGAAAGTAGAGATGAAGACTTATTCTGGCAGCACCATAATGTGGAAATTTTCTTGGGGTTCTGAAGACTGTGCCAGTGGATCACAAGTTCTGGCAGGTTCTGTCAAACTGGTTTTGGGCGTGGTTATAGGAACAGACTTTCTTCTGTTTGAGAACTAGCCTTACCTAAGAATGGAGAAGCTCATTACCAGAAGGTTGACTATAAGGTGATGAATTTTTAGGAAGCTTTGTGGGTCAGTGGATAGAGGGTCAGACGTGGAGCTAGAAAAACTCATCTTTGTGAGTTCAAATCTGATCACATACATTTACGTATGTATGACTCTGGGCAGGTCACTTAATCCTATTTGCTTCAGTTTCCTCATCTGTAAAATGAACTGTAGAACCACTTCAGTGTCTTTGCCAAGAAAACTCCAAAAGGGGTCACAGAGAATTGTACATGACTGAAATGACAACAAAGACCCATGGAAAAACATTTTTTTAAAATCAGTTTTAGTCCAGTGTAGCCCTTTTAAATTTCAGCTGTAATAGTGGAAGTGAGAAAAGAGGACAGCAGAACTGATATTCACTCTGTTCTAGTACCTTTTTGCTTCTTCTTTCTATATTTTTTATATTCCCATGGATTTGATGATCTCTCTATCGATGATTCTTATCCAGTCTTAATTTCTCTTCAAACCTCTAGTCTTTCTTTTCTAACTACCTTTTGAATATCTCAAATTGAATGTTCCATAGACATTTTAGATTCAACATGTCCCAAACCAAACTAATTATCTTCTTCCCCCACCCCTAAACCCCTTAACTTATTTCCCTATTACTGTCAAGAACTCTACCTGGTTACTCTAGTTAACTATTTAGGTATCATTCCAGTAACTGTGCTTAGAATGTCATACTTCACTAAGGATAAACTGATCCCCTGATATCTTATCATTATGTTGTTTGACTCAGTTTTAAATTTTTGATGTTGTTGTTGAATCACTTTAATTGAGTTTCCTGATCCCATTTGGGGTTTTCTTGGCAAAGATACTGGAATGGTTTGCCATTTTCTTCTCCAGCTCATTTTATAGATGAAGAACCTGAGGCAAACAGGGTTAAGGACTTGTCCTTCAATGATCAGGGAGAACTCCTGGACTTAGCTATCTAAAGAAGTGATGAGAGCTCTTATACCTAGCATCCTGGAGAGAAGAGAAGCTAGAGGTACTAGTAGCAAGAATAGAGACATAATGTGGAGGAATAAATAGATCTTGCTTTCTAATACTACCATGAATTACCTGGACAGCAAAGATAGCAACTTAAAAGTCAAAAATTTCCTTTTTTGGAGAAGCCCCAAACCCTTAGGGTAATGCTGTTATTCTGAAGGATTATTTAGTGTTGTTCTGGTAAAGGGAGTTGAGAGAGGACTCACTAGAAGCCCTGTAACACTGCTCAAACCCATTGGTATGCAATTCTTTCCCCATTGGTAAAGATGAAGACCCTGCCCTATGTGAGAGGTAAGGCAGAACTGAGAAAAGGAGAGAATTTCAGTTGATAGCAGTCCTGGAGTATCTGGCTTCTAGTTTCAAGGGAAAAGTTGGAAGAACCCTCTCTTCACGTTGTTAAAAAGACCAGGAAGACAAGAGAGGAGCAGACAGTCTCCGTCATGTCTTTCCATCATTCCCAGTTTGCTACTCTAGAGACTTCAGTGAGTTTCTTGGGGTGAGATCCAGGACCTTATCTTGATTGAGCTGAAAGTTGAAAGAGCCTTCATTCTATATTGTCTGATTTATATTAACTTAGGTATATTTTTTCTGATATCTGTTTTGCTACAGTTTGGATAAATGTGATTCTCTGCTCTTCTCCATATGTGTGTTCATTTTGAAACTGGTATTAGAGGGGAAAGGGTCAAGTTTTGGGTAAAGAATCTAGGGTTCCCCCTTTCTTCCAAAATGACAGAGTGATAAAAATCTAGCTTGAATTTAATCATAATCTCTAGATTAGGAGTGAGGAACCTTTTTTTACAGCAAGGACCATTTGAATATTTGTAACATCAATTGCCAGCTATATATGGTCAAACATTTAATTACCTCGCCTCTAAAAACTCTTAGATTTATTGAATTTCTAGTTCTGCCTGCAGTGTCCATGGCAGATCATATAATTCAAAGGTCATAGATGACAATATGTAAGAGAATAGATATAGGTTCTAGCTCTGTACCCTCTCTCTCTGAGGGGAAGAGAGTGTTGACCTCTAATCCTAATTTTTTTCTGACAGGAATAAAAATCTCCCTTGTTCTCCAAGGGTAAATGAAGAAGAGGGCCTCCCTTTGAGCAACTCACATAATGACAGACCCCCTACACATGTGGGGCCCACATGTTATTTGATATATGTTGATTTTCTATCATCTTCCAAATGTTTATCAAATATCAGATGCATGGGGCAACTAGGTGGCACAGTGGATAGAGCACTGGTCTTGGAGTCAAGACTACCTGAATTCAAATCTGACCTCAGACACTTAATAATTACCTGGCTGTGTGGCCTTGGGCAAGTCACTTAACCCCATTGCCTTGCCAAAAAAATCCCTAAAAAAATATATCAGGTGCACATTGTTTCTGTAGGATAATGGGGTGGTGGAGGATGGTAGTGGTGATGGAAAAGGAGCAGAAACTCTCTGGAGGAGAAAGTTTGCTTTTATTGTTTATGACTTTCTTCTTGGCATCATGCTGTAGTGTATAGAAAATTGACCTCTAAGCCAGGAAGATCTGAATTTAAGTCTAACCTCTAACATATACTGGTTGTTGGACACTTGATAAGTCCTTTACCTTTCAGTGTTCTAGGTCAGAAATGTCACACTACAATAGAAATGGGTTTTTTTTTGGAGGGCATGCGGGAGGCACTGACTGTTACATATTAATTTCTGTAAATTGCATATTAACTTTTAAAATATAACACTATGTTTTACTTTATTTTTATTTATTTTGTTAAATTTTTTTGACTATATATATATTTTAATCTAATTTTAGTTGCACTCAGAAGTTTTGTGGTCAGGATGTGGTATATTGGCCCATCTTTTGACACCTTTACTCTGGGCAGCTCACTAAGATTATGAATTGCAGAGGTATTGACCTTCAATGGTAGAGAAAACTAGAAACAATAAAAATGAAACCATAGACCAGTGCCTTTTTCTAGGGATTCTTTTTTGTTTTTCATTGTCTCTAGATTGAAATAAAGACTTTGCTATGTGAAATATAAGGGGTAGTTAGGTGGCACAGTGGATAGAATGCTGGGCCCAGAGACAAGAGGATTCATCTTAATAAGTTCAAGTCTGGCTGTGTGACCCTGAACAAGTTACTTTATCCTGTTTGTCTCAGTTTTCTCATCTGTAAAATGAATTGGAGAAAGTAATGGAAAAATTATCGCTGTATCTTTGCCAAGAAAACCCCAGATGTGAACATGAAGAGAAGCCAGGTACTCCAGGACTGCTATGAACTGAAATTCTCTCCTTTTCTCAGTTCTGTCTTACCTCTCACATAGGGCAGGGTCTTCATCTTTACCAATGGGGAAAGAATTACATGCCAATGGATTTGAACAATAAACAGCAAAATATGAAATTTGTATCATATAGATACTTTTAAAGTTAGGATAGGTACTTTTTAAAGTAATCTTTCATTTACATTTGTAGAAAATCAGATTTTTTTGCATAGCAATTTCCAATTAAATATAACAACAGCAAAGTAAGTGGATACGTATGTGTTTAACCATGACAGAAAGAAAGGTTGATAAGGATATTTGGGAAAAAATGGTAGAAAATAGAGAAAATAGAGAAACAGGAAGAAAGAAAGGTAGTACTTTGGACTAAGAAGATTTAAAACTGTTGATTTTTCTTTACTTCTCTATTTGTATTTATTGATCAGTGAAATCAATTGAGAGGAAATTTGAATAGTTGGGGCCTAGCAAGTATCAAATAAACAGAATTTAATTAAAATATATTTAACACCTTTAAAATGATATTTCTCCAAAGAGTGTGTAAACTTTTTCTGAAATAGTTGCTACATCTCTTTGAAAGCAATCCTTTTATTCGATTATTTGAAAACTAAATAAATGACTCCTACCATGTCTCTGGGGTTTTTTCCAACTCGATGACAATGAAAATACTGAGAGTGGTAGGTTAAATTTATATTTAAGGATAGCTGCTAAGCCAGCAGAGGGAGCAGTGTGAACATTACTAGAGCCAAACGAGTTTTTTAGATTCTGGAATTCCAGTGATCTATATTGCCAAGGCAATACCCATGCATTTTAGATAGCAGCATTTCACTTCATTTTCATTTTTATTATTTATTGTACTTTTTACTTAAAATCCTACCTTTTTAATATAACACATGGTATTGTCAGTTGTGTAAACAAGAATGTGACAAATGGGAAGATGTTGAGGCCAAAGTATACAGTTATGCCATTAACAATTCCATATAGTGAACTTTAAAGATACAATATTGTCTTTACATTGAAAAACTTTACAGTGTTCTGAGTTTAGTTTTGTTTTTTTTCCCCAAGACTTCAAAATGTATTGCAAACCTCTACAATCAGTAATTTTTTTTTTTTGGGTAAAAACGTAGACAATTTGTGATATAATATCTATTAAGCATATGTAGTAAGAAGTAGAACTATACAGAAGATTAAAAGATATTTCACTACAATATCAGTGAAACTGGGGGATAAAAAGCCAAAAACTTACATGATTGTATTTGGTTAGAAGTTAGAAGTAGATCATATATATGTGAGTGTGTGTGTATGTTTTTCCTCTCTCTCTCTATATATATAAATATATACATATGTATGCATATATATTTAATTTTAATTTAATTTTTTCTCCAATTTCATGAAAAGTTAGTTTTCAACATTTATTCTTTTCCAAACTTTTGAGTTCCACAATTTTCTACCACCCTTTCTTCTCTCTCCCTCCCCATGATGACAAAAAAATTATACATGTACAATCTGTTTATATCATTTCCATATTAATCATGTTGTAAAAGAGAAATTGACCTGAGGGAAGGCACAAGAAAGAAAGAAAAAATATAAAAGAAATTTAAAAAAGTGAATATAATATACTTTGTTCTATATTCAGATTCCATAGTTTTTCCCCCTCTGGATGTGGATGGAATTTTCTGAAACAGGTCTCTCAGGATTGCTCTTAATCACTGAACTGCTGAGAGGAGCTATGTCCATCATAGCTGATCATTTCACAATGTTGCTACTGATATGTACAATGTTCTGCTTTGCTCACTTCACTCAGAATCATTCATTTAAGTCTTTCCAGGCTTTTCTGAAGTCTGACCTCTCATGACTTCTTGCAGAACAATAGTACTATCCACATAGCATAATGTTTTTATGCATGTGGATTTCCCTCCTTTTATGATTAAGTAATATCTTTTAGAAATTACAGAATATTTAGTTGAGAAAAAATTAATGATGAAAAGAAATTTGTCCTTCTATAATAAAAAATTAGAAATTCAGGTTTTTGCTACATATATATGCATATATATATATGCATATATATATATATATATATATATATATATGTATATATACCTAACATAGATTGAAATTCTTTCTTTGATAGCATCAGAAGAGTTGACAAAAAGCTTCATCAAAGTCTTTTGGGACCTATAAGTTACCAGAAAGATCATCTGCTATATGGCCACTCATTTTATAGATGATTTGCCTGAAGTGTCAGGGCTTTGGTTTGGATGAGGATATTGTCATAACATGTCCCCTTAATATTTTCTAAAACAAAAAAGAGATCCAAGGCGGGGGTATGTTTTCACCTTAACCCTTCCCTTTTATTGCCCTTTCTGGACTGAGCACAAATGAATCTCAAACATAATCTGTTGATTTTGGAATTTTATTTTGTGCTTGATTTTATTGTTCTTCCATTCTGCTTATCTCTCTTAAGCAGTAAGGAATGATGGAAAAATAATAGTATTTGGAAGTAACAAGTTGTTAATGAAAGGATCATTTTTTTTAAGCTCCTGGCATAGCTTTTACAACAATCCTTTCTCTTCTCCAGTTTTTGATTCTGCAGTAATATAGTATTATGTGTCCCATCCCACTCTGATTTTGTTGTTATTTGTCCTTCATTATTGAAGAGGACCATGACATTATGTTGATGATGCCATGACATGCAAATTAATTGGATTTAAATGAGGAAGTGCAGTCTCACTTTCTCTTCTGGAGTCATCTGGGTCCAGTGACCAAATATAGATCAGAATGAATGGAGATGGCCCTGAATGAACTGAGAGACCTTTGTCTTTTTTTGCTAAAGTCTTTAACAGGTTTCAGACTGATTAAGGTAATTACCATTCAGTATTTAAGGCAGGTGAGGAAAAAATTGAAGCAAAGAATGTCTTCTTTTGCTTTGTAAAAAAAAAAATCAGTCTGGGAAAGGTTTCTGGTCAAAACAGAAATAATTGCTATTCACCTTTACTTTGAGTCAATTGGGTCCCAAATTATGGCCAAGTAGGGCTAGTCTGGGACTTATTGCTAAGCAATCAGTGAAAGCCAGAGTTATTTGGGATTGGTAAATTCCAAGATATCTTGTCAGGTTATTTCATTCCTTTGTGCAGAGCATCCAAAAGTGAGGGTATGATACTTTTTTTTAGATTAAAATTAAAAAGGGGCAGCTAGGTGGCGTAGTGGATAAAGCACTGGCCTTGGAGTCAGGAGTACCTGGGTTCAAATCCGGTCTCAGACACTTAATAATTACCTAGCTGTGTGGCCTTGGGCAAGTGACTTAACCCCATTACCTTGCAAAAAAAAAACCTAAAAAAATTAAAATGTTTAAAAATATTTTAGAAAGATTTTATTTATTTATTTTCCCCCTAATCTTGGTTCCCTCCCTCTACCCCCCCACAGAAGGCAGTAGTTAGTTTTTGCATTGTTTTCACGGTATGCATTGATCTAAGTTGAATGTGATGAGAAAGAAATCATATCTTTAAGGAAGAAACATAAAGTATGAGATATAGCAAAGTTACACAGTATGATGACTTTTTAAAAAAATTAATGGTAATAGTCTTTAGCCTTTGTTCAAACTTCACAATTCTTTCTCAGGATACAGATGTATTCTCCATCACAGATACTCCAAAATTGTGCCTGATTGTTGCTCTGTTGGAGTGTGCAAGTCCATTAAGGATGATCATTACTCCCATTTGCTGTTAGGGTGTTCATTGTTCTTCTGGTTCTGCTCATCTATCTCAGCATCTGATCACTAACCAGGAACCATAAGTATATCTATCCCTTACACAAAAGCAGTGCTATCATTTATAATGAACAATATGGCTATCAGTGGCAACAAGTTGTGCAGCAATCATTTTGGACTTTTGGTATATATCCATATGTATATTTATCAACTTGTTCTTCAAGATAACATTTGTGACCATGGAGGTAGGTAGGGACAGGCAAAGGTACATAATGATAGTTAAAGCTTTACCAGAATACTCTAGCAAATTATGCACCCAAACTAATGATAAGTGACTAATTTGCCTAATTTTTTATTCTGGCGTCAGCAGATACTAGCATGAGGCACCAGCTCTTTATTCTGGAATGGCAAACCCTCTTCAGGAAAGGGAGTTATTGAAAGTGCACTTTATTCTTTTGCTTAAAAAGCATTGAAACAAAAGTTATTTTGTTTGAAGACTTTGACTTAGACTTTTGACTAACAGAATCTGATTGCAAAGTCAGCAGGTTTGCTTATTTTTTATTTTTGTGATTGTTTGGAGTCTTTAAATAGCAAGCAAGCTTGAACCCATGCTAAAAACATATTTACCCTAACAAGAACATCATTGTAATTGCAGTATTTGGTCATGTGAATAAAATCAACCTGTATGTTAACAAAAGGACTCATTATGTTTGCTGCCATCTTTGTCTTGATGGGTTTCCCAACATTATGTACCTGTCAGATGAGGCAGGTACAGCAATTTTGTGGGGTTATTAAAGGAAAATTTAGAACTTACCAACTAGGTTTGGAATGCAGCAACACTAGTTTCCTTGTTGCTCATGTGCATTATGCCCTGAAGCACAGAAGCAATGAAAAGAAGTATCACTTTAGGTAAATGGTTCTGTAGAAGAGCCAGGATTTGCAGACTGGCTGATAGATGTAGCCATCTGCTCTGGCACCCAACCCTCTGGATCTCTGGCCTTTCAACCTTGTGCCTGGGGGGACTTTTTCCACTTAGTTTTAGAATTTCTGAGTTGTTGGCAAGCTATTCTTTATTGCTTTATGCAAAGCAAACTGAAGTAGTCTCCCAAACCAGGTAATATAAATGACAAGTAAATTTAATAAATTAAATAAAATTAATGAATGTATTTACAAGAATCCACCTTGGTCACCTTCTTTCCAACTGCCAGTTCTTAGATATAAAGATGAATAGGATCAGTTTAGGGGCTGTAGTGCCCCTTGATAGTTAAATATGCTTGATTTATTCCTCTCATTGGGTAAAATTTTCATTGTTTTTCCATTACAAATACTATTTTAGTTTTAGATAAATATTTTTGATATTATCATGGAAAGGTTCTTTCACTTCAAAGCTATTTAATGTTTTTAATATATAATGTATGCTATAATTTATTAGAGACCCTTTTTTACATCTTTTGATTCATGTATTTTTGATGTTATTTATATATATTTTTGAAATTGCCAGTTTTATTATGCTAGATTTTAAATTGTTTTTCTAATATTGAATCAATCATTTTATAAATTCTACATGATCTTGATGAATAATTTTTGGTGTATCCTTTAATTTCTTTGCAAGGATATTATTTAATATTTTCATATCAGTAATAGCAATGTTACTATCTATATATGGCATATAAACACAGACTTAAAAATCAAGCTCTGTTTTCGCATATTAGTTCAATTTTAAATTTTGAATTATTTTTCTTTTTTACTTAGACTTTTCTGGAGGAAGGGATAATAGAAATCTCTCCCTACAACATGGATTATTACCTCACCTTTTATTTGCATTTTTAAGACAGCCTGCTGGTGCACTAAAAAAGAAGTGGTGACTCTATTTTTACATAGTCAATATGTAGGAATTGAAACCAAATTTTCTTGACTTCAAGGTTATCTGTAAAGATTTGTTAAATCATACTTACTTTCTCTTATACTTAATTTGCATCCTTTAATGAAAAAAGACAACTACACAAATAAATATATAAGAATCAAATAAAAAGAGAATAAAGCTTATAACAAGGGTTCAGTGAAGACTCAATTCTATCAGTAAGTACAGGGGATCCACATGGATGTTTTGGGTGCTTGCTTCTAGGAATGTAGTACATTGTAAAATAGATGAGCCTGGTTCTTTATGTCAGCATATGTGTAGATATTCTACAATTGTCAGGCAGATTTGAATTTAGGGAAGTTGAGTCTTCCTGACTCCAGGTCCAGCATTCTATCCACTATGCCACTTAGCTGCCCCATATAATTCATTTAAATAAGTCTTTATTTCACCTTGCAGACAATGTAAAACAAAAGAGAGCCCCTAGAGAAAGGCACTGTATCTTTGATTTCATTTTTTATTGGGTTTCCTACTGAGTTCTTTCTACCATTGAAGGTCAATACCTCTGCAATGAGTCAATATACCACATCCTTCCCACAAAACTTCTGAATGCAACTAAAATAAGATTAAAATATATTTAGTCAAGAAATATTTAACAAAATAAATAAAATACAATAAAACATAGTATTATATTTTAAAAGTAAATTAATATGCAATCTGCAGAGATTCTCATGTATAGGTTAGTGCCTCCCCCCCCCAAAAAAATCATTTCTATTTTAGTTTGACATTTTTGGCCTAGAGCACTGAAAGGTAAATGACTTACCAAGTGTCCAATCTTTTATGTAAGAAAAATAAGATCTGAATCCAGACTTTCCTGGCTTAGGGTTGACTTTCTAGACCCTATAGCATGCTGCAATGAAGGAACCCATAAACAATAAAAACAAACTTTCTCTTTTTCCAGTGAGTTTCTGCTCCTCCTCTACCCCATTTCCCTGCCTCCCCCCTTAGGCCATATATCATCCTACAGAAACAGTGTATACCATATATTAGATGATCATCATGATGATGATGTTTTTCCTTTGTTCTTAAAGAAGACCATGATGTTAGGGGAGGTGATGCCAGGACAAAAACATGAATTGGATTTGAGTGAGTGAGTAGTGTACTAAGTCACCAGCCTCACTTTCTCCTCCAGAGACATTGGATCCAATGGCCAGATATGAATCCAGAACAACTGGAGATGATCCTGGGTGTGATACAATCAGGGTTAAGTGACTTGCTCAGGGTCACACAGCTAGAAAGTGTCAAGTGTCTGACTCCTGTTCAAACTCCTGTCCTCCTGACTCCAAGGTCAGTTTTCTATCTACTGTACCACCTAACTGCACTTTGTGTTTGATATACATTTGGAGATGCTAGAAAATCAACCTGTATCAAATAACAATTTTACCATATGAAGTAACATAAAACAAACTTGGCAAAAAAAAGTATGGGGAGAATTCACCAAAATAGCAGGAGGTATGAGCTGATAGTATTAGAAAGACACCCTGGGAGACAGCTAGGTGGTATAGAGGATAAAGTACCTACCCTGGATAGCAGATATTCAAATGAGAACTCTGAAGACAAAAGTGGAGAAGGGTTCAGTGTGAACAGCAGTTGAACATGGGTCAGTTGGTCCTGAGAGATAGGTGAGTACCATTTTGAAGGAGCAGGTGATAGCCTCTGATGCCCTTAATTGATTGAAAGGGCATTAGATTCAGATCCCTGAATGAATCTGGAGGGCAGAGACAGAGATGGAACTCTATCCATCTCCAATAGTCCTGTTTCCTATCAATCAGAACATTGGATGGAACTATTATGGTAAAGGCAAGAGAGAAAGATGTCTTGTTCATTATAATAAATATAATTGTGCACCTCACACCTTCAACTATTTGGTTGCTGATGTGGTCTTCCTCAGTACTAAAGAGTGATGGATTTAGGAGAATCTGAGTTCAAATCTGGCTTCAGACAGTTGATCCTTACTAGCTTTGAGACTCTGGGCAAATCACTTAAACCTGATTAACTTGGGGAAAAAAAGAAATCCTAATCTCTTAGAAGTATTCCTATAACCTAAGGGGAAGGTTGTAGTTTGGCAACTCAAGCTGCTAGTTGAATTAGGATTGTGAGAATGAAATCAGAATCCTTTAAACATGCAAATAAAACATACAAAAATCACAAAAAAATAAATAGACATACAAATAAAACATAAAAAATGCAAGGTATTTTAGGAGGAATGACTTCAACTGTTGGGTTGGATCAGGAAAGATTTTAAATAGAAGTCATCACTTGAGCTAGCTCCCAAAGGAAGAGAAGGATTTGGTCTTTGACTTTGATTTTTTTTTTTAGTCTTCATTGAGTCATCATTGAAGGCTGCATCTTTTGTTCACATTTTATTTATTAATTGAAATTTTATTGCTTTATGGTATAGAAAGTTGCTTGAGTTTCTGCAGTTGTTTTGTGTTCTTTGTGCCTTTGCATGCGATTGATTTTTTGGGTAAATCTCACACAAGTCTAAGAAACACATGTATTGTTCATTTGTTCTTTTGTTCCTTCCCTCCCTCCTTCTTTTGTTCACTCATTCATTCATTAATTCATTTGTTTCTTCCTTCCCTCTTTCTTTCCTTCCTTATTTCTCCATGAGAATATAAGCTCCTTGCATGTGAGGATCATCTTTCTTTCTTGTTTTTATATTCCTAGTGCTTGGGAGAGTGCATGACACATGCTAAATACTTCTTCAATATTTGTTGGCTTGATTTGACAATCACAGATCCTCATAGTTTTACAGTTGCCATCCTTACATCCTGAATACTATTTCTCTTTGTTCCTTTTGAAGCAGCAAAATAGAAAAACATTCTAAGAGTTTACTTTTCTAGGAGTTTAACATCTGAAAGATTTGATGATAAAAATGAAAATATCTAAAAAGGATGCACAAACCTAAAATTTATACCAAAAGTATGACTATTTTAATATTTGTTATATAAATATCTGTTTTCTCCCATGTTAGATTTTTTTTGGATTAGATATAATCTTTAAATCTTGTTTGCATTTACTTTTCATTCTAATTATGGAAGTCATATTTAGATTGGCTCTAAATGGCACATGTTAGGCTGTATTCAATTATTTATACCACAAAAATATGCATAAACGAAATCTTATCATTCATCTGTAATATTTAAGAGTCTCTATAACAACTCCAGGATGTAAATTGAATATCCTTTATTATTGGAGGTTTATTTTATTTGCCAGGGAATAGTTTTGCCAAACGCATTTTGACTCTAAGAAAAATACTGATTTTTTTTAGAACTTTATTCTTTTGGGATGTTTTATGCACATTTCTTTTTTTCAAGGTTGGCATTTGTTTTTTAAATTTAATTTATTGATTTATTTTGAATTTTACAATTTTCTCCCTAATCTCCCTTCCCTCTCCCTGCTCCCCACAGAAGGCAATCTGTTGTCTTTACATTGTTTCCATGGTATATATTGATCTAAGTTGAATATGATGAGAGGAAAAATCCTTTATGCACATTTCTGCAATAAAAGGAAAAAAATACATTTCATCAAGACTTTAGTATCTTCTGTTTGACTCCAAATGTACTAATGAAGGTCTATTATGAGAGAAGAGCATGGATTAGTGGAAGAGCTTGAGGCTTGGAATGAAGATCTGGGTTCAAGTGATAACTCTTTAGCTACGCCATCTTAAGAAAATCAATTAATGTCTCTGGGACTCATTTTCTTCTTTTTGTAAATTAAGTCTCTGACCAACTGGTGTTCAATGTCCCTTTTAGCTTTAAAATTCTATAATTCTATGTGAATTACAGAATTGTGAGCTAATATTTTTTCATGAGAATTTCATCGTTCAGAATGAAAAGGATCTAATGGGGGGTACTTTTATTTTTAGAGCTAATACAAGGAAAACAAGGAAAAATTGATTACTGAGATGGAAATCCAGCATAGAATTTGTGACAGAAAATTAGAGGAAATTTGACATGCACTTTAGATTTTGAGAAAGTAGATCATGGGTACAGTTGGGTGGCACAGCTGATAGAGCACCAGCCCTGAACTCAGGAGGACCTGAGTTCAAATTTGCCCTTGGACACTTGATATTTATTAGCTTTGTGTCTCTGTGTAAGTCACTTATTGACTCACAAAACAGAAAGCAAGCAGATTACAGAAGTTTCAGAGAAAGGGCAGGTAGTAGTGCCAAAGATGAAGATCCTACACAGGTAGCCAAACAGAGAGAGAAGTGAAATTCTTAAGAATTCTGAAGTTAGAATTGAACTTGGGTCTTCTTGACTCTATTATTGCACTACTTAACTGCCCTAATTTCTACTTATTGGTCCTAGTTCTCCCTTATGCAGCCAAGTTGCTATTCAGTTGTGTTTGACTCTTCATGACTCCATGTGAGGTTTTCTTGATAAAGGTTCTGTAGTGGTTTACCATTTCCTTTTCTAGCTCATTTCACAGATGAGAAAACTGAGGCAAATAGGGTTAAGTAACTTGCCCAAGGTCACATGACCAGAATTGTCTGAGGACAGATTTGGACTTAGGGAGATGAGCCTTCTTTACTCCAGACTTGGCACTCTACTTCACCACCTCAATTTCCAACTTAATATGTGAAAATATTATATAAATACACATATATTATGAGGGGACAATCAGCTGACTCAGATTCAAAAACACTTGGACATAGAATCAGAAAGACCTCAGTTTAAGTCTGACTTCATAACCAGGTCAAATCACTTAACCTCTGTCTTCAGTCTCAGTTTCCTCAACTGGTGGTCCCAGCAGAGTGTAAAGTCAATGATGGCAGGGACTGTCTTGCTTTCTTATTTGAATTGTGACTCTTAACACAGTGTCTGGCACATAGTAGGGTCTACATAAATGCTTGTTGATTGATTTATTTCTAATCCATAGGAACCAATGCATAGTCACTACAGGGCTGGAGGTATTTCACCTGATCCTTGTTCTGTACCCAGCCATGCAGTCTGGGCTGGTTTTCATCCAGGGGAATCTGATGTTAAAGAAAATGTTCTCTCTCTCCCTTCTGTTTAAGTCTCTCACCCTTTTGCCTTAAAGAAGAACCCAAGACTCTTGAGTCCAAATCAGTTTCATTTTTTCACTGCACTTAGACCTCATACATACCAGAATAAGATCAGTCTTTTTTTCTCCACTTTGGGAAAGAGTAGGAGGGTAGGCTACTTTCAGTTGAAAAGAAGGGGGGGGAAAAGGATTTTGTTGCATGTCCAAGAGTGCAAGAATGGACAAAGTCATGCTCTCTATATAAAAATGTTAGAATGTTTATTTATCTTTATTACCTAGAATGGTTTTCTCATCCCTAATCCTACCCCCTCAAAGCAATCCATTCATTCCTCATCTTCTTCTCACAAGGGAAAGCACCTAATCCAAACCCAACAGTATCAATACCAGTAATGTTGCTCACAGAGAAGGTAATTAAAAGTGAGAGATTCTTAATTTACGTATGTGGGACTTTTAAGAGAATTTATAAATAATCAAAGAAAGATTAAATTATGGTCACCATTCTATATAGTAAGGCAACAAGATATAATGAGTAGAGGGTTAGTTTCAGAATTTGGAAGAACTGGGTTCAAACCCTACCTCTGACACTTACTAGCTGTGACTGAGCAAGTCATAACTTTTTTTGTGCTAAGTAGGCTACTCTCTAAGCCTATACATTGCATAATAGCTCTTGCTCTGCATTCCCCCAAGGGGAATTCTCTATTAATGAAATCCTAGAAGGGACAGAGGAGAAAAAAAATCCCCTCAAACTATATTAGTGTTAAGTGCCTCTCTACCTACTGACCTCTCTGGTTTCCCTTTAGTCTCAATTAAAATCCTATCTTTTCCTGGAAGCCTTTCTCAACTCATTTTAATTCTAGTGCCTTCCAATGTTAATTATTTCCTATTTATCTTACACATTGGTTTGCGTGTTGCTTCACCCATTAGATTGTAAGTTCCTTGAGGGCAGTGTTTGACTTTTGTCTCTTTTTTGAATCCTTTAATATTTAACCCAGTGATTGGCACATAGTGGGTATTTAATAAATGTTTATTGATTGATTGATAATGAGCAACTTTTGCATATTTTGCATATTTTGCATGTGATGTGTGCAATTTGTGTATCTATATAACCTATATACATATATGTATATGCATAGCTCATATATTTATAGAGATAATTTTAAACAGGATTCCTTTTTAAAAATTAAATTTTTAGTTTCAAATTCTCTCCTCTTCTCCCCTCCCTCAACCACTGAGAAGGCAAGAAATATGATACCATTATACATATAAAGTCATGCAAAGCACATTTCCATATTAGCTACACTCCAGTAAAAACAAAAAGTCAAGAAAAGAAAGGAAAAATATACTTCAATATATATTCCTAAGGATACTAAAATAAATTAGAACATTTTGTGACAGAAAGGCAAGAGAATGTGGAGGAAAAAGGAGATAAACTTGAATTCCTACTATGCCACCTTCTAACTATTAACTCTAATTTAACAAGCATTCTTTTAAGCATGTTCAAAACTCTGTAGTAGGCACTATATACAGGGAGTAAGTGACAAAGGTTTCTGCTTTTCAGTGGTTGACACTGTACTCAAGAAGTACATTTAGGGGCCGCTAGATGCCACAGTGGATAGAGCACCAGCCTTGGAGTCAGGAGTACCTGGGTTCAAATTTGACCTCAGACACTTAATAATTACCTAGCCATGTGGCCTTGGGCAAGCCACTTGACCCCATTGTCTTGAAAAAAATCTAAAAAAAAATACATTTACAGTTAAGTAAATAGATTATTTGAGGAAAAGAACAATAAGTAATTACTAGGAACATCAGAAAGGAATTCTGGTGGAAGGTGGCATTTAAACTCATCTTTGAAGGAAGCTAGGGAATTGAAGAGCTGGAGGAAAGTAGAATTCATATTGGGTGGGAGTGGGTGCCATCTTGTATGTATATTCACGGAGGTTAGAGAGGTTGGAGTGTCAGAGAGGTTGGAGTATGTCATCATTTTTGTGTACTTTTTTCACACTTTTATTCAGAACATCTGACCTTTACCAGATAAAACTTGATTGGATCCATTTTTTTCACTTTCTGTTCTCAGACCAGTGAGAACTGGATTTCATGTTATATATATATATATATATATATATATATATATATATATATATATATACGTTTCTTTGGTCTCTTTTGTTGTCTTTTTTAATTCTGTGTTTTTCAAGAATGGTTATTATTCTAAGGAAATGTGCAAAAGTTGTAGAATACATTTCAATAACTTAGAAATAACTGAAATGGCTGTTGTTATGGGGAACAGCTTTTATGGAGGGTTTCAGTAATCATTCAAGGCTGCAGTGAAACAATATCAATCACATAGAAATGCAACTGTTGCAATGAAACAACTCAATAAATTCTCAGAAAATAAGTAAAGCCCATCTGGCCCTTTTGGCTGGGCCATAGTGCATAACATTGTGATTTTGTGAAAATCACTTAATTTGCTTGATCCTCAGCTTCCTCATCTGTAAAATGGAAATAGGCAAACATTCCTCATAGAATGACTGTAAGGATTAATCAGATAATAGATGACAAAGTGCTTTATAAACTATAGAAGGCTCTACAAATGTAAGGGATTATTATGCTTTTAACAGGGAGTTTACTATAATCATCCTCTAGTCCCTTGGCTCCTCTCCACTTCATTCTTCCACAGAAAGGAGGCATTTGATGCCATGAATGACAATTTGACATTAAATATGTTTTCTTTTATCTTCTGCCTTTTTTTTGGCAACAGCTGAAGCTGACACCTTCCATTATTAGTATTTTGAATTGTAGGCAAGAAGAGCAGTCCACTAACCACAATCATATAATATAAGGAACACCACACACAGCTGCAGCAACCACCATGTAATTATTTAATTTGTTTTTTTTTTGACAGCTTTCATTTGTAGAGGTAAAAGAAAGAATAAATTTCACATGAGCACCTGCCCATACAGATTTTATGCAGGCCAGGCCCTTTTCTGGGGCTGGGGAAGAAGGCTAAACAAAACATGAGGCAAAGTAGCAACCTAACTTTAATTCAACTCTTTTCAGGTATGGGAACAGTCTAAGATGTTTACTTTGCATACAATCCTTACTGTACAAACTCAGCCTGGACTATTTTTATTGCTAAAGTTGAGAGGAGGCAGTATATTAGCAATAGTTTCTCAGTTTGTGGTTTAGGGGCAGTGAAGTGAGTTGGGGAATGTGTGTGTCGTTTTATACCCAGGAAACACCTGGCTCATTGACTTAAATTGAACATAGGCTTGGTAAGCACATTTGTCCCATGAGAAATTTCCCAGTTTCATTTTCAGAAGAGTGGAGTGTAACCAAAGGTCATAGAAGCAAGAGCAATTATAAAATAGACTAGGGGCATATTTCTCCTTTTTTGCTCTGATGCTATCTAATTTCCAGTCATCAAAAAGGACACATAGTAAGTCTGTGTTAGCAAATAAACAAGGTTGTAATTGGGAATTTCTGGGTCCCGGACACATTATAGTTCTGGACTAGTAAGGCATCATATCCTTAGTTGAGGAGAGAGGAGTGAGTGTAGTGAGAGTCTGTAATGGATGATTTCTTATTCTTTTCTGATTATTTTGCTAATTAGGTGTTAAAAGCAGTTATTTTGGTATATCCGAAGGGCTCTGAATACTGTCAGCATCACCTAAATTTGACTCCCTTTAAATTCAGTACCCTAGGGCAAAGCTCTGGTCAACCTCTCCTGAAGCTCTGAAGTAACCACTTCACCAACCCTTAATAACACATGTTTAAATCTCTTGCCACCTATGAAATTTATATTGCAGCATTTTCATTAGGCACAGTATGGACTTTATCTGCCCCATCTATAGTTATATATTTAACTGAGTGCTAAACTCGGACACTTACTTGCTGGGTGACCCTGGGCAAGTCACTTAAATTTCTTTCCCTCAGCTTCCTCATGTGTAAAATGAGCTGGAGAAGGAAATGACAAATTCCTCCAGTATCTTTGCCCAGAAAACCTCAAGAGTTGGATGTGACCTCAATAAGCACAGAGTAAGAGTTTAAGAAATGCTTGACTTGATTTCATCAATATGAAGTTACAGATAGGTAGAAAATAGTTAATAACAGAACAGAGTTACTAGAGTACCCAATGGAACAGAAAGGGAGCAAAGACAGGGACTGTGAAAGGGTAGAAATAAGCCTGTTCCTTTCCAGATTCATGTCTAGAAGGCCTTCTGTCTTCCAGGAGGAAATTCTTTGCCTCAAACACCAATTTAATTGGAACACACATATCAGAATTCTCTTACCTAGTTTATGTCCTTCTTTGAACTAAACCTATTGATACAGGGTCTTGACACTCTTCATTAGAAATTTCTTTCAGGTTTATTGTGAATGCTCCCCATGCCTCCAGATTTTAATTTCTGAAATCTCAACTATACCTTGTAATCACCCAAAGTAGAGGTTACTATCTCACTAGCTGCCAAGGACCTGGAGGATTCTGGGTCTCAATGTTTCTCAACTATAAACCCCTTCCAATCTATCCCACAGAGGTCTGGGGTAAAGGCCTGCAGAGACAGTTAGGGACTGGCAGCCAGATCATTGTCCACAAGTCTACATTGTCTACTACATTAGCTACATTCATGACTATTTTTTTTAAAAACGAGATCAATAAAGTATATTTTAAAATGAAAGACTGCTATTTGCATTATTTGCAACCTTCTTGTTAATTCAGCAAAAGGAAATTAACTGTTCCTCAGGGAGAACAAACCTCCCAAGTATAGGAACCATTAGACTTGGTGTGGAATTTCTGAAGCCTCAGAGGGTCTACTGTCTTTGAATTAGGGTAAATAGGCACCTGTAGACAAAGAATGCTAGGATGGGAGGATATAAAGTCCCTTTAATGACTCTCAGTGTCTCTGTCCACAGCATGTGCATTCTTGGAGTAATCTCTAATTCTGATGTACATGAATTGTTTATTTGGATTGGGGAGAGGAGAAGTAAAGGCAGTTTTCATAAGGCTTGGAATTTGAGGACTGTGCTATTGCTCTGAAGCTTTGGGGCTAACAAACTACCTGAAAAAAACAATGGCTACTTTGATTGGGAAGGATGTGGGCAAATCATTTTCTTTGGTTGGGCATCAATTTCCTCATTTGTAAAATGAATTGGATGGACTAGATGACCTCTAAAAATTCTTCTAACTCTGAATCATGATCCCCTGAAAACTGATTCATGAACAGCTCACTCTTACTTGGGGATTCATTTCTTTTACCTTTCTATCTACCCTTGACTTTGCATTTACTGCTTTGTCTGGTTTCAATTCCATGAAACAGTGTGCCCTTTCCAGGAAAAATTCACCACTTATAAACTTGCTACTATACTGTTAACTCCAACCTTGATTAGCTTCTCCTCCCTTATCTTTCTCTCTCCCATTTTTAAAGGACTGAAGGGAGGAACACAAATTGTCTCCCAATGCCTTCCTTTATAAAGAGCAGAAACTGAAATCTCAGTCCATTCCACTTTGCACCTGCTGCCTTCCTTATTTTCAACTCCATGGAACAAGATGCTCCCCAGCTCCATCCTAACCTCTTATATGCTATAGCAAAACCTTAAGTGCTTTTATACTCACTCATATTATTATTATTAGAAAAGATCATTTAAAAACCCAATAATTTCACTTTCTAGGAAAATATGATAGTGTTTGAACAAGAAATCATAATTCTTGAATTGTTTATTAGATTTTGCCACCTGATACTAATTAAATTGGATATATGATGTGAATGTTCCTCTAGTAATGTAAATTGCATTCCATTCATGCTTGATCATCCTGTGTGACTTGCCCATGTCCTCCAGCAAATTTTGACTTTCCCCTGACTTTGAGAAAATACAAATGGACCACATGGAGGAAAGGAAGAGGTACTGATTATTTCATGTCCTACCCACATGGCTTGGTAGCTTTCTTTTAAAAAAAAAACCCATACTTTTTTATATGCATTCTTTTATTCTGGTTTTAATAATAGTTTCATGTTTGTTATGTCTTGCAATCTACTCTCACACTAACTATGCATCTCGCCATTGTTCCATGAGTCCTGTTCTTTTTAACTTCTTAAAAATTTTATGACCTGTAGTCATGCAAAAACTAGTAGCATCATTAGCTAGATGCTATAGAGAGGTGTTACCCTTTCTTATTCTTTTCTATTTCTCCCAACATTTGTCTGGTTGAGTAGGTCTTTTTGAGGGCATAATCTCTGGGAAATGACTCACCTGCCCAATTCAATTTAACAAAGCAATTCATTTCAGTAAAAGGTGCTGTGCCAGTCTCTCTAGATATAGCAAGAATAGCCCAGGACTGAGTGAAATTGATAATTGTATCATTGGAGTTATGTCACTACAAAGATATAAGTTACCAAAGGGTAGTTTGCAGTGGATAGAACACTGAACCTGTCAAATCCAATCTCAGATACTTAGTTGCTGTGTGACCTTGGGCAAATCACTTAATTTCTGTTGACCTCATCTAGAAAAGATACTTACCTCCTAGGATTGTCCTAAGGATTAATATTTGTAGAGTTAATAAACATGATATTATTTGTAGAGCACTTAGTATAGTACCTGACCCATCTATATAAATGTTATGTAGTATTATTATTATTACTAAAAAAAGTGACTGCAGAAAGGAGAGAAATAGAGATAAGATTTCAATTATATCAGAAAAACTTACCTTTTTTGTGTCTGATCATTTTGGGCAACTGGCTACTCACACACAATCAGAAGCCCTTGTCAAGGTTAAGGTTTTAATAATGAAGCTGATATTTTTGCTTTTATAATACCATATGACTTGATTTTATCAATTGTTTCCATGAAAGTACCCACAACCTCTGAGCTAAAAAGAAGTAGAATCTAGGTCAGTAGATTTTAACATTCCTTTGGGACTGCCCCCTCTTCCTCCACTTGTTCCACTATTTCCTCCCCCCCCCACATTAGGCCAATTTTAATTTCAGTTGGATCAGTCTCACTAATGGGTAATCTCTGTCCAAATGGAACAGTCTTAAAAACTTTCTAAAATTTGATAAATCTCTGAATTATCCAAGACAAGAAAGAAGAATCTTGACAAAGCTGCTTTAGGCCTAAATGGGTTGTCAGGGCAAACTTGAGGCACAGTATCTAGCATTGTTCTTAGAAGTATTTTGTAGGTAAAGGCAGGGAGCTGGAGGGAAGAACGTGGATTTTGTCCAGGTTTGGGTTGTAGAGAATTGATTATAGAAAACATTTTTCAAAAAACGTTTTCCCAACTTGAGCAAGGGAAGCTCAGGGAGTAAAGCACAGTCTTTCATGAGTTAGAGCAGAATAGATTTAGATTTCTTCAAACTAAATCCATTTTTAAAATTTTCTTTAAAAAAAACATTTTCAATTTAGCTTAAGATTCTTTTAGGGGCAATGCAAGTATTAGATTACTAAGAAAGAATTGAAGAGAACCTGACAGAAATTATACTGCCCTTTTCCCTGCAAAGGAGCAAAATAAAAAAAAATAGAACTTCTGCTGTTTTTTTCCAGTGGGAAATGTGTTCATATAAGCTGAATTAGTCAAGCTGCACTAGCTTTGGTTTTTGGCAGTACTCTGGAGATGTAATTCCCAGGTTTAGGAATGTTTGAGGAAAATAAGAAACCTTGTTAAACTCTAATCATCAATTCAGTTTTTTTTTTAGGTTTTTGCAAGGCAAATGGGGTTAAGTGGCTTGCCCAAGGCCACACAGCTAGGTAATTATTAAGTGTCTGAGGCCAAATTTGAACTCAGGTACTCCTGACTCCAGGGCCGGTGCTCTATCCACTGAGCCACCTAGCTGTCTCTACAATTCAGTTTTAAGAAAAATATATTTGCAAGTACAAAGGTGATTTGAAACAGAAGACATAAGTATAAAATGGAAAATGCAAGGATACAGAACTAGAATTTAAAAAGTTTTTCCAGAGAAGATAGAAGAATTACATGCCTTTCCTCTCTGCTGTACTTTATCAATCTGGTAATGGAAGGGCAACTTTCCTTACTGAGTCTGGTAATAATGGATTGAACATTAAGCAAAATATGGTCTAGGGCCATATTCCCATACTGGGCTAAATGAACAGATCAAGATTTGAAATGAAATAAACATGATAATGTAATGGGTGTCAGACACTCACATTTGACAATGGATGAGGGGGTCTGGTTTTTGGTACCTCTCTCTAATAATTGCTTATATCTCCAATCAGGATCTTCTCAGTTAATAACAGAAACTGGCTTGTATTTCTCAAAGGATTTTCAGGTCCCATGCAAGGACTTAGAGTAACAAGGACATTGAACACAGAACAAATTTGTTTTTTTAAAGACATTCATGAATGCAGAGAGATGATGTTTTTCTGGATCCTTAGCAAGGAAAAAAGAGCTTTTGTTGAGTTCCTCTTCTTTGAGAGGTTCAGCTAATAGCCTCTTCAGGCTCACCAAAAACATTTTGTGAAGTCATTATGCAATCATGTCCCCATTTCAAATATAGGTTCAACATTTCTTCTTTTTTTTTTTTAGAGTTTTTTTTTTTTTGCAAGGCAATGGGGTTAAGTGGCTTGCCCAAGCCCACAAGCTAGGTAATTATTAAGTGTCTGAGAATGGATTTGAACTCAGGTACTCCTGACTCCAGGGCCGATGCTCTATCCAGCACCCTTGGGTTCAACATTTTTAAAGTAACTACAGATTCATCAAATCTTCTCAGCTACTGGTGAGTTGTCATGTCTCCAGAGAGTTCTAATGAAATCCTTTCTCTGATTAGCATCTTTTACCAGCATTCAGATGCAGCTTGCTGACATCAGTTTAAGACTAGACTCACTATTACATTCCCTTAGTGAGGCACTAACATAAGTGGTGATTGCTTTTCCCTCTTCCTTGTGACATCTCCATCCTGCTTGGTTTGCTAGGCTAGGAACCCTCTTAGAGTTTCCTGTATATGTGTTTAAGCTTCTTCTCTATCCCATGTGGAGATGTAGTGAGTAATGAGGGCCTCAAGAGCAAAGTTAACACCATGAAGAAGAGGGTTGCTGTTTGGATCCTGCTATCAGGAAGAGTACAGAATAAATAGAAATTTGGGGTTATGGAAAAGAATTAGGTATTTGGATATGTGATAAAGGAAAAAGTTTTAAAACTTAACTATGAATTCTGAGATTCCTCCATCGAGATAATGTTCTCTCTTTCTTGAGGGATTAGAAATATTGCAAACTCTGAGTTAGGGAACAGACATGGATTATGTTAGAATTTTGTTCTAGGGATACATACCCTTCTGTCTGATACCACTACTCTGTTCTTTTTTTGAAACTCTCCACATCAGGTGAAACCTGCCTTTGGTCTAGGTTGCCTGTGTCTTTATTTCTCTCAAGGCTGTATTTGTAATTCTTTGGAGAAAACTTCCATACTTGGAATTCACACATTGCAATACTTTTTGTTCCTGAGGTCTTTCCTTCTGATTGGCAGATTTCTTCCAGAACCTCCATTTTAAAGGGGATTCTCAGACCAGTCATGTTGTCATTTCTCTCCAGGATGGACTTCTTAACTCTCTGGGCTTTTTCTACCATTTCCCTATTCCAGGGACTGTCATACAACTAAATTAATCCAGGAAGCCAAGTCTTTCAGAGTAGCCTGAAGATTGTTAGGTTTTATACTAGGGTTGACAAATGGAACTGGATACTCCAGGCTGGAGTGATCAAACAATAACTTTTGAATATTCTAGATGTGAACAGGGAAGAAAACTATGGACACAAAGGTTGGTAGAATTCCTTTGGAACCAGGAACATCACTAGTATATATTTGTTACCTTAACTATATCTGTATTTCCTTCCTTATGATTTGTTTGAAGAATAATTTCTTGGTAATTTAATCATTTCATTAATAATGTCATTTTTTTTGTTTTTGCAAGGCAATGGAGTTAAATGCCTTACCCAAAGTCATACAACTAAGTAAGTATTTAGTGTCTGAGACCAAATTTGAGCTCAGGTCTTCCTGACTCTGGTGCTCTATCCATTGTGCCACCTAGCACAGCATTTTAAATAAAAGGTCAGTGACACTGTCAAATGCCAAATGCAATCATGGTATCAGGTTCATGGCTTATATGCCCTTGGAAGAAGGGCGTTTCCAAGAATGGCAACCAACTCTGACAGATTAGCAGTTAATAGGAGAATGAATATCACAATAAGGGTATGGACCAGTTCAAATGATCTTTGATTATGTCATTTACTTCTTAGTTATCTTGGGCAATCTATTTTATATTTATATCTCCCACTCAAACCTGAGCTAGTTGAGTTAGAATAGCAATACCCAGAAAGAGGAGAATCTTAATCCCTATTTTTTATCAGTCCTGGAATGGCAGATTGGACAAGGAAACAGGACAGGGAAAAAAAGTTTAGGTCTCCTCAAGTTTAATAATTGACTATTAAAATGACAAAAATAATCTTTTCTTTCAAGGGGTGGATTTATTTGGCCTATATCAGTAGTGGTTTGTTTTTTAAAATCTTAGTTTATTTTTTAGTTTTAGTCTGGGGAAAGAACTCATCTCCCATTACTTGCTGTGAAGATAGAAGAATCTTCAAATCATCTTGTTGATTTCTGGACTTAGGGCTTAATGGACAAGGGGAAATACTGTAGGAAGGTTCCTTGAGGGTAGGAACCAAGTCAAGGCAAAAACTTAGGTACCCCACTCTATTTCTCTTCATATGTAAACATATCTCACTAAAAACACAAGTTTGACTAACTTCTGTCTACAGCAGATATTGAAATGGGGTTGATTAATGTACCAGCTGATACCTTCTTATGAGTAGGACGTACACCAAGTTTGCTCTTATAGTGTCCTCTAAATTCTCTTATCTGAGACAAAGCCCCCATCCTGGTTATGGTACTGTCTCATTGTTAATTTTAATTTTAAATTGTATTCTTAGTCTGATTTTTTTGGGAAGAGAACATCCAGATTTTCCACATTCGAAGTGTGTGTATCTGTGCTTCATTTATTATGCCTCAAAGTCTCTTGAATTTCTGAATGGGGCAACTCTGTTGGGCAAGTCACTGCTCTCCATAAAGCTGATGGGGGAGAGAAGAGAGAGGACCCTTCTCCTTCCCCCTAGTATGACTCTAGTAGGACTTTTGTACTATGGAACATCTCACTGAATTTTAAATTCTGGATTTTAATTAGAGAGATTGGGAGTAGTTCTGTTATAGTCTGATAATCTTAAAAAAGATTAGAAATGGAAGGGAAGAGAAATATATTGTGAAGATAGGAAGGAGGATGAAGGATAGGGAAAATTATCTCACGATGAGAGTGCACAAGTAGATATCCATACATATAAGGAAAAGGGAAAGCTAACACTTCAACCTCACTCTCATCTGAACTGGTCAAAGGAGGGAGAATGCATACTTCCTCATTCCTCCCCCCCAAGTTGAGTACTAAAAATACATTTTGTTTAACAGGGAGAAAAAGAAGAGAAGGAGGAGGAAGAAATAGAGGGAGAACAGATTGAGGGAGAGATTATTCTTAAGTAAAAGAGGTACAAAAGTATTTATAGTTATTCTTTTTGCAATGTTAAAGAATTGGATAATGGTTTTGTGTGTTTGTCTGTGTGTGTGTGTGTGTGTGTGTGTGTGTGTGTGTGTGTGTGTGTGTGTGTGTGCATGTGTCCACCAACAGGAGAATGATCGAACAAGTTATGGTATTTGAATGTAACTGAATACTATTGTGTTTTTAAAGAAATGATGAAGGGGATTATTTCAGAGAAATCTGGAAATATTTTTATGAAATGATGCAGTGAGGTGAGTAGAATGAGGGGAATATTTTTTACAGTGACATAAACAATAATATAAGAACAAACAACTTTGAAATATTTAGAAATTATGATACAAGTGATCAACCATGATTCCAGAGAATTAATGATGAAGTTATGTTCTCTGTTTCCTGATAGAGAGGTGATGGACTTAGAGTACTTATTGAGACTTTTTTGTCCACATGGATCATGTGGAATTTTTTTTTCATCATAAACGAATGTAATAGAGTTTTTGTTTTTCTTTTTAAATTAGGGAAAGGAATTGGGAGGTAGAGAAGGCAGACTGTTGTTGATTAAAAAATACAAATTTAATTGAAAATAAATTGTTAGCATAGCTTTTTCCTGATGATGGCATAGTTTAAAAAACTTATCAAGCATCCCTATGTATACTTGGTGCGTATCTCTCATAATTAAACAATGCCCATTAGAAGACTGGACTCAAATTTAGAATATAATGCTATATACTCATGGCAAAGGCAAGTCTCAATTCTTCCTCCTTTTGTCTCACAAGACAATATTTCTTTTTGTAGAATCCTAATGCTACTAACTCCCTTTGGGTATCATATTCCTCAGCTAGGCTTCCATAGTGAATTCCTTCCAACTCTTGATATTGCTAACCCTCTCTTGAATCCATAGCTGGCTCACTCTGCTGGGATCTTACTCCTTAAAACTGCTCCCTTCTTTGAGTGGATGATTTTTTATATCTATATCTGAAGTGTGCGTATCTGTGCTTCATTTATTATGCCTCAAAGTCTCTTGAATTGCTGAATGGGGCAACTCTGTTGGGCAAGTCACTGCTCCCCATAAAGCTTATGGGGGAGAGAAGAGAGAGGACCCTTCTTCTTTCCCCTGGTATGACTCTATTACACAAAACTACTCCCTGAAACTTCTCAGCACTTAGATAAGAAAAGTTTCCAAATATAGGTCAATTATTAATGATTAACTATTCATGTTACTTTTTTTCTGACTCAGAGATGTGTTCATACTTTGTCAAAGGATCACTGGTCTGGTCACTATTTTACAGTTATTTTCCTTGATATTTCCTCCCAGGACTTAACACAGTGAGTTACATAGTAGGTGTTTATTGTTTGTTGGATTTTTTTCTTTTTATTTTGGACATGTGATTTCCTTGATAAAGGGAGCTCCTAACAAGGAAATGCTCTCTTCCCATGCAGTTTGGCACTTGTTTTGGAACTTATGGTCTCTCAGCATAATGTGGGGCTCTGAAAAGTTAAGTGATTTACCTGGATATACACAGCCAGAATTAGTCAAATCCCTGACTCTGATGTGTTGAACATTATTTGACTTGACAGCTCCTTCCAGCTCTCTCTCCACTATGCCTCAGTGCCTCTCTTGAATGTTATTGAATAATAGTGGAAAGTATCTCAGGATCTATTCTAATTATTGGTCTCTGAGGTTACTTTGAAGAAATGGGAAGTCCCTCCCTCAGTAATCCTTTATGGTCTCTTTAGTTGACTCATTCCCATGCTCCACTGTCAGAAAATCTGTGTTATTTCACTTAAATTCATCTGTACTTAACATTATTTTGTATGCAGGAGATTGAAAAAAATAAGTTAATATCCTTCATCTCATACTGTCATATAAATACCTGCCCGGATTAACAGGGCAGCTGACATTCCCTACACAAGATCTTGAAGTTAATAATAATATTATAAAGTGGTTATCTAAGGTATTATTACAGTACTATTTTGTAGAAACTTATTTTAAAATAACTCCCTGTTCATTCAGCATATTCTGTCTTTTGTTTACTCTCTAAATGTGGCAAACAAATATCTTTTACTTAGGATAATGACAATTGAACTCTATTTTATCTTATTTTTATAGCTTTAGAAACAAATTTATTTTTTTTTCTTGCAATTAATATAGGGTAATACTCTAGTAACTCTAGTGCTGAAGCAGAGGTAGGTGATGTCCATATTTCATTTAGTGGGAGCCAGAAACTTGCATATTCTTAGAAAGAAGGAGATCCATCAAGTCATAGGGGAGAGGTATTCATGATAATAGATTGAGACAGATACTCATGATAATTAGTTCATATTTACATAGTACAGTTGTGTGCTCTTGTTCTGGTCTCTCTGAGCACTCCTCTTTCTTCTTTTAGTCAATATAGTATGTTTATAAGGAGTCAGTATAAAGTAACAAAAGCAAGAAATAAGATTGAAAAGAGGAAACTAGAAGTCATATACAGACCATCCCAATGATCAAAGGAGAATAATTTGTAATTTAATGTATCATAGTAACCAAAAACTATATCCAGGTAATTTATGATTAAGCATGAAAAGCTAATTAGGTTTTGGTGTCAGAATCTTTTGGTCCTCTGATATGTAAATTTATGAGAAATTTTAGATGTCTGCAGTAAGACCAAAAGAACATCAAATGATATTGATAATTTTGAGATGATGTGGCTATATTGACTTTAAAGTTTTACTGACAAATTTGAGATGATTTAGATGCACAGGTTAGTATGGATATAAGTTAGTATGTTCCCTGCCATAATCCTATAAAAAGGAGACCTCAAACTCTGGTTCCTCTATACCCCTTTCTCCACCAGAACTCTTCCATCTCCATCTCTATCTTGGGCTATGCTGTCAAGTGCTCCAACTCAAAATCCATGGTTATGTCAATGATTTTTGGTGCCTTTCCTATCTGCTGTCTGCATTTCTTTATTACCCTATCCTAATCCCTATGCTCCCTACTGCTATGCCTTTTTTTTTTAAAAAAGATTTTATTTGAGTTTTTATACAATTTTCCCCCTAATCTTACTTCCCTCCCCCCATCCCCCACAGAAGGCAATTTGTCAGTCTTTACATTGTTTCCATGTTATACATTGATACAAATTGAATGTGATGAGAGAGAAATCATATCCCCAAGGAAGAAACATAAAGTACAAGAGATAGCAAGATCAGACAAGAAGATATCAGGTTTTTTTCTAAATTAAAGGTAATAGTTCTTGGTCTTTGTTCAAACTCCACAGTTCATTTTCTGGATACAGATGGTATTCTCCATTGCAGAAGGCCCCAAATTGTTCCTGATTGTTGCACTGATGGAATGAGTGAGTCCATCAAGGTTGATCATTGTCCCCATGTTGCTGTTAGGCTGTACAGTTTCTGGTTCTGCTCATCTCACTCAGCATCAGTTCATGCAAATCCCTCCAGGCTTCCCTGAATTCCTATCCCTCCTGGTTTCTAATAGAACAATAGTGTTCCATGACATACATATACCCCAGTTTGCTAAGCCATTCCCCAGTTGAAGGACATTTTCTTGATTTCCAATTCTTTGCCACCACAAACAGGGCTGCTATGAATATTTTTTGTACAAGTGATGTTTTTACCCTTTTTTATCATCTCTTCAGGGTATAGACCCAGTAGTGGTATTGCTGGATTAAAGGGTATGCACATTTTTGTTGTTCTTTGGGTGTAGTTCCAAATTTCTCTCCAGAAATATTGGGTGAGTTCACAGCTCCATCAACAATGTAATAGTGTCCCAGATTTCCCACAACCCTTCCAACAATGATCATTATCCTTTCTGGTCATATTGGTCAGTCTGAGAGGTATGAGGTGGTACCTCAGAGAGGCTTTAATTTGCATTTCTCTGATAAGTAATGATTTAGAGCAATTTTTATATGGCTATGGATTGCTTTGATCTCCTCATCTGTAAATTGCCTTTGCATATCCTTTGACCATTTGTTAATTGGGGAATGGCTTTTTGCTTTAAAAATATCACTCAGTTCTCTGTATATTTTAGAAATGAGTCCTTTGTCAGAAACATTAGTTATAAAGATTGTTTTCCAGTTTACTACGTTTCTTTTGATCTTGGTTACAGTGATTTTGTCTGTGCAAAAGCCTTTTAATTTAATGTAATTGAAATCATCTATTTGTTTTTAGTGATGTTCTCCATCTCTTCCTTAATCGTAAACTGCTTCCCTTTCCATAGATCTGACAGGTAAACTAATCCTTGATCTTCTAGTTTGCTTATAGTATTGTTTTTTATGTCTAAATCCTGGATCCTACTACTATACCTCTTTTGGCTCCTTGTCTTTGTACTTTTTATGCCTTTTCTCCTATACTCTCTATATCTTATTAAAGTTTGATTGCAGTCACACATAGTTTTTGCAGGTGAGTAACCAAAGACCTGAGTATTATTTTAATATCTTATATTTTCATAAATTAATTAGTAGTTCAAGTGGATTCTCTACTTTCCTTATAAAAATAAGGTGAATTAAATAATGCATGAATATTCAGATTTTACAGATGAGAACTGAGATGAGATATCTGGGTACTCATGTAACTATATGTGCTTCACAGAGAAATAACTAGATATTTCTCCTGTGGTAAATACTTTTCTTTTGATGAGGAATTGGATTTTGTCACAGAGGACAGTCTAACCTCATGTTAGATAAGGGGCATTTCTGGGGAAGGAGTTACCACAGAGAAAGGATGCAGGAGAATGGCAACCTAGAAGAGAGCAAAACGGGCAAGAGAATAGGCTATATCATTTGAATTACTTTGAGTCATGGGATAAGTGACTCACAGTAAAGAGCTTTAGTCCCTTCATTCTAAAAAGAATCACCCTTATACTCTCTCCTAACTATATGTCAGCACACTGGGTCAAAGTTTTGCTTGCATGTCCTAATCTAGCTATGGCTTACTTTTATATATGGCATAGCATTATACAGTATTATATCAGAGTAATTTAGATTAAATAGTCTATAATAATGGTCTTTGAATCACATCCAAAATAGCTTTATTCTTTAAATCTTGCATAGAATTCTGATTAGTTTTGTTGTATATTTATCTTGACTTTTCTCCCACCTTTATGTACTCATTTTCCTTACTGTTTTTATAGGGCCCCAGAAAAATTGTGAATGAGTATAGTATAAAAATTTTAAAAATCAGCCATAAGGGTAATATCATACAGTTTTAACTTAAAAATTTCCTAAGAATGGCTCCATAGGCAAAAGCAACTTATATACATATAACCTATGTTCCACTCCTCTTTGAATTCACAGGAGCTACTGGGTTCAGTGTGGTGTAGACTGAATGATAAGTGTACCTTATTTGGCTTACACACCACTTTCAGACCATTAAAATTATATGCAGGGGGTTAACTATATAGATCCAAAACAGAAACATAATACATAGAAGCATTACATAGAAAAGTTGCCTACTGTAGGACAAACATTTTGTTGTGTAATCTCTTAGTTATGTCTGACTCTGTATGATCCCGAATTTGGGTTGTTTTTTTTTTTTTTTGGTAGAGATACTGGAGTGACTTGCCATTTCCTTTACCATCTCATTTTACAGATGAGGAAACTGAGGCATACAAGGTTGAGTGACTTGTCTAGGGTTATATTCAGTAAGTGTCTAAGGACAGATTTTGAACACTTGTCCTGACTCTAGGACTGGCATTCTATCCACTGTGCCATCTAGCTGCTTTAGAACAAAAATAGAGATCATATGTAAATATAAAAAAAGCATAGAATTGCATTTATCATTATTATATCATCTGTATACTTAAATACTTGTAAGGGTCTAAACAATTAGGAATTAAATTAGGAAAAAAATTAAAATAAAATAAATGTAACTAGGTTTAGGATCAACTCTCACTTTTGTAACCTAGTTAGGATGATTTTACCTCTTTCCTTTCCTTTTCTTATTCATCCTTATCTCTGGTACTAAGACAATCAAGTATATATTTCATAAATTGCAAAATTTTTCTTACTAAATAATCATTATTTGTTAAATTATAAGAATATTAATCATTCCTAAATTAATAAATGGTCAAAAATGTGAAGAGGAAGTTTTCAAACAAAGAAATCAAAGCTATATATGGTCACATGATGAAATCACTGTTGATTAGAGGAATGCAACTTAGAACAGCTCTGAGGTACCATCCCATACCTCCCAGGTTAACTAATATGACAGAAAAGGAAAACATCAAATATTGGGAGGTATGTGGAAAAATTGGAACATTAATGCATCCTTGATGGAGTTGTGAACTCATTGAAGAGCAATTTGGAATTATGACCCTTTGGTACTTTGGCTATAACACTATGATCTGGCAATGCCATTACTAGGTTTGGATCCTAAAGAGATTAAAAAAAGGAAAAGTCTCCATATGGACAAAAAATCTTTGTGTTGTCAAAGAATGTGAAACTGAAGGGAAAACCATCAATTGGACAATGATTGGTTAAGTTGTGTTATAAGATTGTGATGGAATACAATTGTGCTGATCAACTATAAATGACTTAACTATCCTCAGCAATACAATGATCTAAGATAATTCTTGAGATCTATAAGAAGATCTAGAAAAGAACTGATGGAGTCTAAATAGAGATTAAATCTTAGTTGTTACAGTTTCTTTCTTTCCTTTTTTGGTCTATATTTTCTTTTACAACATGGCTAATATGGAAATCTATTTTGCATGACTACACATGTATAATCAAAGTATATGTGTATATATTAAAGTTCTTCCTTCTCAAAGAGTGGGGAGAATGGGGAGGAAGAAAATTTGGAACTCAAAAAATTATAAAAATGTTAAAAATAGTTTTTATATGTAATTGAGAAAAAATAACATAATTAAAAAGTCTATTCCTTCTTAAGATATAGTAATAATATATGTAATCTCTGTGGGAGATGATATTGAATATAGTATGTCACCTAACAATAATAATAATTAATATTTATATAGCACATACAATGTACCAGGCATTGTTCTAAGTGTTTTAAAATTACTCTTTCATTTGATCCCCAGCAATCCTGGGAGGTAGGTGCTATTTTTATTTCCATTTTACCTATGAGGATGTAGAGCAACTGAGTGGCAAAAAATGGATAGAACACTGGATTGGGAATCAAGAAGACTCATCCTGTTGAATTCAAACCCCCCAGTCTCACTCTTACTAACTGTGTGACCCTGGGCAAATCACTTTACCTGTTTGTCTCAGTTTCCTCATCTGTGAAGAGAACTGGAGAAGGAAATGGCAAACCATTCCAGTATTTTTACCAGAAAACCCCAAATGAATTGGGCATGACTGAAACATCTGAACAACAACCTATGAGGAATGCTGAGGTGGAAAAGTTAAGTGACTTGCTTAGGGTTGGAGACTATATCTGAACTCAGGTCAGCTTGAGTCCAGTCTGGTGCTCTATCCATTGTGCAAATAGCAAAGAATTCATTAAAAAAAAGGAAAGGGAAAAAAATCCCATCTAAACATCAGTAAAGTTTTTCCCCTTAGAAGGAAAGTCTTATTGTAGATGAGCTCCCAAGACAGAAAGTTTCTGTTTATATTTTAAATTCAGTTTCATTCATGTAGTCTTGAAAAAAATCCTCAAATTCTAATGTGGATGGAATTGCAGGTATGATTCTCAGTGAATCTTCTCCTGGCAAACATAATAAAGTTTAGATGACTATTGCTTTCCTGTTAAAAAACTACTCTTAAGTTCTTTAGGCTGATGTGGTTGTTTGTCCTTCATTCTCAAAGAGGTCAATGACATCATGGATGTCTTTTTATTTTATATAATAATATACATGCACTTAATTTATATGCCAATATATAATCATGACATGTAAGTGAATTGGGATGTTGGTATATGAAATAAAGAGTTTCTTGAATCTTCAAAAGCAAATTTTGGCACATATATGAAGCAGTTAATCAAATCCTTGATAATCTGCTCATATATCTTCTTCCAATGATCTACAGATCTTAAGATAGAGGGGTCAGAGCAGAGTTTTCCATTTCTTCTAATTTTGTTCCATCTTAAATGTCTAGAGGTTTTACAAAGGTGGCAAAGTTCATCACAGATTTTTGATTGTAGTTATTGAGTCTTAGCAACATATGCTCTTGAGAACTCTATGGACCTGGCCAGGTTAAGAGTGCTTTTTCCTTCTCTGGTTTAAGATTTTTCCATTTGTTGTAATACTGTCATCAGTGTAATTAATTGAAATATAGTCTACAGAATCAGGTCTTGTGGGTTGACAGTTTTACACCAGCAGTGTTTCTTGCACTGAGAATATAAATAAAAGCTTGCCTTTATTTTTGAAATAATCATTGATCTCAAGGAGGCTTTCATGGTAAAAGACAACACATAAAAGAGAACTGGAAAGATAGGGGTATACATGCATGGCAACATTGTGTGAGATGTCCAGGAGGGGCTGTGCAAATCTAGACTCAGACAAAAGAAGACCAAATATGACCTCCCCCAAATCAGGAAAGTTCCAGGAGATGAGTCTAATTTTCCAATGGGGAACAAATAAAAATCATGGAATAAGTTGAGTCAATTGGAAATGGCATAGCTTAAGTATTATCATGTCTGGGAAGTAGCATGGAAACCTAGAAGCCTAGATAAGATCTAGATGATCTGTCAAGGCCTATGAAAGCTCCAGGGGGCAGAATCCAGTTTTCTGGTGGGGAGATATTAGAAAGGGTGGTGCAAGTGAAGATAAGTGGAGACAGACAGCATGGCTAGAGACATTTTTTGGAGTAATATTTCTGAGACCTTTATTTCAAAAATCAACTCATATCCTGTGGATGACTGATTTCAGAGGTTGATGGGAGTCCTACATCTTTGGTGATGATGGTAGTGATGATGGCTGCTGATGATGGAGGGTTGTTGTTGAGAGTGGGTGGTGGTGGTGGTTGGTAGGCATAGGTGGTTATTATTGGTGGTGAGTGGTAATGATAGTGAAGATGATGGTGATTGATAATTATGGTGATGGTGTTGGTGGTTGGTGATGATAATGGTGGTGATTGATGGTTAGTGGTGATGGTGGTGCTTGAAGTAGTAGTGGAGCAGCAGTAGAAATAGCAGTAGTGGCTGTGCCCACCATGAATGTATTAAGTTTTAATTGAATGTGTCCTGGATATACACTTAGAAAATGTGGGGTTAAACTGGCATTTTTCTTTTTACCAGTTTGACTTTGGGCTAATCATGTCACCACTCTCATTTTCCTTATCTACAAAATGAGAGTGTTGTACTACATGAGATAAAAGTAAGATCTCAATCTCATAATTCTTTGTAGTATTATGAGGGAGAGATCAACTCAGAATAAGAAAATTTCATTGAATTATTCAGTGTTGGATAAACTATTTATTCAACCCAATATAGGATGGAATGTGACTTCATGAAAGACTTGGGATTTTATTTCTGTGCGGAACTCTAGGTGTGGCAGCTCCCTACATTAAAGTGGTATTCAGTCTAAATTCTAAAGAGCTGTTTCAGTCATATAACATACTCAAGGTTATATAACTGAGAGCCATTAGAAATGGGATTTGAACCCAGGTCTTCCAGACTCCAAGTCCAGGATTCTAGTGTCATACCATGCTCACTCAGTTGAAGTATAAACTTGATCAATGATCAAAATTTTGCTGTTTCAGACATTGAAAAAAACTTTAAAAAGTTCTATTAATGGAAAATATTCCTGTTCAGACAGAATCAGTTTGATTCCTCCAACTTAATGTGTTATTTGAGATCTGGATGGTATTTAGCCAGGAAAGAAAGAATAAAGGAGTTGGTGTCAGGAGTTGTCATCAGTGAGTAATAGGTTGGCTATATACTTATTTTCCTAACAAAAACCACACAGAACAACCTGGTGATTATAGTTCAAGTTGCAGTAAAGCTCAGTAAAAGCTTTGTGGATCACTGTTGTGCATGCCACACTTGAAATGCATTTGCTTCACATTCCAGTTGAGATATGTTCATTTATAAAGCATGGTTTCTGCATCTTTTCTTTCAAAGTGATCTTTTGCAGTCATAGTAATGGTTTTGAATTTAAATCCTTTAATAAACCATGTGACAAGGAAAAAGAAAAGATTTAGAGCAGAGCTAATTTCCTATATCAGGAGTACAAGAAGAGATCAGTTATGAATGATTTCTCTAAAGAGATGCAAATCTTCTGACCATATGGATTTTTATAAAACTCAGAGGAATATATTCCGTTGAATATATTCATGCACAATTCTGTTTATTATGCTTTTGCCAAGGAGTACTAAATAACATACACTTAAATTTGAATTTCTTTAAAAATAAACATATCAAATGAAGATATTATCAACAAAGTTGTAAATTGGTCCAAAAGTTCAGGGAAGAGGTTGGAAATTATATGAGAAAAGTTGTTGAACTGATTGTTTCTTATGATCCCATAATTTGAGCAGGAAAACCCCCATATCTGCAAAATATTTATAGCAGAACTTTTGTGATAGTAAAAAACAATACAAAAAACTCACTAGAAACAGGGTGCTCATCTGTTGAATAGTTGAACAAATTTTAGTTTATAAATATAATGGAATATTTATATAAGTAAAATGTGGCTGTGAAGAATAGAAACAAAAACATTTGGATACTTAACATTTCTGGACTGAATTATCTTCACCTATAAAATGAGAAAGTTGGGTGGAATCCTTTGAACTCTACAGTTCTATTATTAACTTTGGAATAACACTGAGGAAAAATGAGAAATATTCTTTGTGGAAGGAACCCAAATCTCAAGGTCACTTTTAGACAAGTCATTAATTTCTAGCTCATATTTAATGATACTTTACATATGTCATTTCATCTGATCTTTGATTTTTGGGGGTATATGGTACAAGTATTATTTTCTTTCTATAGATGAAGAAATCTATGGACTGATACAGGATTATTAACAGAAATTAATAGAACTAGAAGAACTATATATGCATTAACTGCAATTATTTAAAAACTGATCTCTGAATAATTGGAATGATTAACCTGGAGGAGCAGTAATGGGGTCAACAAAACTTTTGTGAATTCATTAGGTAAGGACTGATAGCATCAGCCAGTGGAATAGAAATTCCCTTAAATTGAATATATATGGGCATATTTCTGCTTAATATTGTGTAAGTTTCATTCTTCAATTTCAACTGATTGTTTTTCTTCTCACCTGTGCAGTTTGTTGTAATTTCACTATTTTGTCTTATGTTACTAAACTGCATAGATCTACTTCTGTTTCCAAAATTGTGGTAATACTCATCTCAGCTCAAATGAAGTTTTTTTTGAATAGCACTATGTTTCCAAGCAGATCAAGGTTCCCATCCTAAACCTATATAGCACTCTGTGTAGACTCACTCTCCCCTACTTGTACTGACTGGCACTGACAGATTGGGTCCACAGAAGGGTGGCCACTCTTACTCAGGAGAAGAATCTTGTGGATGGCTTTGCACCTAACACTATTGATTAAGAGCCCTCGCTTGTATTGTTCCACTTAATAATCAGCCAGTAGATTCAGTTCTTTAAAGGTATTTACTCAAATGACACAGAACAATAAGTTAAAGCACTTTCCTCAACACTTGAGACCCACTCTTCTATAAATAGAAAGAGTTGTTATAAACCTAAAGTGAATGGTTGTGAGGCAAACATGTAGGGAACTCTCAAGCCTAAGGCCATTCACAGCCTTGAAACTGCAGGACTTGAGGTCCTTTCTTTCTCTAAATCGGCTTAATGTCCATGGTGGGACATATTAAGAATAGATGAGTCATGGTGTAGCTCAACTATAGTACCTACTCTCTTTAGAGGGTGATACCATAAGACAGGTAAGTAGAACAAGGAATAGATCTGGAAGATCTCTGGAAAGGGAAGGAATCTGTGACCAAACAAAAGTGAAAGACCATTATAAAATGCAAAATGGATAATTTTGTTTACAGTAAATTTAAAAGTTATTGCACAAGTAAAATGAATGCACCAAAATATTTAAAGGAATGCAGAATGTTGGGAAACTTTTTATTGCTAGCATTTCTGTTAAAAGATTATTTAAAATATATACAGAACTGAATCAAATTTATAAGAATACAAGTCATTCCCCAACTGATAAATGGTCAAAGGATATGAACAGGTAGTTTTCAGATGAAGAAATTAAAACTCTCTATAGTCAAATGAAAAAAATGCTCTTAATCTTTATTGATAAGAAAAATGCAAATTAAAACAACTCTGAGTTACCACCTCCCATATATCAGGTTGGAGATGTGGGAAAACTAACATTAATGCATTTTTGGTGGAATTATGAACTTATTCAACTATTCTGGAGAGCAATTTGGAACTAATCCCAAAAGGCAATAAAGATATGCATGCCCTTTGATATAAAAATGGCACTACTTGGTCTGTATCCCAAAGAGATCATAAAGAAGGGGGAAAAAACTCATATGTACCAAAAATATAGCAGCTGTTTTTGTCATGGCAAAGAATTTGAAATTGAGGGGATGCCAATAAATTGGGGAATAGCTAAACAAACTGTGACATATGAATGTGATAGAGTACTATTGTTCTGTAAGAAATTATGAGCAGGTGAGTTTCAGAAAAGCCTGGAAAGACTTATATGAGTTGATCTTGAATGTAGTGAGCAGAACCAGGAGAACATTGTACACATTAATTATAACATTGTGTGGTGATTCACTATGATGCACTTAACTCTTTTCAGCAGTTCAGTGAGCAAGGCCAATCCTAAAAGACTTGTGATGGAAAATACCATCCACATCCAGAGAAAGAACTATGGGATCTGAATGAAGAACAAAGTTTACTGTTTCAATTTTAAAATGTTTTATGCTTTATGTTTTTCCCCTCTCATGGTTTTTCTTTTTTCTTCTTTCACAACATTACCAATATGAAAATATGTTTAAAGTAGATATACAAATAGATATATATATATAGATATAGAAAATCTATATTACTATATTACTATAATACTATATTATTCACTGTCAAGGGAAGAGGAGAGGGAAGGGAGGGAAAAAGAAAAATGTGAAATTCAAAATCTTACAAAAATGGGTGTTGAAAATATCTTAGCATATAGTTGAAAAATAAATTTATAAAAAAGAAAGAAAGAATGACATTTAAGTTAGATTGACAGCTCAACTGAGCCTGTTCCTCAAAGAAAGGGTCAGTCTACAAAGAGATTACTTGACTGAAGTGCTAAGACTGGGTTGCTTCTGCAATAGTCAGGGCAGATTTTAAAGCTAAGTTATGGCTGCTATTGGGATGAATTGGAGATGCTACTCTACTACTGGGTAGTTTTCCAGCCTAATGTCAGAGTAGGTCATTCTACTATTGGACTACTGCTGTTGAGTCTAGAAGATCATTTAGGATTATTAGATTCTTTTCAGGATGTGGTATTCCTGCCAGGTGGGTCAATCTACTTAGCTCCTTAGACGTGCTTTTTGATGTATAGCTGAAGATTTTTTTCCTTTCCTCTCCTCTCTTCTCCTCTCCTCTTTTCTTCTTCCTTTCTTCTTGCCTTCCTTTCTTTAAAAAACAAAACACTTTCAGCTACCTGGCTTAGCTGGGTGGTTCTTCATGTGGAGTGTTACAATGGTCATTTCACTTGGAGTGTTATTCTTTTTCAACTAGGTCAGGGATCCTTAAACTAGGATCAGGAGAAACCTCTCCTCTTTGACTCTCTCAGAGCGTTAGTTATTTTTTTTTTGTAAATTTATTTTTATTTTATTTATTTAAGGCAATGACTAGACATTATTATATGTCGGAGACCGCATTTGAACTCGGGTCCTCTTGATTCCAGGGCCGGTGCTCTATCCACTACACCACCTAGCTGCCCCCAGAACCTTAGTTCTTAAGTTTTTCACTGCCAAGCAGGATGTAGTAGAGGCTGAGGGATCGGACCCCTCTTTCAGGGTCACTTCCTTTAGTCAAGGACTGTACCTTCACTAATAATGATTAGTCTTGATTCAATCAATTATACTTCCCAGATTCCTTTTGAGGTCTCATGTAAATGATTGATTAGGGACAATTGAATGAATCTAGTCTATATTTTTGTGACAAATTCATTATTTTTGCTTACCTTTTCATATACAATTGAGCTATTCAAGCCTCAAACCTCTTCCACAATGTGAAATACTTCTTTTGAACCTGACAGGAATTTTATATTTCAATGTCTGTCTTTTCTCCTCTCCTGATTTGAACTTTGCTTAAGTTTCACTAGGCAATATTTACCATCCCATTCATTTGATCACTGCACTAGTATCTGGGTGAATCAGAAAACTGAAAAATTATGAATGAACAATAGAAGTAGAAAAGTTTTTGTATAAAAAGGAAACCCAATGAACTCTCTTTGGTTTTAAACTGTGATGCTTTTACTCTCTACCTCCTCACTAGCTAATCTAGGACTGCAGGTCTCTGTAATGTCCAGATAATTGGTAGGGGACTGTCTTTAGTGTGCCAGCCCTCCTGAGATGCCTGGCTGTTGCCATTCAATCTCCCACTTACTGATCTGGAATGAGATAATGATTGGAAAAGTACCCATTGCTGCTGCCACTCAATCTGAGTTATTGTAGCATTTCCAGTGATGAGCTGAGGAACTGCCATTTTTACTGCATTATTCCATCCCACCTCATTCATTTCCCCACTAATTCATCTGAGACCACAGACCTCTGCAGTGCTCTGATTGTGGGTTAAGATCCAACTCTTACAAAGAATGTCAGTTCATGTGGCCCATTTCTTTCCTGTAAGTGGCAGTTAGCATCACAAAATTATACTAAAGGGCAATTTCCACTAAATTTAAGAGGGAAATGACTAGAAGAATAAAATCAAGTTTCAAAATTTCACTTCTTTTGTGGATCCCCCCCCCAAATAACCTCAATTCCTTGGAAAAAGAGAAAGGAACTAAAACTAGAACATGTAATTCCCTCCTTTTGGCATTGAAGGTTATCTAAACTTCTTAGAAAAGGAGTAAGAAACTAAAATCAGGACATATAAGACATGGCTCCCTCCTTTTGACTTTCAAGATTAAAAGAATTACATGGGAACTCTAAACAGGATGACTACAATTTCTGTGTCAGTAAGCAAATTATCCCCATAATTGAGGCTATGCAACAAAAATGAAGAGAAATTTGGACTATTTTCCAGGCAATTTTAAAATGCAGATAACCAAACCACACAATTCATTCCAGATAATGGATGTGTGTGTGTGCGTATGTGTGTGAAAGAATTTTGTATATTGATTACTTTAGCTGGTTAATGATTAAATCTTCATTCTACTTTTGTGGATACAGCTTTAGGGTATTAACATTTGTATTTTGTACAATATAGAGTAGTACACTTGTATTTTGAACAAGGGAGGCACAACTAATATTATGGAATGAAATTTGAGAGAACTAGAATCGAAGGCAACAAAGTCAATTTCATACTTCAGGTTAAACTCCAGAGATTTGGGTTTCAGTACTCCACACACCAAGCTTTACATGAAACCAAGAGCTTGAACATGAGTAATAGGTTTGTAAAATTGAGATCTACATGAGCAATAGGCTTGTAAAATACGTCCAATCTAAGCTGCAGATACTTTTATAATTAATGGAATCCTATAAAATTATCTGTAAGGTTATGTGGAATAAAACAGAACAATAAATCAAGCCATGATTTCTAATAGTATTGGTTGATATCTGAGGAGTTTAATATTAAAATGACATCACTTTACATTGATCCTGACATAATGATGTCATTTTGACTCTTTGGCACCACCATTGCTAGAGCAGCCCATGGCTAAATTTTCAGCAAATTGAACTGCTTCCATTTGAATTGTCTTAAGAAGATTCTGAAAAATCACCTGGCAAGATAAAGCACTGGATGCTGAAGTCTTTTCTAAAGCTGAGCTGCCAAGCATTCAAAGTACAGCAGAGAGCCCAACTCTGATGGGCTGACCATTTGTTTGATTGCCAAAAATAAATTTGCTGAAAAAGACTATTTTATGGAAAACACACAGAAGGTAAGTACTTATTTCAAGGACACCATCAAGATCTCTCTAAAGAACTTTGGTATTTATTGTGAGTCATGGGAGACACTGGCACTAGACTGTCCAGCATGGCACAGTGCTCAAAGAGGGTACTATGTATTTTGAGCAAGGTAGAATTATTATAGGTCATGAGAAATTTTGTATATGTAAATTTAGAGACAATGTTCATCAGTGTCCAACCCATGGAAAAACTTCATAAAATGTTGACTTAAAAAAGATGAAGAGTAAATTTTTTTTTTTTTTTTTAGAAAAGGCTATAATTTCTTCTAGGAGTCTTTTCCCAACAAAGTAGAGAGCTTGACATTTTCTCTGATTCTCATGACCTCTGAAACTTCTCCAAAAGAGGGATTATGCACAAAAAAGTAAAGCAACTGTCTCCAGACTACTACACCAAAAACCCAAATGAGGTAACAGTTTAACAGACTAACAACAGAAAATATGAAAAATACTACTAGGCATTGTATGTGCTGATTATAAATACTCCCCTATTGTCTACCATACTATGGTAGCAGGTCTATGCAAGCTGACCCCTGGACTGTCAATAGAACTCAATTCTAGGCCCTTGTTCTCCTCCCAGTGCTGCACAAATCCAAATGGCTGAAATCTGTCAGGTTGTGGAAGTAGTATTATAAAATTCTGTGCTGAAACAGTTTTTAGACACAGAACTGAGAGAGAAAATTGGGTTAGGACATGTGAATGAATTTGTGGCAATCCATTGAATCTGAAAAAAAGACCATTTAGGACTATTTTTGTATCCCCATAATTGATGAGCTATGACTTGCCCAACCTGGGAGGGGGTTTGGAAAGTTTTGAGGATTCCAACTCTCAGGGAAACCACACTCAAAAAGGAAGAGTCATAAGGTGAAATTAACAATGATAACAGGATTTAAAAAAAAACTCAATTAAAGACCCTAAGAATAAGCAAATAAATCAATAGTGAAGATACTGATAACAGAGAGAATATATCTGCCAGATCTGGTTAAAGAGCTCAGAAATCTATATATAAATATTGCAAGACAAAGGAAAATGAGACAGAGGACCCTGTAGAGAGCAAGGAATCATAGTAGGATGTTCCTGAATGGTTTTAAACAAACATAGGAATTGTGATAGCAAAAAATTTATGTCCTTCTCAGCAGAAATAATTGGCAAATTAGAAAAACGAGAATCCTCTATGACAAACCTCACCAAAGAAACAAAAGAGAAAACAACTGATTAGGAATGAAAATCCACAGAAGTAAAGAATGATTTTGAAGAAAAGTAAAATTCTATGACATTAAAAGAAAACATGTTTATACAAGTAAAATATATTAAACCAAAAGACAAGTTGCATATAGACAACTTAAGGTTTATAGTGCTCCCAGAAGAACATGACAAGTAAAAAAAAACCTGAATAGCATACTGAAAATCTAGAAAACAAAATGTCAACCAAACATCCTCAGATTGGTGACAGAATAAAAATTCTTTGTACAAACTTCAAAACATAGTGGTTACATTTAATAATTCCACTGACAAATAACAAATTCTGCAAGTGATCAGGAGAAAGATCTGCAAGTATAAAAGGAAGGAAATTCAAATAACACAAATCCAATTTGTACACACCAGAAATCACACCAGGAACTAAAATACTGTGTTCTGAAAAGCAAAGGAGCTGGAGAAACAACCGATAGTGACCTCCCCTACAAATCTGAGAATTACTGTTAATGAGAAAGAGATGGAAATTCAATACATTCTCAGAAAGAAAACCAGATCTGAAGAGATTATTTACTTCTTAAACACCCCAGACCAGAGAAATACAAGGATAAACAAATATAGCTTTTAAGAAGGACAACACAACAACTGAGATGGTTGAGAGATTTCTTTCTAAATGCACATGAGACAGGGTTGAAAGTTAAAGTCTAGTAGAAGTAATGAACCTGAAACATCATGGACTAATACAACATCCCTCTAACAGGGTAAAAATATATTTTTTTGTGTATGTGTGTAACTAAATAATAGAATATTAGAGGGCATAAAAAGGAGAGAAAGAAAAAATATTTCCTGTAGTCTCTTCCAGGAAAAAAAGGGAGCTCAAAGGAGAATAGACAGAGTCAAAGGGAGGAATTGAAAAAGGGGGAAGAAAAAGAAGGGAAATCTTGTTTCATTGGTGAGAGGAAGAAATACCACTATTGAGTACTCCCATGGGAAAGGAAAACTCTTCCATAAAGGATGAAGGAGGATTTAATAGATATAATTTGCAGATATTTGATGATTAGCAAGACCTTCCTGCCATAGGAGAAGGGCAATCAGAGCTTTGGGAGCAACTGAGGCCTAGAGGAATGGATTGGCATGGACCTAGACAGGAGATTTAATGGCAAATGGGGGAAAATGACCACAGGGAGGACAAAAATTAGTGACAAAGGAAAATTCCTAATACATGGCAATATCCTTTCCATCATCTATAGAAGTTAGTATTATGTCTATGTGTTAAGCATAAGAAAGGGGAGCTGGAGAGTAAATTCTTTAAAGTAATAATGTATAAACTATTGAGAAAGAACCCAGAATAGGTACCTTAGAAATATATATTACAAAAATAGAAGAAGAGGGGATTAATGATCTGAATATGCATATTTAGTGAATAAATAATTCCAAAAAAAGCTCAAAAGAGAAGATATCAAAAATTAAGGGGAAAATAAATTAACTGGAAATCAAAAAGCTAGAAATGTTAAATAAAACTAAAAACTGGTCCTTTGATTTGACTAATAAAATTGATAAACCTTTAGTTAATCTGATTAAAAATAAGAGTGAGAAAAATCAAATCAACAAAATATTTTTTTCTTTTCTTTCTTTTTTTTTGGGCAAGGCAATGGGGTTAAGTGACTTGCCCAAGGTCACCCAGCTTAGTAGTTATTAAGTGTCTGAGGCTGGATTTGAATTCAGGTCCTCTTGACTCCAGGGCCAGTGTGTCACCTAGCTGCCCCTAACTTCAATATATTAAAATCAACTATCAGGAATTTCATTTTGGTCTGAAATTCCAGAATATAATTAGTTTTAATTAATAAATAAAGAATCAATGAAATGTTAATTGTTAGGGAAGCATAAATAAAAATGTTACAATCCTAAGTTGTGGTAGTGAAATTTTGCTATTTCAGGTAAGAATTCTTGAAACCAAAAAAAAAAAAGAATTCTTGAAACCATGATTTACTTTTGTTTTGAATTCTGATATCAGGGATGTTATGAAGCCAGTAGTAGAAAATGGCATGTATAGGTAGATGGCTGTTTTTCTAAAAGTTTTGGGAACAACCTTCTCATGACCAAGGTAGGATTCTCTAGACTCAATTTTCCCATTGTGCTATTCGCTTTCTAAACAGGTAATTTCCCCACTTGGTTAATACTGAGCCTTACTTTTGATGCCTGTGAAATTTCAATTAAAAAATGGAAAAACTAGATGGTGAATGAGTGTAATTCCAACTACTGAGAGAGGTTGATCTCTTGATTTCCCAAAGTCTGAACTTTAGTAGGATGAACCAATCAGGAGTCTGCACTAATTTTGGAATTATTATGGTGAGTCCATAGGAATGGGACTTGGAGCAGGAATCAGGTTGCCTGGGAAGTAGAGAATGGGACTAAGTCATCAATGAAGCAGGTCAAAGCTTCCATGCCAATAATCAGTAGAATCTAGTTTATGAATAGTACCTGTGTTTCTGGTCTGGATGAGATAGACATATCCTGTCCTATTTTTTTTAATTAAAAAGACACAATTCTAGAGACATAAATGAAGGACAACATAAATCCAACTTTTTTTTTTTTTTGCAAGGCAGTGGGGTTAAGTGGCTTGCCCAAGGCCACACAGCTAGGTAATTATTAAATGTCTGAGGCCGGATTTGAACTCAGATACTCCTGACTCCAGGGCCAGTGCTCTATGTACCTAGCCACCTAGCTGCTCCTAACTCTAACATTTTAAAATAAAAATGGATTAAACAATTTGATAAAACTAAATAGGGTTGCTAAGATAACCTCAAAATCTGGTGCTTTCAACCAATATCTAAAGAGCAAAGAATCAAAATTAGAGGCTAGCACAAAATTTTACTATGCATCTTGTAAATCCAAAAAAGTTGCATGACAAAAGATGAATCAAATATTAAAATTTGTAATATCAATGAGATAAAGAAGAAAAAATTTTTTAACCATTAGACAATGGATCAATTTCAATAGGAAAGTTATATGTACCAAATTTAAATTCATAAAATAAAAATTAATTTAATTGCAAAAAGACATAGATATAAAAAAACCAAACATATTAATAGTAAGAGAATTTAATGTTCCTCTGTCAGAACTTTGAAAAGTTTATAAAAAGATAAAAATAAAAACTTAAAAAACCACTGTTACAGAATTTAAGGTTAAAATAGTTGTAATACTTTCTGAATGAGTCCTTTATACATATTTTTCAACACTACATGGCAATTTATTTAAAAAAAGATTATTAGGTCTTAGAAATGGCAAATAAATGTAAAAAAGCAGAAATTCTAGATATAGTTATTAAAAATCATAACAATAATAGTAAACTATTCAGCAATTACAATTAACTGCATCTATATAGCTGCATAGCTAAAAATATTAATACATTTAACTAAACTGTTATATAAATATATAAATGTAATATTTTGGAGATCAGTAAACCACTCATGTTATGCTTGGACTTATAAGCATTATGTTCATGTTATTTTCTCCATTAGAATGCCTTTGAGGTCAGGGACTATTTAACTTTCATCTGTATCATCAGTACATTATCATCCTTACCATGATAATATTAAGTATTATAAATATCACATTAAGGTTTTCTAAGCATTTTACAAATATTTCATTTTATCCTCACCACCCCCTGGGAAGCAGATATATTTTTATACTCATTTTACAGCTGAGGAAATTGCAGTAGTCATAGATTCAGTGGCTTCCCAGGTCACAGACTTGGCAAATGTCTAAAACCAGAGTTAAATTAAGTCTTCCTGACTCCATATCCAGCCCTCTATTCAATTCCTCCTCCTAACAGTCTGTAGTAAAGGTCCTGGAGTAAAATTAGCTACTAAATCAATACTTGTTGATTTAGCCTCCTTCCTCCTTCCTCAACTCCGTGACCTTGCAGAAGATTTTCTTCATCAGGGAGTCTTCCTGGGGCAGGGGACAGGACAATGAACCAAGTCCAGCAGACTGCTATTGATATAATTCCCAATTTCAAATAGGTTGGGGAGCCTGCTGAGGGAGATTTGTGATGATGTGCAATTAAAGTGCTTTGGAGAGACTTTGGGATATGTATAGAGAGTTTTTCACTGATTCTGATCTGCTAATATTGGGCTGAATAACTGTCTTTGGCTGCAGTTGGGGAAACCTGGATTCTTTTTTTCTCTTCCTGTTGTTACTCTTCTTTTTCCCTACACACTTTCCTTTGAAACCTAGCTTCATTATTATATTGTCTTCCTTTCTTCATCCCTTCACATTCTCCCCTTCCCTCCTCTCTCTTTTCCCTCTTTTTCCTTTCCCCTTCTTGTTGGTTTCTTTCTTCCTTAAATCCAAAACCTTTGTATCTTTTTGTATTTGTGTTTCTGTCTTTTAAATTTTTTTAAATTTAAAAATCTTTAAACAAGGTTTAGATTTTGAAAAAAGTCTCAGAAGCTTTGTACAGAGAAATTTTCAGTTCTGTCTAGTCACTTTCTGCCACTGGCAAAATTATTCTATGAAAAGAGGAGTTTTAAGAAGTTACTAACTGGATAGTTTTCCAAATACTTCATATATGTGAGTATGTATGAAATTCAGAGTGGATATCTGTTTCATGTAGTTTCAATTGATTCAAGCAAAGGTTTTATTCTAAGAGTTTTTATTGTGGGCAGAGCAATAACTAGGAATATTTTCACCTGGGGCTGATATGGTAGGAAGAAGTGACCATGCAGAGGGTAGCTGTGCTAGGAGAAAGAATGCACAGACTTTTGCTGCTATGGGAGTTGAAGGAGGGGGGATGGAGGTGGACCTGTGAAAAGAGTGCCATAAAACAAGACTATTGCTAAACATTTAACAATTAGGCTCTCCAGAAAAAAGTGCATAAACTTAATTTTAAATTTTTTCTTTTTAGATTTTTGCAAGGCAAATGGGGTTAAGTGGCTTGCCCAAGGCCACACAGCTAGGTAATCTTTAAGTGTCTGAGGCTGGATTTGAACTCAGGTACTCCTGACTTCAGGGCTGGTGATCTATCCACTGTGCCACCTAGCTGCCCCTTATTTTTAAATTTAATCTGCATTATTAATACTCCATTTATGGTGGACCTTACTGTTATTATAGGCAGGGGCCTCCAGTCTAGTGACAACTTAATTCTCTGAGCATTCTACTACATTTCTGCTGAATATAAGTAATGTTTATAGAGCATACAAGACTGTATTGCTAAATATTTAACAATTAGACTCTTCAGGAAAAAATGTGCGCTCATTTTTAAGTTTAATCTGCATTATTAATACTTGAGTGTAGCCAGTCAAAAAAACAATCAATCAAGCTTTTATTTAAAATGATTGATTACTAGCTCTCATAAGCTAATTAGAGTCAGATCCAATATGTGCCTAGCAGAGTCCTCCTGGGAAAGAATGGTGTCTTCGCTACTCTTTTCCCAGAGAAAATTCACTACAAAATGTCAGCATCCCAGGGTCAATACCCATTAGAAAAAAAAGAAAAAAAATTCAGCAGTTTCTGAATTCCTTACCTAGCTTAGTGCCTTTATGAAGAAGAGGCTTAGTAGGTGTGTATTCAAATATAGGTATAAGGACTAAAAGTGTGATTTCATTGCTATAGGAAGCACCAATATGAGAAAATTCTCTGTACCATATGTTGGCACCTTCTCTGCAATTTATAGCTTTGTTCAGCGATATATAATGTCAGAGGCAGGATTTGACTGTAGGTCTGAAAACTATCTTCTCCCTGTTATATTATTTTGCATAGGAAAATACAAAGATAAATACATACAAATGAAATAAAATATATTTTTTAAAGTGTGGTTATAGAGGATGGAGTTTTCCATAGATAAGATAGCTATATTTGAGTATAAAAACAGACAAAATAGATTTCCAGCCAAAGGGTTAAATTAGACATATTTTCAGAGGGATTTTTGATGTTGTTGTTGAGCATACATATCCATATATGCAGAGTTATTTCTTGGAGAATTTATGGGCAGGCTATATCTTGTAAATGTAATTATCTGGGATTATGCTTGCATTCCTGAAATTTAGAAACTTTCTAGGGACTGGAAATTTTATATCTCTGTGCATTTTAGATTTTTGGATTTTACATAAGAAATGAGCCTTAGAAATCATCCATGGTGACCATCCTCACTTTATAGATGGGAAAATGGAGGTCCAGAAAGGATAGGTGACTTGTCTAAGATAATTACTGGTGGAGCTAGGATTTGAACCCTGAACTCTCTCTAAGTTCAGCCCTCTTCAAAACAAATTTAGTCACAAGGCTCAAATTTGACTCAGAATGATTAGCACATTAGGATATTCATATTTCCTCCTACTAAATTTGAGGTTCTCCTATAATCCCAGTAGACTCAGTTAACTTAAAAATAAACAATAATTAGGTATGAGAAAGGGTCAAGTGAGAAGGATATTAGCAAAGACTTGTGCCTGTGGTTCCTAGCAACAGGCATCAAATTTGACTTCTGTCCACAGGGTGGCAGTCAATGCCTTTCTAAGTAATCATTTTTCTCCCTGAAAGACCCCAGTTTGATTTCATACCTACTTTGTAGAGATCAATGCTATAGATATCAGTACAAACCAATTTAAAGTCTGGGCCAGTGCTGCTCATTAGCATCTTCCTCCCACAACGCTCTTCTTTAACCCATAAGTGGTGCAATGCAAACAAGGTACAGAAGTACCAACTTCCTCACTGAACTTGAAGTCGCTTGGCTTCTTCAAAGTCCTGCCATCCACCAGCAAATAGACCCTTTGAGCCTAAGACCACAGGACTTATTTTCTCTGTACCACAGGTTTGTGGTTTTATTGAAGGGAGCCAATCCACAAGCCATCCTGTTGGCATCTAGCCTTGGAAACTGGCACTTCACGACTTAAAAACTTAATGAACAAGGAGAAATCCAGAAGGGCAATACAAAAAGTATGTTTTCTCAGGGTGACACCATGGCTATGGCATCCCTAGGATTTTAATTTAAAAATAAAATTTAGAGGCGGCTAGGTGGTACAGTGGATAGAGCACTGGCCCTGGAGTCAGGAGGACTTGAGTTCAAATCTGACCTCAGACACTTAATAATTGCTTAGCTGTGTGACCTTGGGCAAGTCACTTAACCCCATTGCCATAAATAAATGAAAAGATTTACTAGTTCAGAAATAAGAAACAATATGTAATAGTTGCTTTCTTGCTTCTGGAAGGATCACTGATTCAGAGCTGGTAGGGATGTCTGTGGTTTTCAGTGTCTTTTCAGTTGTGTCTGCTCTTCAGGACCCCATTTGAGGTTTTCTTGGCAAAGATACTAGAGTAGTTGGCTGTTTCTTTTTCCATTTCATTTTACAGATAAGGAAACTAAGACTTGCCAGGGTCACATAGTAAATGTCTGAGGTCGGATTTGAACTCAGATCTTTCTGACTCCATTCCTGGTGCTCTTTCCTCTGTGTTACCCAGTTGCTAGGAAGTACCATCGAGGCCATCCAATCTAACTTCCTCTTTTTTATAGATAAGGATGTGAGAGGCTACACAGCTGGTAAGTAGCAGAGATGAGATTTGAACCCTAAATTCAGCTATTTCATTTTATTTTACCTCAAAACCTAACTTAGGTAAACTTGGGGAAAAAGTAAGCTTGGGGAAGAAAACCAAAATGAAGTCATAAAAATGATTGTTGCTGAAGAAGAAAGCCGTTGCTTTTCCTAATGTCAACAGTTCTTTGATCTGTCCTCTTCCTCACATTGCCATCATTCTCATTACCCCCTACCCTAAACAATTAGATATTACAGTTTCCTAATTGTTCTTCTAATCTTTCTTTTCTTCTCTTTTTGACCCATTCCCAGGTTCAAAAATATTTAGTGTCTACTTATATATAAATGTCTGCCTATTTCCTGGCATTTTTAAGGTCCTCCACAAACTCACCTGTCTTCCCATTCTTAGTTCAGATAATTACTCTTCCAGCCAGACTAGGCTACTGGCTTTCATCTTAATTTAGTGTGTAGTTTTCTGCCTCTCTGCAATGGCAGTTTATCTGTTCCTCCATGCTTTGAATGTATACCTTCCTCTTCTCTGCCTCTCAGAATCCTCATCTTAAAATCAGACTTGATCAGAATGGAGGCTAGTTATTAGGATAAGAAAGTTCTAGAAAGAAAGTTTTACTTTCAAAGTGTAAACTTCCATATTCATCATATGTGATACTTTCTGAAATCTTTTACTTTTCTCTGGAAAGTTTAGATTTTTGGTTCTTTTTATTCATAAATGGAAGGATGTGTTTTCACTGATGGAATTGACTCATTTTGAAGGAGAACAGGTGGAAGGGATACCAGTAAGGAATAATGAAAAGATTCTGTGTAGAAAGAAACCCAATCCCATGACTTGGTCTGGAACATGACCTGCTCTCTCTGGCTTCTGAATTCTGACACATAGGATTTTTTATTGCACAGATGGTTTACAGTGCTGGTCAATAGACTCCTGGTGCTATAAAATTTTAATGACTGTCTCTTGGCATTAAGTCACTGAGCAACCCCAAAGGAAAGCTTAGACTCAAGAAGAATTTCTCCAGATGCAGAAGAAATTTGTCCCTGAGTAGTAGCCACAAGGGAAATGGGAGAAAATAAATAGGGAGTGAAGAGATTACTGGTGTCCCCAATTACATAGCCTTGCCTTCAACACTTCAAGCATAAGTGTAAACTTTTGTTGTGACAAATCAGTTGATGGTCAATGTTGATGTAATAGGTCTTCTAAATTTGTCTCTTCCCTATTTCTTCATCAACTTCTCTCTCCAACCCCCAATCCAGTTTTAAAAAAAATTTAAAAAGTTTTCTTGGAAGTTATAGGAAATAATTCTGAAGAGCGCTAGTCTTGAAGTCAGGTTTTTTTTCCCCCTTTCTGTAGCTCATCTCTGTTACTAGGACTAGCTCCCTGAAGCTCCTTCTTCCCTTGGATCTCTTATATCTGCATCTATCTGGAGTGTGTATCTCTTCTCCCTTAATTAGGTCTCCTTTGAAGCTTCATAGCTGATTGGGAAAGGGAGGAGAGGTTTTTTAACTCCACAACTCTTTGTCTTGACTTCTAGTGCTTCTTTGGGCTAAGCTATTGAAAGCCCCCAGAGGTCATATCATAACAAATAGAGGTTATTTTCTTAACCAATCATTTTATATCCTTCTTGACTCAATAGGAGAGGTGTTGTACCTTCATGAAGGATAAGATTATAGATACATGTTATATATACATTACAACCCCATCATATGACTACATTCTGTGATTGCCTCAATTAAGGGACTGAGTAAAAGACCTATATCTCCTCTCCCTTACACTAGAAGAGATAGAACACTTATTTTAACTCTGTCTATTGTTAGTTTTTACTGCATAGGAATTCTTAACCTGAAGTTCACTCACTTCCAAGGGATTCATGGACATATTTCAGAATGCCCTTGAACTTGGATGGGAAAAATTAACATTTTTTCCTAGAATTTAGCATTAATTTTAATTTAATTATTAAATATTTAAATATTAATTAATTTATTTGTTTGAAAAATATTCTGAGGTATTCATAGGCTTCATCAGAGTACAAAAAATCCTCAGAATCTTTACATAAATACCATTGGTGTTTCCCCAGTCTTTTTTTTTTTTTTTTTTTAACATTGTTAGTCTCTAAGAGCAGGGGCAAAGTTATTTTAGATGCTGCAGTTAACTCAACACAGTGACATATTCTCAGAAAACCAATTCCCAAAAGCTGCCTAGTTGTTTATTTAGAGACTTGAGTTCTTTTCTGTCTGGAATCTAGAAATCTTTTCTGAAAAACAGGCCACACCTATTTTTTTATTCTGGAAATCTTGCAGTGACTTAAAGCCAGTAACATCTTGAGCTGAACCAAGTGGTCAGAAACTTATCTCATCCTGTCTAAAGATAATGTGGTTTTCCCTTTTAAAAAATGAATGTTTTTTTCTTTAGACAATCATCACAGGAGGAAGATGGATGGGTGCTCAACACCACCTTTGTTGCCTTTAAAATTTTACTTAGAGTTGGCTCTCATGGAAAATACAACCCATGACATCATTGAATTCTATTGCTTTAAATTTAAATTCTTTAAATTTATGTTTCTGGGTTGAAAAACAAGAGAAAATAAAAAATATAATAATGTTACTAAAACAGATAAAGATATGAAAAGCTAGACATTCTTACATGTGTCAAAGGTGAATTACAATGGAGAAAAATATTTCTTGGAAAAAAAACCCCAAATATTTGTTGTGAAAGCACATAATTCATACTTTATAGCTTAATTTTGCCAAAATTAAATGGGGACTAGATGTTCTCTCAAATATGTGGATCTTGGGTCTAATGTTCCTCACCATGGGGAACATTCAAGGGTGTGATGTAGGGTCCTATTGCTATCACTATGAGAGAGGAAAACCAGATGAGTTTTAACTCCAAATCAATTCAGTATCTTATACTAAATACCTAATATGTTTAGAGTAATATTGTTTTCCTTCAGGCAGTCACTGGGACTTTTATTCAATAGTCAATGGAAGAATCTTGAAAATTGGGGCAGGAAAGTGAAGTTGTTTTAAGTACTTATCTTTTTCTTTGGGAAGATTGACTATTGTACTAATTCTCTAAAGTGTTTTTATACTCTCCAGTAGATTGTAAACTCCCTATAGTACTTTTTCTCATAGCAATCCTGTGAAATAAATGTTTTATTTTCCTTACTTTAAAGATGAGGAGACCAAGTCTTTCTTTGCCCAAGGTCCCAAGTCTGGGATTTTGAACTCAAATCATAGATTATTATGAGAACCAGGCAACTGGGCAGAAGGAGGTATTGTTTCAATTTTGTCCTAGTAAATAGTAGGGGCTTGGCTTAATATATACTTGTTAATTGATAGATCTGGGGCTATTAGAGAACCTAGAAGTTATTCTCTCTTTAGAGATATGAGGATGAAGAAATTGAGATCCAGAAATGTTATTTATGAGACTTTCCCAGATTACAAAGGTTGTAAGTAGCAGAGTTGGGATTTGATTCTGTGACTTCAGGGTCATTTCTCTTTTCAGTCTGGTGAAAAGGGCTATTCTGCTAGGCATTTTCTTATCTTGGAATCCCAGTGTTCTTTCCACTGTGTCCAGTTGCCTCTTTAGATATATTCATTGAAACAGTCATGCTAATGACTAATGTCCATGAGAATTCTCCATGGCAATGATTCATTTTGAGTCTATGCTTTTAAGGCAGATATTCTGCTCTCTACCTGTTTTCACATCTTTGTGGATATAGTTGTTTTGATAAGACCCTTTCTCTGATGCCAGTTCCACTGCTTCATCTAAATTTGGCAAATAGAGCAGGAATAAGTGTCACATTTTCATGCTGATCATGAAAAAATGAATCCTTAAGTAGAATGCATAACATTTTCTTAGCATTAAAAAAAAAGTTTCTTTCTATGGCAACAAGTTTATGGGATTTTAGGCAATGTCAACCAGTGGTGTCAATCTAAAAAAGAAATGGAAGCCTATGGGAGGCATACTGACTTAGAAAACTATGAATGGACATTATCTATATTGTATTTAATTTTTATTTCCTCTATTAAATCTTTCCCAATGATACTTTAATCAAGTTCAGATGACCTGGGGAGATTTTGTGGGCTGGCATGAGCTTCAAATTTGACAGTTCTTGATAAAAGCTACTGTTTATGTTATTAAATGCATAGTCAAAGAAATAATCATAGAAAGAATGATTTAAACAAACCAATAGTCCAGGGACCCAGATCCAAATCTGATAACAGACATAGAGCAAATGTTTGGGACACTGTTTTCATGAAAATGACTTCAAAATGAATCCAGGGAGGATGAGTGAAATTAATTTAGTGAACATATATCCTAGAATCTCTAAGCTAATACTGTTATCCATTATTTCATTTTCCCCAATGAAATACCTCTTGACTCCTGGCTCCAGACATTTTCACATAGTGTACTTTGTTTAGGTCTACAATAGCTTTATAACAAGTATTAGAAAACCATTTTTATTTTACTTTCCTGTGAGCGGCCATTCAGAAAGTCCTGGAACCATATCTAATTCCATTTGCTCTGCTGATACTTTAGTACATACTGACTGAACATATCTAGGCCACCTGTCAAAAACATTGTGTGGGAACGATTGCTAAAAGGAAGCTAAATTGAAAGTAATTGAAGTCAATGATGGTGCTGTAGAATAGATAATGAAATATTCTTCTCTTCATTATAGAGGGAGGGGATTATTAGGACATAAAGTAAAATGAATATGTATCTTTAGATGTGATCACTTACCTTTTTTGGGTATTTATGCTTAATTTTTTTTGTCACAGAGAAAGGTTCAATTTCTTTTTAAAAATTATTTATTTTTATCTTTCATTTAAAATTTTTTTTGTTTCAAATTCTTTCTCTCCTTTCAGTCTCTTCTCTACTCACTGAAAAGGCAAGCAGTATGATATCAATTATATATCTATATATATATATATATGTATGTGTGTATATATATAGCCATGAGAAATATATTTCCATATTAGGATACTGCTAAAAAAAACCCTTCAATTTCAAGACCAAAATGAAAAGCAAGAAAAATATGCTTCAGTCTGTCCTCAGAGTTCATCAGTTTTCTCTCTGAAAGTGAAATGGATCTTTTTAAATTGTCTTAGATTGTTGTAATGATCAGGTTAATTAAGTGTCTTTTACATTTGAACATTATTACAACATTGTTATTAATGTGTACAATGTTCTGGGTCTGCTCATTTCACTTTGAATCTGTTCATATGTCTTCCCAATTTTTTCTGAAATAATTCCACTTGCCATTTCCTATAGCAGAAGAGTATTTCATCACAATAATATACTACAACTTTCAGCCATTTTCCAATTGATGGGCATCTTTTCAATTTCAAATTCTTGGACATCACAAAAAGAGTTATTATAAATATTTTTTTTTCAAATAAATCCTTCCTTCTTTTAAAAAAAATCGCTTTTGTATATAGATCTAGTAGTGATATTTCCTGGTTAAAAGGTATGCACAGTTTTATAGCCCTTTGGACATAGTTCCAAATCATTCTCCAGAATGACTGAACCAATTCATAACCCCACCAATAATGCATTAATATTCATAATTTTCAACATCTCTTCCAATGTTTTTTGTTTTCCTTTTCTGTCATGTTAGTAAATCTAATAGGTGTGAGGTGACATCTCTGAGTTGTTTTAATTTGCATTTCTTTAATCAACAGTGATTTAGGGCATTTTTTTCTGTGATTATTGGTAGCTTTGGAGGTTCTAAAAACTGTTCATATCCTTTGATCAATTGGAGAATGGATCTTAATTGCATAATTTTGACTCAGTTCCCTATATATTTTAGAAATCAGGCCTTTATCAAAGAAACTTGCTGTTAAATCCCCTAACTTCCTGACTTCCTTTTAATTTTGGCTAAATTGGTTTTGTTTGTGCAAAATCTTTTTTATTTTATGTAATTGAAATTATCCACTTTATTACCTATGCTCTTCTCTGTCTTATTTGGCTACAAACTTGAGAACAATCAATTTCAATGCATAGATGGGTGGAAGGAGAGACATTTCCAGAGATGACTAGGATACAAAAACAAAAGCTATCAATAAAACTTATTCTTACAACAACAAAATATTGTGTAGGATATTCTAATATGAAAAATTAGAGTTTTAACTAGAACTATGAATCTAGACCATTAGGAGCCCTTCTAAATTTTTACTTCTCTAAATTCTCTCTCTCTCTTTAATTATCATGATAGAAATCATTAAAACAAACAAAAAATCTGATCCTGCAATATTTATTAGTATAAGAAGTTTCTGTTGAAGAAATTTTTCTCTACCTGCAAATTTTGCAGGCAACTATTGGCAACTATTTTGCAATTTAGAGAGTTGCCTGGACATGAAGGGATTAAGTGACTTGTCTATGGTCACACAGCCAGTAAATGTCATATTAGAACCTAGATCTTCCTGAATTTGAGAAGCTGGTACTCTCTCTACTACTCCATGCTGCCTCCCGTATTATTAGTATCTTTAATAATAATAATGATTCACATTTCTTTAAAACTTATGTTTTAGAAGGCACTTTCTTTATGACAATGTGGAACATAGATAGTACATGTATGATTATCCTCATTTTATAGATGAGAAAATTGAGACTGAGAGGGAATGACACTCACCTATAGTCATACAGTCAGTGGGGATAGATTTGACATAATAATACTGTCACTTGTTACTGAATACCCAAAATTACTCTTTTTTGGTGAATTTTCAGTTGAAAATGTTATTTAGGCATTTGTTATTTTATGTATCAGATTATACATGGAAAAAAGATATATATATATATATATATATATATATATATATATATATATATAATATATATATATATACTATCATTTCCATTAAGGACCCCCTACTTTTTCCCCTTCATTTTGATGAAGAAAATACATATTCTCTATTCAGAAAGTCAATACTTACATTTTCTATTTGTCACCTGATTTTAAACTTGGAATCATAGATTTATGTAGTAGAATTGGAAAAAAGGAACTTTGGGGAAACTTCAAACTCTTTCCCTCCCCCACTTATTTTATTATTATTATTTTTTAACCACAGAATGTCAGTAGGATTGTTTTTTCTGTCAGACCTGTAAATGCCTTTTCATTAAAATGCCTCCTATGTGGTGGTCCCCAGTCTCTTCAACTGACATGGCTTGCCTCCTGATTGATATGCCCACTAGCTATGTAGAAAGTTGAGGGGAATTAATGCCAAGCTTAACATAGCTTGGAAGGGAAGTAATGGGCCTCTTAGATGACATGGCCCATCTTCCTACTGTGTTAATTCCAAACACCATAACAAAAGAAAGAGCCACAATCCCTTCTTCTTTCTGAAATCTTATAGGAGGGGATCTGTGGATCATGGATTAATGTCTAAATCTCTTAGCTAATTAATGTGAAGCACAATCACCCTTATATAACAAGGCTTGACAATAAAAGGTGAAGCCAAGCAAATGTCATAAGTGAGTTTCCCTTTCTCCTTCTCCCACTCCCCACTTTTCACCCCCCCCATTAGAATCCTTTAACAAAACCTAGGAAGGCTTATTGTATTTGATGATGTTTATTGCAAATAGCTATTTGTATTCAGCAAAATGAATTCATCTCATTGAATCAGTATGCCTCCCATAGGTTTCCATTTCTATTTTAGATTGACATCACTGGTTGACATTGCCTAAAATCCCATAAACTTGTTGCCATAGAACTCTGATGGTGGTTTTTATACATTCTGTCTGCTCCTCAGAGATCTGATGACGTAGCTTGAAGTGGGAAAATATAACTTGGACAATGAGTCTGTGAGGACTTTGGCGATTGGAAAAAATATGCCTGTTAATAAAGAGACAGATCTTGGTCAAACTATGAATGCACATGAAAACCAAACCATGTGGTGGCACAATGGGAAGAATTATAGACAAGTAGTCAAGAAGACCTAAATTCAAATCCTCAGATATTTACTAGCTAGATGACTATAGGCAAGTCCTAAGCTTCTGTCTGCCTCAGTTTCCTGAAATTATAAAATGAGATTCAAAACTATAGCTCCTATTTTTCAGTGTTATTGTGAGAATCAAATAAGATTATCTAACATTCAAAACATACTATATAGGTATTTAATAAATGCTCCTTTCTTTCTTATTTTTCTAGAAGACCTAGGTGGTTCCACTTTTGACATATACTGTGATCCTTAGTCTCTCAGAGCTCTGGGTAGGTCTCTAAGTAGGAGCTAATCAGTTTGGTAGAAGGAGTTGTCTCATGTGGCAGTTCCAAAGATATCACAGGGTCAGTTCTTATCCAATCTCTTCATTTTTATTTGTATTTTAATATTTATTTATCTGTGTGTATATGTTGCTTATAGTTTATTTTTTTAAAAACCCATTTGTTTAGATAGAATTAAATCCTTCCTCCCAAAGTGTCTTTCAATAATGTTCCTTTTATACACATGTTAGATTCCCACAAGATTCATAGAGAAATCTTAGTCTATAGTTTTTGGGTACTCATGTCAAGCAAGATACAAAACATATGACCACCTGAAGTGTTCTTTGGGTCATAGGTTTCCTGTGAAAAGTACAAGAGGAAGATGAATTCCCAAGAAAAGAATTTATCTGATGCTCTCATTTGTAGATGATATCACATGACATGACTGCATTAATTCCCCTGATTTGTATGGGGACTTAAAAAAAATTAAACTAATTTTTTAAATAAAAAAAATCTACCTTCCCTCAGTGCTTCATGAAAAGGGAAAAAAACACCAAAATTTTTGTAACAACAGTACAGTAAAACAAAACAAATTACTGCATTGGCCATGTCCAAATCTCATTTTGTACTTGGGGGGGTCTTAGTATTTTAAGTCTTTCTAAGTTGTTTAGTTTTGGTTTTGTTTTATATATATTTTTATATATTATTTTATAAATTTTTCTCCTTTTTCTGCTTAATTCACTTTACAATGCTTCATATAAGTTTACTTACAATTTACGATGTCTAAATATGTCTACTTACATTCACTATGAGAATTTCTTAATGAGATATGTGAGACAGAATAACAGTTTACACAGCAATGAAGATAGATGAAGAATTTTCCAGTTAATGATATATATTATTAGATAGACTATTCACTAAGCAGTTGCTGCAGGCATTGTGGATGATCATAGAAAGAAATAGGAGAAAACCAAGCTGGATACTATTTATAAAATAGTGCTTTCAGTTATCCTATGATATTTCCGGTTATGAAAGCTTAACTTCTTTTTTTTTTTTTTTTAGTTTTTTTTTGGCAAGGCAAATGGGGTTAAATGGCTTGCTCAAGGCCACACAGCTAGGTAATTATTAAGTGTTGGATTTGAACTCAAGTACTCCAGGGCTGGTCCTCTATCCACTGTGCCATTTAGCCGCCCGAAAGCTTAACTTCTAAACACAGAATTCTCTCAGTGATGTTACATGGTGGTGAATCATGGAACACTATGCTCTCAGAATAATTAACTTTGATTATGATTGAAGATGATCCAAAGAATTATCAAAAGGTAATAGAGAGAGTCATGGTAGATATAAGTAGGTTGTAGCATATCATTAATGACTACTTGTATACAAGTAGTGATATAGAATATGTCATTAACTATATATAAACTGATCATAAGAGGTGGATTGGTCATATAATCATGAGTAAAAGATAACAAATGAACAGATTGAGTTTTGCGCTGGTATCTGAAAAATCTTATTATACTTTCTGTAATACATTGGGAAATGTTTTATGGAAGTAATGAACAAAAACTGGATAGATAAGAAGACATGGATGAGTTAATCTGTAACACAACTAGAGAAGAAAAAAATATTGTCTTTTTTTTTTTAAAGGGTAGAATACAGTCTTCAAGTTCAGTGAGCTTGCCTTGATTCTTGGGAAAATTCTAGACTGAATCAATAAAAAGATGTTGGCAAACTATTATTAAGAACCAGCATGGTTTCATTAAGAAGAGGCCAAGTTAACCATATTTCATTCCTTATTATGCTAGTAAAAAGGAGAATGTTGTGCATAAATTTTACCTAGATTTTAATAAAACTTATGATAAAACATCTCCTGATATTCCTGTGGAGAAGATGCAGAAAAATAAGATTAATTGATAATACTATCACATGGATTCAGAACTAATTGGATGACTAGACTTAAAGAGTGTTTTAAATTAAATTTAAAATTTGCATTTAAATTTAGACATATCTAATTTAATTCAATTTATTTTAAAATCTGAATTCTTTTACTCTTACCTCTCTGTCCCTGTTGAAAAAGATAAAACCCATTAAAAACTTGCATAATCTAGCAGAACAAATTCTCAAATTGACCATGTCACCTCAAAATATGACACAATCTGTATTCTGAGTCTGTCTGGAGGTGGGTAGTATGATTCATCATTACTTCTCTGAAATTATGGATAGTTGATTAGCATTTAAAAATCTTTCTAAATTGTTTGTCTCTACAAGATTATTGTAATTGTATAAT